>NW_022987607.1:383179-535679 GCF_902827165.1 Trematomus bernacchii
AGCGAGGGAGAGAGAGAGGAGAGAAAGAGGAGAGAGAGAGTGAGAGAGTATCCACTATCTCACTCGCTTTCTTACCTGTGTGTGTGTGTGTGTGTGGTGGTGTGTTGTGATGTGTGTGTGTGTGTGTGTGGTCGTGTGCGATTTGTGTGTTTGTCAGATGGCGTGGCTAGAAGGTGGTGTGCGTGTGCGTGTGCGTGTGTGTGTGTGTGTGTGTGTGTACAGGATGAAGATATAAACAACATATTATCAGTAGAAGGTGAAACATGAACTAACCTCCAGTTTGGTTGAAGCGTTGCTTTAAAGTTTCAATGCTGACTTTGTAGGTCTGCTGGGCACCCAGAGAGAGCTGAGTGTTCCTCTCCCAGTACTGAGAATCCTCTTCTGTGATTCTGTTCATCCAGTCCTGTTTGGGTTCGTAGCTCTTGGTGTTGCTGTCGTAGTGAGTTATCTCAACTTCATCAACCAACCCAACACTAACAAACTCTGGGAAGTTTGGGACTCCAGAGGACCCAGTGTAGAAATACTTCAGAGAGTGAGTCCCTGAGAGAGAATAATAAAGTAATAACTTCAGTCGTTATAAATCTCCAAACAATGTTTATCTCCCACATACAGATTTAAAAAGAACTACAGTACATCCGTTATACTAATACACTTTCTCTTCAGTACATTCAAATTATAATATAATATATAATATATATAAATACATAGAAACATATTTGCTGCATAAACTATTCTCTTTCATATTCCTGTTGATTTGTGTTGAAATAAGAATATACAGAATAATGAAATACAAAAGAACACATGATGTAACCATGCAGAAGTGTGTCTCTCCTTCTCAGTGAACAGGCTTCTCTAAGTCAGAGCTGCAGATCTCAACGTGAAGAGAAACTCCAGTTCACTTTCTAGCATCTGGAGTCCTTTCTTCTTCAGGATGCTTCATTCCTAAATGACACTCTCTGATTCTTTTGAGATCTGAAATCACAAACCTCTGCCTGAATATATCTGCTGCACGACTCTCTAAGATTCTTTCTGATATTCACCAGATTGAACCCTTTGCTCTTTATGAAATCCCTCAACTCTATCATATAAGTGACGAATGACATCTCGTGTTTCTTCCTCCTGAGGGTTTGAGTTTAAACTTTGTATTCAGTGAGTTCTTTAAAGATAACACGTGCATCTCTTACACAGTTTATAAGTGGGCTTTATTTCATGAAACCACTTTCATCTTGATTTCTGTCAGTAAACGATTATCTTTGAGTTTAAATTCAGATTTATATTAAATACATGTTCTTTTACAATCTTTCCAAAAAGAAATCTACTGACCTTTCCCAACATAAAACACAAACATGAAACCCCACTTTGGGAATAAAGAGCGTAGCTACATCAGTTGGTGCTATTTTAAAATAGAGAAACAGAAAGCAACTGGATCCAGATTCCCTCGTGTTGTTTGGGAACAGGATACGAACGGAGCGTTTCAGTTTGAGATCAAGTGTTTGTTCAAAGTGTCAGAGAAACCCTGCATCTCTCAGAGCGTGGCCTTTCTGCTCAGCCACCTGCACGAGTACATATATCTGTGATACATGAATACATATATCTGTAATACATGAATACATATATCTGTAATACATGAATACATATATCTGTAATACATGAATACATATATCTGTAATACATGGGTACATATATCTGTAATACATGAATACATATATCTGTGATACATGAATACATATATCTGTAATACATGAATACATATATCTGTAATACATGGGTACATATATCTGTAATACATGAATACATATATCTGTGATACATGGATACATATATCTGTAATACATGAATACATATATCTGTAATACATGAATACATATATCTGTAATACATGAATACATATATCTGTAATACATGAATACATATATCTGTGATACATGAATACATATATCTGTAATACATGAATACATATGTAATACATGAATACATATATCTGTGATACATGAATACATATATCTGTAATACATGAATACATATATCTGTAATACATGAATACATATATCTGTAATACATGAATACATGTATCTGTAATACATGAATACATATATCTGTAATACATGAATACATGTATCTGTGATACATGAATACATATATCTGTAATACATGAATACATATATCTGTAATACATGAATACATGTATCTGTAATACATGAATACATATATCTGTAATACATGAATACATATATCTGTAATACATGAATACATATATCTGTAATACATGGATACATATATCTGTAATACATGAATACATATATCTGTAATACATGAGTACATATATCTGTAATACATGAATACATATATCTGTGATACATGAATACATATATCTGTAATACATGAATACATATATCTGTTATACATGGATACATATATCTGTAATACATGAATACATATATCTGTAATACATGAATACATATATCTGTAATACATGAATACATATATCTGTAATACATGGATATCCAGAACTAACAGCAGCTCCTGATTTATGGATCTACTAAACAGCATCATATAGTTCTCTCAGTACATGTCAGTATCAGTGTGATGTTCTCTCAGTATGCAGTACTACAGTCAAGCAGACATGTAAACAACAACAACAGGAACTTGATATTGATGTTGACCTCGTTGAATTGTGATTTGCTTCCCAGAGATCTATCTCTCTCTTCTTCATGTGTAATGACAGGGAGCAGGTTCTATATGATTTCTTCTTCTGCTGTTTGCTCTTCAGTCAGAAACCAAACCCCTGGATACTCAGGGACTTTCTCACTTACGTCCACTTCTCTGGATTTAGAAAACAACTAGGTTTGATATGGACAACTCATATGTATTAATATCATTTTAAATGTCAATAACGGTCTATAATATATATTCATATTTATTGTGTATTGAGTCTGTATTACACTGTGTGTATTTATACCTGATCTAGAGAGTATTCATAATGTGTATACGTCCTTATACTGTTTGTTCATAGTGTAAATACTTCACTTCACCAGCGGCTGGGTAAAAAGGCCTCGATCCCATCCTGTGCATTTAAAGCTGCGGACTACTTTATTGTGACTCTTTTAATATTCATTAGAAATAAATTAAAGTGTATTTAGAAATATACAATATACAATAGCAATAGTTAAAGTTCCAAAAGTAAAAGTAGTGATTGTGCAGATTGGTCCATTTCAGAATAATATATATGATATGTTTTATAATGACTGATCATTAAAGTGTTCTCAAAGCTGGTAAAGGTGCAGCTAGTTTGAATGACTTTGTATACTGCAGGGTAGCTTGTGAATTTACTCCAGGTGGAACTAAAGTCTGATTTAACACTTGATTATATTTCACATCATTCATCCACATCTGTGAAGTAACTAAAGGTATTAAATACATGTAGTGGAGGAAAAGTACACCATTTACCACCATTTAAGACTATCACACTTTAAACTCACACAGCCCATAAACACATGAAGCACTTCTTATTTCCCAACGCAAAGAATCAAAAGACTCACGCGCAGATGTGCAGTGTGGGCCTACTATTCCCAGGAGAAGCAGAAACAGCAACATCTTCATCTTCATCTTGATCTCACGAGGCTTTCTGTGTGAAAGGTTCTTTATCCACAGAAACACAGCCGTCCATTCTGCAGAGCGGGATGTCAATGAGAGAGACACACAGAAGGAGGTAACACCAGCTCCGTCTGAGCCAATGAGAATTCAGTCTGAGCGTCGCGTCACTTGTTGCTCGGTGAATCTGCCTCACTCAGGTTGTGTATTATATATACAGTCTATGATCGAAAGTGAAGGCAAGGCAAGTTTATTTATCTAGCACATTTCAACACAAGGCAATTCTAAGTGCTTTACAAAAATGAAAGACATTAAGAGCATTAAGAAACATATTATGAATTGACATTTAAAAACACTTATTTAGAAGCAAAGAGACATGAATAAAAGTGACAGTGCAGTGTGAGATACACACATCTGAAATGTTTAGCTCTGACTCTCAATCATTGCTAACTTTTTAGCAGAAATAGTTTTCTATCACCTCCCTTTCTTTATACTTTCTTGTATAACTTGTCCTTTAGTTATTTCAAATGTGACATGCTAAATGAACCCCTCTTTGTGTGCCATTGACTTCAGAGTGAGTCATGTGAGAGTGTGTTATTTGACACAGACCTGTGTGCTATCAAAGCATCAGGTTCTTGGAGGAGATGTCCACTACCAAGTCCATATCCATTGAATGATGTTCTGTATGTGTACGTATGTGAAGGTGTTGTGGTTCAGTACAGCTCTCTGCACACATCAGGCCTTCTATCAGGACAAACTATATCATAAAACACAAGAGTTTCCATATCTGACCTCAGCGTTTGAAATGAAAGCAATAATGAATGAAAGCAAAGCAGAAAGAGAGTCAGAGAGCGTCTGAAACATCCGATCTGTGAACGCTGAGCAGTGCTTCTACCAGAGAAATGTAACACCTGTGTTGATGTTTGAACACCTGACGCTGTGTTTCACTTTGTTTCAGCTCTGTTTCTACTTCAACCCTCAACAGGAATGAGAGCTGTACTCTCTCTCTTCCTGAAAGCAGCAGCTAATGATTGACAGGTGGTTTCTCTGAGCCCTGTGTTACTGTGTGTCTCTTCCCCTAACTGTCCCCAGGTGAGCCTCTCAGGTGATCCCAATCCCTTGCCTTCATCAAAGGCTGAGGAAAGCTGCAGCAGCTTCATCTCCTCTTCCTCCTGCTCTGCATGGATGTGTGTGATCAGTGTGTTGTCTCTGTGGGACACTTGGCACTCGTTGGTACTCGTGTTTTTTAACCGTCCTGTCGTGTTTGGGTCAAATCTGACTGATTTACATCAATCATAAATATTGTGTTTCACATGTGATTGCCTCCAGGCCTCATGATATCCTCCACAGCAGCATGTGAACATATCAAACTGCTGATCCACACGTTCATTGAGTTTTGAGAGCTTTAGTCAACTTTGTAACACATAGGAGATGAATGGAGAACCCTAGATGATGTTCCTCCATCAGATACACAACCACATCAACAACCATGTTATCTGTTAGTCTATTCTTTGTTTACTCACTGCAGGTATTCATGTGAACCAGTAGAGACTTTGTTTACTGCTTAAAAAGGAATAACATTTGGTGATGATAATGTGTTTTGTGTTAATGTAAGAGCAGTTGAAACAGACAGGAAGTGAGGAAGGAGAAAGGAACCTGACAGGAGGGTTCAGTGTTAGGAGCTCAGATCCATTTTCACTTTTTATATTGATTACTTTTTTATTTAGCCTTTAGTACGTTTTTTAAATTGGTTAGTGAGCCCTCTTTGCTTTTGAGCTTTAAAAGACATCTTGTGGTTTTGCAAATTAGTATCCTCTTTGTTATTTAATCAGACTATCAGGGAGCACCCTCACATCTTTACACTCACAGACCGAAAACACATTTTAATTTGTGAGTTAAAGAAAAGTAAAAACTACTTTCATCTTTTGAATGTGGTTCCTAGTTTTCTCAGAGCTCTGAAGATGCATTATAATATTTGTCTTTCCTCAACTTTTACCTTTTGTTTCAAAATTATTTAATGCTTTTGTCTCCAAATTAAAGAAAGAACCTTCAAGATCAATAAATGTAATTCTGGAGGATTGGCATCATCTGGTAGACATGTTGTAGTTTACAGATTACAAACAGTTCATTGCGTAAGTAATGGAGATGAAGCTGGCGACACCTTGTGGTGAGAAGAGTTTCAATTATTAGTTATTAATAGATGGATAAGTACAATTTAGAGGTACTTGGACTTTACTTGAGTATTTCAATGTTATGCTACTGTGTACTTTGACTCCACTACATGTATTTAATACCTTTAGTTACTTCACAGATCTGGATGAATGATGTGAAATATAATCAAGTGTTAAATCAGACTTTAGTTCCACCTGGAGTAAATTCACAAGCTACAGTACCCTGCAGTATACAAAGTCATTCAAACTAGCTGCACCTTTACCAGCTTTGAGAACACTTTCATGATCAATCATTATAAAACATATCATATATATTATTCTGACATGGACCAATCTGCACAATGACTACTTTTACTGTCGCTACTTTCACTATATTTTGATGATAATACTTTTCCTCTAGTGTAAGATCTGAGTATTTCTACTTTTACTCAAGTACAAGATTTCTTCCACCTTTAAATTAATTTAAAATAAATGCTATTTGTCTAAAAATATTTTTAATTATCAGTAATATTATTTTATTTACATTTTTAAAGCACAATTATATTTTTTATAATAATGTCCTTTACATTTTAAATGTTGTAATAGTTTTTAAAAATATTTATATATTTCTTCCATACTATATACCTTAATGCATATCATAGAAGATACACATACATAGTTTAACCACACAATACACAGGTAGGTGCACACATGCACATGCACTGTAGTGCACACACAGTTTTACACACTATAGAGTTATGCTTGCTCATACACCTATATCTACACCTATATATGTGTTAATATACACTACACTTTGTCGTGTCAGTGCAGTGACAATTATATTTAATTTGATCTAAATTATTAAACTAGAAAACCCTTTTTCTGCATTAGGCCTACTACTAAAATCCAACAGGTGGCAGTAGTGCACCGGATAATTTCAAACCAGAGAAGAAGAGTCATTTCCAGGGTAAACACATGAGTTGGGTAACTGTCCCTGTGGAGGTGTCTTTCTGTCCCCGACCTCCAGCCCTTCTGTCTGCGGATAGCATGAGGTGTTTCTGATGGTTTGTTAACCTCCCATTGTTAGTGAACATCCGGTCTTCATGGCGGGTCCCGCCCACGTGTCCAGGGTCCGGTTCTTGTACAAAAGGCTGCTGGTTCTGCACCGGTTCCTGCCCATAGATCTGCGGGCTCTGGGGGACCAGTACGTGAAGGACGAGTTCAGGAGACACAAATCTGCATCCCCGGAAAACGTGACGAGCTTCATGGTAGAGTGGGAGGTAACACACACAAACCAAACCATTCAGACACCTGTCCTTTTCACTTTAGATTCGGCTCCTTCATTCTTTGGCTCAATAACTCCAGATCAAGCTGCTTTGTACTGCTACCATTAACAAGGAGAACACTTCTCCTTTCATTGGATTCTTATTTGATATCAATATTTGTATATTCTTACCTTTTGTTTCTTGCAATATATAACTGCAGTCCTTTTATTGGGTTTAAGTGTTTTTTTCTTCTTCTTTACAGTTACATGTGTAGGAACATTCTGCACTATAGAAAGCTTTTGAGTCACGTGAGCCAGTGACTCTAAATCAATGCAGCACTGCATTAGTACACTGGACTGGAGTCAGACACACCTCTTTTTATCGGGTTTTATTGTCATTTAATTTGATATTTTTATGAAAGTTTTGTAGTTTGTTTTGTGTAAAGTCTTGATTTTCTTTTAATAACTTCCATGTCATGTCATGTGACCCAGTGACTCCAAATCAATGCAGCATTGTATTACTGAACTGGACACGTTTTAGTGCACCCTCTATTTTATATTTAAATATAAATAGACAGTTAAGATGAGCCTTATTTCATTGTTTCTTAATATTACTAGGAAAATTCTGCACTTTTTTTTATTTTTTAAATCCTGATGTTTTTTTTCGAAAGTTGTTATGTCATGTGACCCAGCAACTCTTAATCAATCCAGCATTGTATTAGTACACTTTTCAAGTAAGGCAAACCAAAAGCTTCCATGTCGTAATCAGAGCTGAAAAATATTACTTAAATAAACGATTAGTTGTTTGACATAAGAATAATCCCCAACTATTTGAATAACCGATTGCTCGTTGAGTTCCTGCTATTCTCTCATATTAACACAGTAACTCATTAAAAGGGACATATTTTACTAACACACAAGACATTTAAAGACATAACCTTGGACTCTGGACACCAGGATGAATTAAATACTGAGAATAATAATCATTATGGGGTTTATTGGGCTTTGCATAGCCAGTGTAATGTCAGTCCATCACCACACGATGGCAGCTTCAGTACGCTGTTTACTCACTGTGTCATTGAACATGTGGTATTAGTTAGGTATTATTTTGGATGATGCTCAGACTGTCAGGGAAGTTCTTTGGGAGAGTGAACGTCTCTGCAGTGTTACAGAATATTTGCCCAACCCACCCTCCTATTAAATATATCCTATACAGATCAATGCAGCATTGTGAAAGCAAAACACACCTTTTTTTAAATTAGGTTTTAGTCCATCTTCTTTTTATATGAATATTGTAATGGTAATTATTTTGTTTTTTATTTAAAAGTCATGTTTTTTGTATCACTAGCTGCCTTGTCATGTGATCCTGTGACCCCAAATCTATGCGGCATTGTATAACTGCACCGTCACACCTCTTATTATTCAACGTGTAACATTTAAGGCAGTGTAATGGTCAGATCGGGGAAGGGTCCGAGTAAATAATAACACAGATCAGGAAATAGAAACGTGTAACTGTGAAGAAAGGTTTAAGGTAATTGGATGCACTATTTGTTGCCATTTTATAATAAGTGAAGCTACGGTTCATCCTTTCTGTCCGGCAGTGGCTCAGTCAGTAGGGGCTTGGACTGTGAGCCGTAGGGCCGCCGGTTCAAGTCCCCGACCAGACCTAAATATGGAGTGTGGACTGCTACTTGGTGAGGTCCCAGTCCACCTCCTGCCCTGCCGTGGTGCGCTTGAGCAAGGCCCCGGACACCTGCCCACTGCTCCTAGTGCTAGACTCCTGGTGCTAGGATGGGTTAAAAGCAGAGAACACATGTCACTGTGTGCTGTGTGCTCTGCATGTGAGACTATTACAGAGGGGCTCATCCCTCCCATTCTATTCTATTTGATTGGATGAGAACACACACACTTGTTTTTATATTTACATTGAATTTCATGCTTTCTCATTTGAGGGTTTTTTTCAGAGCAATTTTTACAAGTTATGCTTTGAAAAAGTAATAGGAACAAAATCAGGAATGTTTTAAAAGTATTGGGGGCATCTCTCCAGCCTCTCCAGCGTGATGACACTCATCCCAGCAGGGAACTCTTTTTTCAGAATAGTCTGAGCACTTGAAAGCAGCATAAATGCATCAAAAACACTCCAAATTAAGCGAGTTCTTCCACCAAGTTTGATTAAAATCTTCCGTGTAGTCTTTATTGTGATCCTGCTGAAAGAAAAGCTGAGACCAAAAAACACACCTTTAATCAGCACAGGTGCATCGCCTCCGCCTTGTGTTCCTTTTGTGTTTCTGTAATAACTCTGACTCCAACACACCTCAGAGGACTTACCTGGCTTCATGTGGCGATGATGAGTTTATTTGCAACTCTTCCTCCAGTTCCCAAAATAATCTTGAGGGACGGCACTAAGGGGCAGAGCCGATGTTATCACCCACTGCGGGGGGGGGGGATGGTAGACCACCCATCTGCTGCCAATGTATCTAATGAAGTAGATGGTGATTGCAGCTGCAATCCTGAGAGTCTCTTTGTGGTTTCAGGAGCTGTGAAGCCGCCGGGGAGAAGGCGGTCACTTTCATTACGCCTCAGCAGATCAGTATGCATTGTTTTCAAACCCAGAGTCCATTTGCATCGTTTCCAATCAGGGGAGCGAGAGGCTTCTGTCATATTTACACTCCTCTGGCTGTAGTTCAGATGGAAACACATCAGGAGGAAGGTAATTTGACTAAAACCACTGGGAGACAATCATGTCTGCTTGGGAGTTTACAGAGAGGGACGTCTCTGTCTAATGCAAAACAACAAAGAGACAAAATTGTCGGAGATAAAGTGGTGAGAAATAACCTGAGCTGGCTCCGTGTGCAGAGAGCTCTGATAGCTGTTTGTGTTAATGCACCCGGGTCTGAAGCCAAGAGAAACATTTCTGATTTAGATCGAGAGGGCTGCAGGAGAGTAGCAATTATTATTATTATTATTATTATTATTATTATTATTATTATTATTAATAAGAGAAAGGTCCTTGAGGTAAGAGTTAACTGAATATGAACTTATTAGTAGGCTGAGTTAGAGAGTTAGAGTATAACACTTTGTACCAATCGAGAGTTGTTTTGTAAGGGCCAATAGGGAAGAGGCAAACCTTTGGTACCAGTGATAAAAAAAATAAGAGATTTTATTGTGTGCAAATGCTTTAAAGAGTCCTCTCTTGCTGATGTTCAGGTGTATATCAGTATGTAGTGTCTCTACTTTAAAGAGTCCTCTCCTGCTGATGCTCAGGTGTATATCAGTATGTAGTGTCTCTACTTTAAAGAGTCCTCTCCTGCTGATGTTCAGGTGTATATCAGTATGTAGTGTCTCTACTTTAAAGAGTCCTCTCCTGCTGATGTTCAGGTGTATATCAGTATGTAGTGTCTCTACTTTAAAGAGTCCTCTCCTGCTGATGTTCAGGTGTATATCAGTATGTAGTGTCTCTACTTTAAAGAGTCCTCTCCTGCTGATGTTCAGGTGTATATCAGTATGTAGTGTCTCTACTTTAAAGAGTCCTCTCCTGCTGATGTTCAGGTGTGTATCAGTATGTAGTGTCTCTACTTTAAAGAGTCCTCTCCTGCTGATGTTCAGGTGTATATCAGTATGTAGTGTCTCTACTTTAAAGAGTTCCAGATGCAATAAGAACATTTCCCACCTAGACTTTTCCAATAAGTCCTTGAATGACAAAGTGAAAGAGCTCTAAACTTAATTCAGGGTGGAGACTTCCTCTTGGCAGACTGTGTGTGTGTGTGTGTGTGTGTGTGTGTGTGTGTGTGTGTGTGTGTGTGTGTGTGTGTGTGTGTGTGTGTGTGTGTGTGTGTGTGTGTGTGTGTGTGTGTGTGTGTGTGTGTGTGTGTGTGTGTGTGTGTGTGTGTGTGTGTGTGTGTGTGTGTGTGTGTGTGTGTGTGTGTGTGTGTGTGTGTGTGTGTGTGTGTGTGTGTGTGTGTGTGTGTGTGTGTGTGTGTGTGTGTTGTGTGTGTGTGTGTGTGTGTGTGTGTGTGTGTGTGTGTGTGTGTGTGTGTGTGTGTGTGTGTGTGTGTGTGTGTGTGTGTGTGTGTGTGTTTATGAATTCCTTACACTGTCAGTGTTTAAAACATTTGTATCATTAATGTCAAACTGTAGGAGGTAATGTATTTGTTGGGGACTATTTTCTGCAGCGGATGAATCCACATTGGGTGCCCATGTGCAGTGTCTCTCCAGCGTTGTCAGTCATTTAAGATCAGACCTGTGTCTAAATGGTGCAGCCTGTCTGTCTTAACCCCTCTGTGTGTTGCATCCTGCAGAGCTACCGGGAGACGCTGCAGACTCAGGTCCTGCAGGCGGCGGGGGGGCAGCTCAGCTCCGTGAAGTTCGGGTCCCCCCTCCAGGAGGACAAGCTCGGAAACTTCCAGAGCGACCAGATCGGACAGCTGTACGAGCTCATGCTGGAGTCCACCAAGTCCTCCAGGCAGTTCGACATCCAGGAGGACGGGAAGTGAAGGACTCACACTATATATTTATATTTGCTCTGATGGAGAGTGGGACTCGAAGAAGTGGCTTTTAAGAATATGTGATTATATTAAAGTGCTGTGTAATAGCTCCGTGTTCCTGTTTCTTTTTCTGGGGATATAAAAACACTCCATCACAGGTGCATTAAGGGGACACTAATTAGCTTTTTTGAAATACAATTGTGTCTCCTCTGCAGGATTTAACATCTCTGTCGTTATCCATGTGATTCAAAGGTTTAATCATCATATGCTCAGTGTAGAGATGGCAACGGAAAGTCCCAGGCTCCTCCAACAATGCAACATAAATATATATATGAGACAAAACACTAAAACAAAGGAGCAGAATAGATATAAAGTGCAAGGGAGTGTCGCTAGTGACCAATGTGCAACTAAATGGGTAAGAAGTAAATAATAACAAAGTTTATAACACACCGAAATACAGAGTAGAAGTACTCAGATCTGTAATTATTAATCAAAATCTGTAAAGTAACTAAAGGTATTAAATACATGTAGTGGGGTAGAAGTACAAAGTAGCAGAAAATGGAAATACTCAAGTAAAGTACAAGTATCTCAAAATTGTACTTAAAGTGGACCTATCATGCTATATTTGAATAATATAGTGTAGGACCATACCTATATAAGGCATATTTATACTTTTTTTTTTTCAAAATACCAAACAGATCATGCATTTTAGCCATGCCTCATTTCGCTCAATTTGACATTTTATAGCTCTGTTTTTGCAAGGGCAGATTCAGTGAGAACAGCACCATCTACTGGCCTGGCATATGTACTACAGCGTCTCCAGCGCTTTCGAACGGCAATGGCCGTGGCTGTCTCCTCCTGATTGGTGGAGTTGGCCCAATAGCCGTAGCGCCACCGTCCTGACGTCAGGACAGTGTTCAAATCTGGATCAGTTTTTATCAGATCCGTTGCAGCCCCTTTTTTAGAGATTTGGGTATGGAGGAAAATAGAGAGGGTTGTGTTTTCTGACACTTGGTGAGTTCCCTGGAACACCGGGGACACATATTCATGTATAAAAGACGTACAAAAGTGCATTTTGCATGATAGGTCCCCTTTAAGTTACTTCACACGAGTGCAGAAATATAACAAACACTGAAATAAAACGATGAAAAAGCAAAGTTGGAGAGGAGCTGGAGACACGGCAGCCATCCTCAGGATCTGAACTATACACTTGGAGGTGTGAAGGAGAGAAAAGTAATGTGTGTGTGGAGATGTTTCTGAAGTCGCCTCACGGTCGCCTCCCGCAGAGTTCAGACATTACAATCGATTTCTCCGGGGATAATAGCGATCACAATGCATGGAGGGTTTGTTCCAGATGCTGCTCTGAACCTCCCTCCCCGCTCTGCTCTGATGCAGCGGCTGACTCATCATCTGCAGAAAACCTCAGGAGCAAAGGGACTCACTTTGTGCCAAAGAGTGCCGTGGACAGGAGGGCTCAGATTAAAAAAGTTCTATGTGTTTTAAACGTTCTTCTACAAGCGAATTTAGGACATACAATGGGGGTTTTGGTATGAGGTACATCACCATGAAAACATTAATAAAAAGAGTAGTCGACTAATTCTTTTAGCAAGAATTACCAACCTTTGGCCTGTCCAAATTGACCAATCAGAATCCAGTATAATGCTGTCTTGCGGCTTCAGAATTAAGACACTTCTCTGTTGCAGACTATTCGATATTTTCAGTTTTAGACATTGAGCAGATGACTCACTAAAGCCTCTTTCAGACCTTCATCCTGTGACCTCATTCACATGTTGGTCGGCTCCTCGTCCACTTGTACAGAGCTCACATAAGCTAGTCACGTTCTATGTTATTTTATTCTAATAAAGCTGCAAGTACATTAGCTTTCATACAACATTAGCCTACCATGTTCTCACATTGGCTCAATGTAGTCAAGAGTCTGTGGTCAAAGTCAATGGTTTGCTGGATGTGTTTTTGGTTGGTATCCTGAAATATGGTCTGTGGTTAAAACACAAGCTGAAGAGATTTCAAAGTTTTGTTCTCATACATAAAATAGGTCAGTAAAGGACGGCACGTATTTAGATTTGCATCAAACTGTAGAGATTAAAGAGGGTTTTAAATCATTATAAGTCTAAGAGCATTCAGACATCTTTACTTCTCAGAGATTCAAACTCTCCAGAGATATAAAATGCAGTGTTTATTATATACTGTATGTAAATCCTCCTAACAATCACTGAGTGTAACCTCTTAATGAAGTGATGAATATGAGCTGTGACAGTAATTGATTGAGAGACAATGAGCGAGCTGCTGCTCTCTAATTGTTTTACACGACCTCCATCACTTCCATTGACTCGCAGCACCGTGTGTTGGCAAGAGGAGGAAGAAGAGACCTGCAGATACATGTTGCTGTTAGGAGCTGCACAGACTGTGGAGTAAGAGAAGATAGATGTGCTTTAGAGCTCAGGGTTAGTTAATAGACTTCATCAATTTGCACCTCCTCGTGTCATACTGAAATATCTGATGCAAACATGAATTATACTGACTGTTGATCCTCAGCGTTCTCTGCCTGGTGCCACCATGAGGGGAGAATATCAGTCTGTCCAGGGTCTTATGAGCACAGATCTGCAAAACTACATTCACCTCAGCTTTGTTATGAGCACGTCAGGATGCTAATGCTAATATGCACTTAGCTCAGATTAGCAGCTTTGTGAGGCTGGAAACACTTCACACTTTACATTAGATTATATTAGATTTGTGCTGTCAATGGATTAAAAAAATGAATCGTGCTAATCACAATAATTAACTGTGATTATCGTGAGAAATCACAGGTTTATAAAACTAGTATTTCCTTGTATTTTGTGGGAAGATAATCCAAACACATGAGAGGTGAGGAAAAGAAATGCATCACAAACTGGTCAGAGAAACAGAGTTTGTTTTACTTTATTATAATATCCTTTCTGAATTAGAGTCCTACTATTTTCAGACCCTGTGATTGGTCAACCCCTTAGAGATGTCCCGCCCCTTAGCCTATGACGCCCAATGTGTAGGAGCGCTAGCCAATAGGAGCGTAAGTGTTCCATAATGATGTCACTATGTTCAGGAAGTAAACAAAGGAGTCCAATGGAGGCGAGCTCAGGGATTTTAGCCTCTGCAGACCATTGACATGCACTAACAAACCTATGGAACACACTAGAGAGGGAACCCCACAGGAAGCAGAGTAGGGACTCTTTAAAATGTTGTAAAAGGAGTGATAGAGCCAGTATTTTTGTTTATAAAAAGGGCCACCTAATTGTGACGTCTGTATAGTCAATTACGTATAAAGGACTACAATTCCCACGGTGCCTCATGAGACAGAGATTAAAGTGTACATAGAAAGAAAGAAAGAAAGAGCACCTAAGTTGTTTATTACTTTATTTGAGTCTTGCCTCTTTTGTTTGATTTGTTTGACGAGTGTAAAGGCCTGTTTTCTTTGTTGAACGTGAAGTCATCCCAACGTGAGTAAAACAAATCGTATGGAAGGAAACACGTTAGAAATGTCTGTAAAAGGCGCCTGAGTCGCTTGGAAAGAAAGGAAGGAAGGAAGGAAGGAAGGAAGGAAGGAAGGAAGGAAGGAAGGAAGGAAGGAAGGAAGGAAGGAAGACGCGACAAGGAGCGATAGACGAGGACGACATTTAGAACTGGATTCAAGAAGTTCTGTTTTAATAAACGCTTCACTGACGCAGCATTGCAACATCAATGGATGAAGAGGATCCCAATTGATTCAGCAGAAGCAGAGAGAGAGATCAAACAGTGTCACACTCTCCTCTGTGTGACAGAAGTCACAGCGGGGGTCCGACACGAGACAAAACACATCTGTAAAGTGCAGAGGAACAAAGGGTCGGTGCTCACAGAGACAAAGCACAACACCTGGTCTGGGATCTGAGTGACAGGCGAGAAAACAACAACGTGTTTCCACTGGGACGAATGGGGGGGAGGGGTGGCGGGGGGGTCTCAATTACCGCTGTCACTCCTTCACCAAACACTGGAGACTGAAGTGTGTGTGAGGAAGAAATCAATACCACACAACGGCTTCATTTGCAGCGTGATGTGAGCTGAACTCCCCCGGAGGAATCATCCCAGTTAACCTGCTGATCAATGAGGGGACACAGAGGGTCTTCAGAGGAGGAGGCCATGCTTTAACATCACACACACACACTTCTGGTTATTGATTATTTTGAACCCAACATGACATATTATCACCTCTTAGAAGCTGCAGTGAAGACGTCCTGTTGCAGAAGCTGCTCTTCGTCCATGTGATCTTTCAATACTGATAATAAAAAAACAGTAGGAGCTATTTATTTAGTATATTATTCATTATTGAAACTTGTAATTGTATTGCTGTAACTGCAAATATTTTAGTTAAAGTATTCCTATTCTGGTTTTGGGGTTCTCCCTTTTTAGTGTACAAGTAATATACAATACACCTAAACATCACCAGGAGAGGACTCTTTAAAGTAGAGACACTACATACTGATATACACCTGAACATCAGCAGGAGAGGACTCTTTAAAGTAGAGACACTACATACTGATATACACCTGAACATCAGCAGGAGAGGACTCTTTAAAGTAGAGACACTACATACTGATATACACCTGAACATCAGCAGGAGAGGACTCTTTAAAGTAGAGACACGATGAACATGAGAAGAATAGGACCTAAGAGAAAAGGTGAAACACCTGTTCTTTGTACCTTTGTTGAGACTCTTTGAATGAAACAACACAAAGGATTTTCTGGTGACGACAAGATTGTAATTCATTATAACCAGATCGGATGTCTAGTTTATTTTTCGTTTGAGTATTCAATGCACTATAAACTAGATTTGCAAGCTCTCTTTGGTCTCCCTCTCAAATCCATCCACAGACTTCAACTGGTCCAGAACTCTGCCGCCCGCATCGTCACCAGAACCCCCTCCATTAACCACATCACTCCTGTTCTTCAGCAGCTTCACTGGCTCCCCGTCAAATCCCGTATCACCTTTAAGGCCATCCATGACCTCACTCCTCTCTCTGTACCTCTCCGACCTCCTGCACATCAACACACCCATCTGCACTCTCAGGTCTTCTGCTTCCCTCCACCTCACTGCACCCGCCTTCCGTTTAACCACCATGGGGTCTAGAGCCTTCAGCCGCTCTGCACCCCCCTTCCCTTTAACCACCATGGGGTCCA
Organism: Trematomus bernacchii; assembly: GCF_902827165.1. Taxonomy (NCBI): domain Eukaryota; kingdom Metazoa; phylum Chordata; class Actinopteri; order Perciformes; family Nototheniidae; genus Trematomus; species Trematomus bernacchii. The sequence goes on from NW_022987607.1 coordinate 399,874, forward strand.
GAGCCTTCAGCCGCTCTGCACCCCTCCTCTGGAACTCCCTCCCACCTGACATCTGCAACACTGACTCTCTCCCCATCTTCAAATCACGTCTCAAAACACATGTCTTCACACTCGCATATCCACCCTGATCATTATCCATCACACATCCTCTGTTTTATTTATTTGATGATTTGATTGATTTATATACTGCATTGTCTTGTTCATGTCTCTTATGCTGGTGTTATATATTGTGTATCTTGTTTTTTATGTGTTTGTACGGCGACCTTGAGAGCCTTGAAAGGCACCTATATAAAATAAATGCATTATTATTATTATTATTATTAAACCCAGTGTTAAACATAATAACACAATTTATTTCAGCTTTAATATAAAACACACTCTTGGAAGTTCAACAACAAAACACTTCTTCAAATGAAAGCCTCAGCAGGAAAGTTGTCTTCTGTAAACAAGTGTAACTTTTATCACTTGTGTTTCTTTGCATTGTTTGACTCAAACACGTATGGAAATATTGTATTATACTTGCTTTAATGTATATTTAACGGAGTGCAGCAGGTAATCTGCAGAGGAGCAGAGCCTCACCGCTGACGAATCCATTATGAACACACACGGCGTGTTATTACTGTGAAATCAGACACACACACACACACACACACACACACACACACACACACACACACACACACACACACACACACACACACACACACACACACACACACACACACACACACACACACACACACACACACACACACACACACACACACACACACACACACACACACACCACAGATGACAATGTGACCGGACGATTAGCAATGATTGAAGTGTGAGTAAACAGAAATCAAACGGAGTTAATTTAAGATTTCTCTCTTAGTAAAAAACATGATATGTATTTTAATTGTTTGTGCACGCAGTAAAGAAGTCCTCCTTGCAAAAATGAGGATATGTTTTTTTATTTTTGTGAATGTATTTATTACTAATCTTTATAAACGTATAATGTTTTGTTCAGTAAACTCTACATAATTGTATTTAAATTTGATATAAATGTAATTTTGTATTTGTAATTTATTTTATACTTTTATGCTTTATTCCGTCCTTGGTATCATGCGGACAGATTTAGAGGAAAAAAGCAGGCAGTGAACGCAAGACAGGTGCAGAGAGAAGACTGTGGGCTGAGTCGTAGGCATGACAGGTGAAACACACACACACACACACACACACACACACACACACACACACACACACACACACACACACACACACACACACACACACACACACACACACACACACACACACACACACACACACCACACACACACACACACACACACACACACACACACACACACACACACACACACACACACACACACACACACACACACACACACACACACACACACACACACACACACACACACTCAGCGGAGGCAGAGTGAGTCATGCAGCCTGTGATCCTGCAGGTCCTTGTGGAGCAGCTCCAACATTTTATCCATGTTTCAGTAAAACGGACCTGTAACTGCAGGTCATTGGAGGAGCGCTTGATTTATTCAACATTAGCTCTTCTGTGTGGAGACATGAACCTCAAACAGACCCCAGTGATGTTCAACTTTAGAGAAGCACTCAAACCGTTTAAGTCTGGCATTCAACATTTTAATTAAAGTTACGTTTTAGCATCAAATATACTTAAAGTACTAAAACGAGAAGTTTACTCATTATGCAGACTGGTTAATTTCTGAGTAATAGTCATCCCAGTAGAGACACTACATACTGATATATCAGCAGGAGAGGACTCTAACAACAAATTATCTGCTCTGGATTTATTCCCTGAACAAAACCAACGTGCAAATGATTCTGCAGCTCAGAGTCACATTTACTGATTCTCTAAATGTCTGCTTTGGCTCGAGTAATTAATCTGAACATTTTACCTTTTAGAGATAACGACTATAAACACCTCTCTGTTTGTCCTCATTATAAATACAGGAGAGGACTCTTTCAAGTAGAGACACTACATACTGATATACACCTGAACATCAGCAGGAGAGGACTCTTTAAAGTAGAGGAACTACATACTGATATACACCTGAACATCAACAGGAGAGGACTCTTTAAAGTAGAGACACTACATACTGATATACACCTGAACATCAGCAGGAGAGGACTCTTTAAAGTAGAGACACTACATACTGATATACACCTGAACATCAGCAGGAGAGGACTCTTTAAAGTAGAGACACTACATACTGATATACACCTGAACATCAGCAGGAGAGGACTCTTTAAAGTAGAGACACTACATACTGATATACACCTGAACATCAGCAGGAGAGGACTCTTTAAAGTAGAGACACTACATACTGATATACACCTGAACATCAGCAGGAGAGGACTCTTTAAAGTAGAGGAACTACATACTGATATACACCTGAACATCAGCAGGAGAGGACTCTTTAAAGTAGAGGAACTACATACTGATATACACCTGAACATCAGCAGGAGAGGACTCTTTAAAGTAGAGACTCTACATACTGATATACACCTGAACATCAGCAGGAGAGGACTCTTTAAAGTAGAGGAACTACATACTGATATCCTCTTTGAGTGCATGTGTCTGATAACACTTCTATACTTTTAAGTAAAAATGTTAAGCGTTATTACTACTATTAAGTAATTCTTCCACCACTACTTACATTATTATTTTGTATCCTTTAGTCTAGAGAACTATGTTTCCTGTCATCAGTGATTTAAAATATAATGTACTTTACTACTACTGCTGTGGCGTTTCATACATTTTGCAGTGGCATCACTATAATCACCGTTAGACTATTTCCGTAGTCTGAGCAGTGATAAAAGCGTCCTCTGTTCCTGAAATCTCCCCTAAAAATGAATACTCAGCCGAGGAGAGCATCAATTATTCAAAGTCAATTAGTCAGCATGTTTCCTTCTATTGGACACAGAGGGTTATATCTGCACACTGCAAAGGTATTTGAAGATTTTATAACCCTGGATATCTGCTCTCATGATAATCACACTGAAGCCTTGTTTATAACGATTATAAAACACCTGCTCCTGAAAGCGTTGCCACCCTTAAACATAGTACGCTCTGTGAGACAATATCTCTTTGTTTTGCATCAGAAAGTAGTCAGCACTCGCTCTTAAATCTCCCTTTGTGGTAGAAAAGTGTTGTGTACTGCAGAGCCTTCAGCAGCATCTGGCAGATACCTCGGCTCTGATATTTGACGCCTCAAGGACTTTTTTTATTTTTTATCACAGATGGCATCTGTTCAGTGAAGAAAGAAAAGCGTGTTTTTTCAATCATTCAAACATTTGTATTATTTTGACATATCTGTCTCCTGAGGTCACATTCTGAGTTACAAGGGGGTTTAAACGGAAGAACACATCTCTGGAGAAGAGTTGTATCTACAGGGGATCAGACCTTAAATAGACTTCCATGTTGACTCTGAAATAAGTCTATTTAATCCAAATAGGACTTCGAGTTTATTCTGACAGTTGCCCAAATCATGTGTGCCAGATACAAAAATGTGTACATTTCCACAAACCTAAGATTCTTATTGATTTCGTTGACCTTTCCTTGGAGCAAAACTAGGTGGTGGTCAAGATTTCCAGGAGACCAACATTTGGTTCATGACACTGTATCTTAAAATCTTATTATCATTAAATCTGCTCGAGATATTCATAATCCCCAGAGGATACATCCTGAGGTTTTCCATGACCCCTGATCTTTTAGAAATGTGTCCACACGAGTTATACTACAGCAAGAAGTAATGGAAAATGCAAGAGATCAGTGGTTTGAATACAAGTCAAATTCAAATGTTGGCCCTTAGTTTTGGTTTGACCTGCAAACTCCAAAACATTAAATAAAGAATTTCTGCAGAGTGTTTAAACAAAGGGCAGAACATTTTCTTATCTGAAAATGTTCTATATACAATGCATGTACACGATTCAAGAGATAATATTCTCATAGCCTTCTAAGCAATCAGACAACTTGTCATTGAGAAATGTAATTAATTAATAAAAGGAAAAAATATAATAAAATACAATAAACATACTTAAATAAACAGGATCATTTAGAATATAAGTATTGGTCAGATATCGTTTTTAAAATGACTTTATTATTGTTGGTAGCCTTTTTAATGTTTTGTAATGATTGTATTTGTGTTGGGACAGTGGGGAAAGTGGGGAAAGAGAGTATGTAGAATTAAAAAATGTATTGGGAAAGAGAAAAGTGTTTTTTTTAAATGTTCTCTAGCGTGTGTGATGTGACTTTACCAATTAATGGTTGAAACTCTCCATAAAACCACACAAAATGTTCCTTCAGAATACATTTTCTCCACTGACTATTGTCCTTACGTGGCGTTGTGACAGCAGTGTTTATTCTCGTCACATTTCCATTCACTCAGCTTCAATATTCCCATCAAATCTCCACAGAGCTTTTATCTCCATCTGCCCGTCATCTTGACTGAAAGCCATCAGGAACGTTTTGCTCATTAACGTCTGAGTGGGCGACGCTGTCTGCCGTCTGTAAATCAGACAGATTGAAAGAAAGCAGCAGTGATGGAAATCAGCTGCTCCAAAGTACGTCTGGAAGAACTTCAGAGTCCCACTGTGCAGAGAAACTGCTGCAACAAGAACTCAGAACGTTTTATCAAGTTAAAAAAACAATTAGGGCTGCACAATTAATACACATTTTATACAAATCACAATATTCAAATTGCAGGACAAATGATATTTGTTAAAGGCTAAATATATGTTGAAGATGCTTTATTCTGATTCTTGTGGTGTTCAAACTCCTGTCGTGATTTCTATATGTTTTGTTCACATCCAGAACATAGCGACATCATTGTGTAATGCTCACGCTCCTATTGGCTAGCGCTCCAACACATTGTACGTGATAGGCTCAGGGGCGGGACATCTCTAAGCGGTTGACCAATCACAACACAGCTGGGTTCTGGTTTCAGACAGAAGAGATAACCCCGCCTAAAAATCTATACTACAGACTTGACAAAATGAAAAGTTTGATTGCAGCGCGATGATTGGCTGCTGGAGATGGTGGTGAAATGTAATTGGTTAAGAGTGATTATATGCAGTGGAGGAATGAACGAATGTAAAGCCAGCCTTCCTGACTGAACTCACGCTTCATTTCTGAGGCAGAAGCTCATGAATGGGTTTCCCTCTGGTGTTCCTGCAGAGGGATCAGAGACACGATAAGAAATACTTTATTGATCCCAATTTGGGAAACTCTTGCGTTGGCGTCCCGGTGTCTCCGTGTTAATTAGTCTCCGTGGGTTTTCAGCGGCTGCCTGTTTGATGGACTCGTCCTACAGAGACCTGACCTTTGACTCCACACAGGCGGTACAATTATTCTTCAAAGCTGTCTTTCATCGTCCGTTGATGAGGGGATCAGAGGATTGATTTATACAGTGAGAGGTTTTATACCGGTTTAATATGTCAGACTATCAGAATCAGAATGCTTTCATTTGGGTTTCGTGACTCCATCCGGAGAAACACTGCAGCCTCAGAAAGGATGCAGATATAAAAACCCAAATGTTCCACATGAAGAAACATCTTCAGCAACTTGACAACACGTGCAGCATTTAGAGAACATTCAGCAACGTAGCTAACCTAGTAACTCTGACTAACTCTGAGACAGTTGTTCAGCTTTAAAATCCTGAACGTCACCAAGCGCTTCGACTACAGCGACCCACAGTTTTGTGTTTTTGCAGATCTCAAGGACAGAATGTGTGAAAACCTCAGGTATTTCTCAGAGGAAGGAAAGATAACCCTTCAGAGGGAAGGAATTTGAAAAATCAAAGGTTTTATTCTTTTTTTTGCTCTGGAATCTGAAAGACTCCTTGACATTTTTTGGTCAAATAAATTTTTTGGAAATGCGAAAAAGAGCTACACACAAATAATTATGTAGAAGTTACAAAGTAACAAACCTCGTTAAAGATTGTTTAACAAGACCTCTTGTTAAAAATACATTTTCTTTTTAAATGCCCTTTTGAGCCTCTTGAAGCAATTGTCAAACTCTGCTCTTATGAACCTTTTCCTTGCTCCATATGATCTTTAGAAAACCTGTAAAATAATCAGAAAAATACATAATAATTTTTTTCGAGATAAACAAACATGATGCTTTCTCCTACAAAGACGTCATCCCCCTTTTTTTCTTCATTACCAAACCCCCAGTCTGTCCTCAGATAGCCTTTGTCTGGTGTTTGCTGAGTGATGAAGATCTTTCCGGAGATAATTTGTTATAGAACTCTGACCAGTGTATGTGTGAGTGAGTGAGTAAGAGATGTGTGAAAAACCAGAGCCATCACTGTAACTGGAAGCAGAAGAAAATCCAAAGCTAACACGTTATGTCACAAAGCTTGAGAGCAGTGTGTGTGTGTGTGTGTGTGTGTGTGTGTGTGTGTGTGTGTGTGTGTGTGTGTGTGTGTGTGTGTGTGTGTGTGTGTGTGTGTGTGTGTGTGTGTGTGTGTGTGTGTGTGTGTGTGTGTGTGTGTGTGTGTGTGTGTGTGTGTGTGTGTGTGTGTGTGTGTAGGCTGGCGGAAACATGCCCAGATGAAATGTCATGCCTTTTCCAGAGGGTGTCACTCAGCGGACTGACTCTATTCTCTGCGCTGCCTCTTCACATTAGGCTCGTGATTAATGACCCTCACACAACACGTGCATCTGAGACACACACATGCAGAAATCACATTTGATCCTCTTTGACTTCAGTGGTGAGGGTTCATAAATCAACGGCAGTGACACTTCAAGTCTTACTTACCTGCGAATCTTGTCAAATCTTATAATTAAGACGGACCCTGGTTAGTGTTATTATTTTATATAAACATCTGGTCGGATACCAGTACATAGGGCAATGCTGATGGACACAACAATGTTTATCAGGGTTATTTTTAAATGTGGTAGAAACTGTGGGAATCTTTTTTAATTAAAGGTCCGTGTTTTGAAAATACTAACCTGTGATTTATGTGATATCTTTGCAAAAAGGGTTGCAGTTTCTTACGGAAGAGGATTAGGGCCACATGTGACATTTTTTGTGAGCTCTCAAAATTCAGACTTTTTCCAAAATCCTGAATTTATGTTTTCTCAAAATCACAGAATTCCGATAAAAAAAAAAAAATACATCTGAAAATCTTGTATTCTGACTTTTTCTCAGAATTCTGACTTCTGTGAATTTTGACTTTTTTCTCCAAAGAACATTTCACTTTTTAAATGCAACACTCTGTAATCATAGCTACCGCTTTGTGCCATTATCAGTCTTTGAAAATGTCACTGAGTTGTATGGATTTAAATGTACAGCCTTACGTGTCAATTGGACCTAAAGTCACTGATTTACGGAATTACATGTCACTTGTTAGACGCTTTTATCCAAAGTGACTTACATACTCAATACTGTGGGCAATCCCAACAGGAGCAACTGTACTGCACCACACGCCTCCCATGAATGAACAGAAAATAAAACTTTCTCTGTTCATATTGCATCTTATCATATATAAGGTTGTTTTATATGCATTCTCTAAAGGCTTCCGGTTTGAGGTTGTTTGAGGTGGAACAGGTCGTCCTTCATCACAGTCTCTTTCTCTTTCTCTGTATGCCTGATGTGCAATAAAAGCTACTCCAGCATTCACAGCAGCGTGTCGGTATTGATCCCAGCTGTTCCATATTTCAGCAGAGTTAATACATTCAGACCTGTGACAGGAAGGGGACCTGATGCCACCGAATGATAATTGCTCAATTCCCAGCGGCGCTGAGGTTTCACACCATGGATCGTAGGATGAGATGAATGAAAAGGTCAGATTCGATCCCTGCGTCCCACAAGGCAGCGGCGGATAAAAGCTTCTGCCATGAATATCTGCTCATCTGAATAGTGTCAGTGATATGTGAGCGGAGATTAAACAGGAAGAACTGGCTGAGCTACAGTCCCAACGGTGAGTTCTGTGGAAGGGAACATTGCTTTCCTGGGTACTTATGCAGATTAATCTGAGGAAAACTCGAGCTACAACGGCCTAAATCACGTCCATCAGGAGAAACACATTGCAGATTCAGAAAGGATGCAGCAACCCCTGTTTTAAAATTTGCCAGTGGAGTATTTACTGACATTTTATGCCGTAGAATTAAAATCTCTTCAGCTTGTGTTAACCACAGACCTTATTTCATGATAACAACTAAAACACATCCAGAAAACCATTGACCTCCAGACCAGGGGACAGAAAATGATGAAAAGCTGAGTCATCACTGTATTAAGGACTCATTCCTGCATCATTCTAATTGGAGGAAATCCAAATATATACTTTGAGTTTCACCTTCTATCAGCGTAACTGTTTTACAACCCAAAAGTACAGGAGAAGTGAACAAACTAATGTATTCATGCGTGACTCAAAGTCTCTGTTTGTTATTCCGCACCATGGGGTGAAGTCACTCTACGAGCAATGACAAAGAGGACAGAGCCCAGACATTATCAATCACACTCAGACAGGGAAATACGCAGGAGCTCCCCAACGCTAACAGTGGAGACACGGAGGAACATGGAGGGTGGAGTCCGTCTGACGCAGTCTTTAACTCAATTCACAAGAAACTACTGCATGCGTCACAAAGTCTGAGAGCTCCTGGAACAGAGTGACAGACACTTTACATTTACTGAAGAACTGTACTTTAGTCCAACTCTGAGGTACTTTAGATAGATAGTAGATATATTGACAACATATCATATATATTATTCTGAAATGGACCAATCTGCACAATGACTACTTTTACTGTCGCTACTTTAACTATATTTTGATGATAATACTTTTCTACTTTTACTTGAGGAACATTTTGAATGCAGTACTTTTACTGTAACAGAGTATTCCTACACTCTGGCACTTCTACTTCTACTGGTGTAAAGTAACTAAGTACATTTACTCAAGTACTGTACTTAAGTACAATTTTGAGGTACTTGTACTTTACTTGAGTTGAGTATGTCCATTGTATGCCATTTTGTACTTCTACTCCACTTCAATTCAGAGGTAAATGGTGTACTTTTACTCCACTACATGTATTTAATACCTATAGTTACTTTACAGATGTGGATTAATGATTACAGATCTGAGTACTACTACTTTTACTCAAGTACTATATCTGACTACTACTTTTACTCAAGTACTATATCTGACTTCTACCTTTACTCAAGTACAAGACCTGAGTACTTCTACTTTTACTCCAGTACAAGATCTGAGTACTTCTACTTTTACTCCAGTACAAGATCTGAGTACTTCTACTTTTACTCCAATACAAGATCTGAGTACTTCTACTTTAACTCAAGTACAAGATCTGAGTACTTCTACTTTAACTCAAGTACAAGATCTGAGTACTTCTACTTTTACTCCAGTACAAGATCTGAGTACTTCTACTTTTACTCAAGTACAAGATCTGAGTACTTCTACTTTTACTCAAGTACAAGGTCTGAGTACTTCTACTTTAACTCAAGTACAAGACCTGAGTACTTCTACTTGTACTCCAGTACAAGACCTGAGTACTTCTCCCTCCTCTGTTAAAGTAAGGCAGAATAAAAGCAGTTTTTCTCGGTACTCTCTGAGTATTGACGGGATGAAACGCCGGCTGCATACCAATAACCGTTTCCAATCTTCTTAATGACTTCAATAACTCCGTTGGCCACGCTCCAGATCCGGATGAATGGTTTTTTCTCGATGATGCCAACGCATTTCTCATAAATTGTCGTGGCGGACTTGAATGGGCTTTTAGATGTGGAAGCAGCACTTACTCTTATTTCATTCATTCATCCATTTATCCATTCAGTAAAAGTAAGTGCAGCTGCAACCTGCCGGCCCTTAAGAGACCGTCTAAACTTTATATATATCTTATGAATGGTCAAAGAAATAGCATTAAATATACAAGGGGTGTACAAAAAAACATAAACATCTGACATGTAAGTCTATGAAATAAGTGGCGCTAAATAAATGTCTGATTGATTTGTAAATTCACATTCATGCTAAACCGTGTGTTGCTGTAATCCTCTGTGTTTTTGGCAATAAGACATTTAGTTCAAAGGTTGTCCGATAAAGATTAAACTTGAAAACAGAGTCAAAATGAAGTCTCTTGATGTAGATAAGTGTGCTTCTCCGTAGTGCTTCTTGCTTCTGCTGTACTTCAAAGGTTGGAAAAGGCCACACAATATGCTTCATAAATCCATGTATTGACAAGGTCACCCTCTGGAGTGTTTTGCTTTGAATATATGTATTCAAGGCAAAACACCAGCTCCAGAAATATTCCATCTTCAGGATGTCAAGGCTTCGTGTTCACAGCAGGACTGCAGGTCGTGTCCCTCAGGCTGCATCGTCTCTCTTGTAATTGTATTATGTTGTTTTTTCTGTACAAACACCAGAAAAGCACGTGTGTTCGACCTTGAAGAGGGCTTCCTCTAACGTACCCTCCCGCAGGTTTCTTCCATTACAGGGGGAGTTGTTCCTTGTCTAAGAGAGCAGAAGTCATTCATACAACGACTGTAAAGGCAACATTGTGATTTGTGGTATTGGGATGTATAAATACCACTGATTACCACCATTGAACGGCCTGATGACATCAGAAGGGATTACATTACTAATTCCTGTCATTGCATTCTAGATGTGGTGATTAAAGGTCTATGATTGGTTTCATTTGTAGACATTTTGTATTTTGTTGTGCCTTTATTGACGAGTTGAAATGGACAGAGGGAATGACATGAGCCCAGCTTTACCAAATGAGCTTTATATAAAAGAATATCCTGCTTTTTATTGTGTCTAAAGCCCAATAGTGTTTTCTTGTCAGAGTTTATAGATGCTTTTATCTTCACGGTCTGCTGTATATTTTCTAATTTCTGTTTTAATTCTAAAATGGTTTATTTCTACTCTTTAATTTCTACTTATGTGCAATGCATTGTTTGTTTCTTTTTGCTACTGCAACGCAAAAATGTCCCAATTTGGGATCAATAAAGTACCTCTTATCTTATCTTATACAGCGGAATAATATAAATCATTGAGAGTTGTGTTTGCTATGAACTAGATTCTCTGGAGCCAATCATCATTTAGAATAATCTGTCTTCATGTTGATTTAAGGACTCAGCTTCCTATTGGACAGCATCAACAGGAAATGGGTTTCCAGTTGTAAAATGCTCACAGGTGATTGGGCTTTGAAGTGGAACCGTTAATATCCTATTGTCCAGACGTTCAGTCTCTTCTGCGGTGGACATTTCCTCCTGTGTGTTGACACATTGTAAAAGGTTCATTTCCTGTTTGATGCAGACTGTTAGATGAACCAAAACTCCGGCTGAGTTTACGGTTCAACGGAGAAACTGTAAAGTGATTTCCAATAAAGAAGATGAAGGAGAGAGACTTACTTATGATATAATAAGGAGTTCTATCACCCATAAAGGTTTACCGCTTAACAACGGAAATTACTACCTTGTTCAATTATGTCTTTATCATTTTGTGGGTTATTAAGATGTTCAATATATTTGAGATGAACCTGCATGGATTGTAAACCTCTAAATCTATGTTAATTAATGATGTTAATCTTACAGTATCCACTCAGACTTCCAGCTCACTCGGTTTTATTTAAGTACATTGTTCATTAACCGACTACCACTCATGTATGTGGAGTCAGAAACATTCTACAGACAGACCAACGTTACTGATTTTTGAGGCTGCAAAACATAAGAAAATTGATTGGTAACAACCATGACGGAGGCGTGTGGCGCAGTGGGTTGTACGTTGGTGTTGGAATCAGGGGAGCACAGGTTCAAACCCCACTGCAGTCAGCATGTCGTTGTGTCCCTGAGACACTTCACCCCAAAGTGCTCCTGTGGGGATTGTCCACAGTATTGAGTATGTAAGTCACTTTGGATAAAAGCGTCTAACAAGTATAATGACTTGCTAAGTAACACCCCAAAGGTAACCGTGGTATTTTTGAGGAATTTTGGATAATTTTTAACATTTTTCGAGGGGTCATGCTTAGTTAAATTTGGCACCAAAGCTGTGCAACAAATGGTATTGAGCAAATCATTCCTGATACAAGTTGTGAGACATAAGAGTGCATTGTAATCTTGATGGTATATTTTTATCATAAAGCTGTAATATACAATCTAAACTTTCTCATTTTGCTTATTACAGATTAACGCCTAGAAAGACTTGACGTGACCAGCTAGATCCCAGAACAACATGTGGGTCTCATGGATCCATTTTGCCAACCAGAAAGCTTAGATTCAGCGTGAAATGTTCAATTTACCCTACGCTTTCAAATGTTAATTGTATAAATAAGTGAGATAATGTCGTTAACAGCCAGTGGAATGCTAACCCTGGAAATCACATTAATCCTCTGACCTTTCGGAGACAAAATCTGCGTCATTTCATGCATATTTATAAAATGTGCAGGATCAAATAAAAGCTGTTGATCACAATTTCCATGTGGGATCTCTCACTAATGAAAGGCTGAGGTGTCATTGATGGATTCCTCTTCTTAAAGCCACTTAAATATCTCCGTTCTGCAGGAACAAATAGATTTATGCATTCAGAAGCACTTACAGAGACAGTTTGCTGTCACATGCAAACAGGATAAATTAAGCAGGGAAGACACAACGGTACATTAGTAAATGTCAGAGGCAAACGCATTAGCTGAATAATGCTAATGGTGTTTTGTTACAATATGGACCAGGGTAAAAATGACCAGTTGGCCTCAACAAGTTTCTCCCATTAACTTTCTCCCATTGTATTCTGTAAAACTGTAAAGTCCACTGAGACAAATGTAGAATGTGATATTGGGCATTATAAATAAACTTTGATTGACTGAAGTGGTAGAAGAAGAGTAAAAAGTACTTGAACAGAACTCATTTTAGAGGAGAAGTGGTACACTATGGACCCTCACAACTGGCTGTATATCAGATCATCAGATACCTCCTTTGTTTAATCCATGTTATTAAAACCCTTTTAAAAGCCAGTTAGTCACACAGCCAATACGCCACACCACCTCTAATCCAGTTGGTGGCCCATTTCCCATCAACTCAGATCCCTCTGCATTACATCAGACACCGACGCTGACCACGTTAATCACGACTTGTTGGAGCCCCTAATCCCTGCCATTTGGGGCGAGCGAGTGTGAGTATTCATTACTTAATGCACTCTCTCTCTCTCTCTCTCTCTCTCTCTCTCTCTCTCTCTCTCTCTCTCTCTCTCTCTCTCTCTCTCTCTCTCTCTCTCTCTCCTAGTGACTCACGGTCTCAGGAGTGAACCTCAGCCGTGATTTCTGATGAAGGAGCAGCTTTTTGTCGTCAAGCCTTTCTTCCAAATCACAAACACGGAGGATTATAACATTGCCAAGGTTTGATTATGCTGATGTTGTTTACCAAAATGCATCCAAAACTGACCTCCAACCAGTCAAACAATAACCTCTGTAGGTTCTTGGATTTACCTCCACTGTGTATAGCTCTCTGAAATGGCCTCTGCTCAATATAAGAAGACATATTCATTGGCTGCAGCTCATATTAAAGTGTCAGTGTGTGTGTGTGTGTGTGTGTGTGTGTGTGTGTGTGTGTGTGTGTGTGTGTGTGTGTGTGTGTGTGTGTGTGTGTGTGTGTGTGTGTGTGTGTGTGTGTGTGTGTGTGTGCGTGCGTGCGTTAGCTTCCCTAGAGCAAGTGGTGCTGCTCTGCATGAATGAGGTATGAATGGCTGAATGACTCGTAGCGTGCAAAGTACAAAAATTCCTGATAAAGAGCTTTATAAGTAGGGTCCATTTACCACAATTTCAGGGTCTCTACACAATTATTTTATTCCACTCAGTATCTAAAAGGTTCAATCAGCTTTAAACTGGAATAATTTACCGCCAAACATTTGCCACTTAGCTTCCTTTCAAGTGTTTAGAAGTGCTTTGTCTTCTTGTTTGCTGCTGTCGATGATACAACTATGTTTGTATTTATTTCATTGTATTGCTAGGCAGATTCATTTCATAGCCTCTCTTTAAAGTGGTCCAAATGTGCATTATTTAATATTGAAGTTGTGATTGTAGAAGTCTTGTCTGTGGTTGTTTTGTGTCTTAATTTGGTTTTGTTTAGTTGTTTTACTGTCTTGCTGTTACATTACATTACATTTCATTTCTTGTTAGACGCTTTTACCCAAAGCGACTTAAATACTCTATACTGGGGGGATTCCCCACAGGAGCAGTTTAGGGTGAAGTGTCTTTGCAGTGGGGATTGAACCAAAGATACGTGCACTATCCCACTGAGCCACAGCCTCCCTGTACCAAATGTTAGAACCCCTTTGAAAACGAGAGGCTGTTAATCCTAAATAAATAAATGTCAGTGTATTCACTCCGGGGTTGTTCATCTAAAGAATGAATCTTCAAACTGATTTTTCCCATTGTGTTCTCGTCTTCCAGATTACATCCAGACCACGGATATACTGTAATTTCTTCAGTTGACGTGCACTAAATATATTACAATTACAGCCCTTATAGAGTGGTACATTATGTTCTGACAGTAAAAGAGACGTTAAGAGCCGCTCTCTCTGCAACACGGTAATTATGGAGACAGGAAACGAACGGGAGTCCCGGCTATTCTCAGTCCTTTTGTCTGAACAAACATTTTAGGGGATGTCACGAAGTGGAATCAGCAGGAACCAACAGCAAGGCTCTTTAGTGACCTTTGAAAGCATGAATAGCTGCAGATTGGCTTATTATCCAACACAAGAAAGGCACAACACGTATTACAGGTGAGTTGCAGAGTATACAGATTACTATGCAACACAGAAATAAGGACATGTGTGGTTATTGTTCAGAGACACTGTGTTTTAATTCATTAGATAGCTTCAAGTTGTTGAATATCTACAGAGTAACATCTAACCATTCATTATAGAAACATTTGTTTAAATCCATTCTCTGTTTTGCAGCTTCGATGACTCCAAAGGCCATTACGGGCTGATCCTTTTATCCAAGTTTAAACGGAAGTGTTTAATTAAAAAGATCATCTTTCATATAAATATATATTTCTCCACTTACTGGGAGTGGTAGCTGGCTTTTCAGATATTGATTAATAATAAAGGGAATTATTAATGTGTGGTTTTATTAAAGGTTTCTTTGAGAGCATTAGAAAATCCCCAGGAAATAAATAAATATATATATTCAGTAGTTCAGTAAGAGATATAACAGCCTTGCAAATAAAATAAAAGAGAATTATTGGTCAGATTTTCTGCATCATCAGCTGTTTATGACACATTAGTATAACATAAATAATAATAATAATAATAATAATAAAGCATTTTATATATGGAGCGCTTTTCTGGAAACTCACAGACCCTTTAAAACATAATTAAAACCACACACTTAAAGTATATAACCCAACATTAATTACAGATTGAAAGCAGTGGGGCCTGGTGGGACCTGGTGGGGCCTGGTGGGGCCTGGTGGGGCCTGGTGGGACCTGGTGGGGCCTGGTGGGGCCTGGTGGGACCTGGTGGTGCCTGGTGGGACCTGGTGGGGCCTGGTGGGACCTGGTGGGTCCTGGTTGGACCTGGTGGGGCCTGGTAGGTCCTGGTGGTGCTGGAGTGAATTTTCAATTAACTTTCATTCAACTTTGACCTCCCAGGAGTTCTCTGGGTCTTCACAAAGAAGTTTGAAGGTCCTAGCAGAGTCAGAATGAGATGTTTTCAGGATGAGTAACTTAGCAAGTTGGTGCTTTGTGAAATCGTCCACGACATCCTGGATTTATATGACTCACATCCCGGTTCACTGTCCTCACAGTATTGGAACATTTATTAGATTTGTAAAGTTATTTATTTCCCACTTCCAGGACACAAGGTGTGTGTTTGGCCATGAATGGATTCTGCTCTCTGTAAACCTCTCATCAAATATTTTGGTGCATTTCTAAAGATTATTTCCAATTGAAAACACGTCCCCTTGAAGCGCCTCTGAATGAATGTTTTATTTGTTCCTAACACAGCAACCTCTTTCCTTTGGGGGGGTTTTGCAAAGCATCGAGGCTGTGTGGCAGAAGATGGTGGTTTTAAGAAGTGTGATGGATGTAGAGAGGAAGTGGAGCGTAACCTTGGCCTCGCACTCACAATGCCAAATGAATAACGGAGGTGTGAGGGACTCATGCCCAGTTCTGAATAAAGTTGATGAATGTTCAATCTTTGAGAATGACCTTTAGTGGAGCTTTGTAGAGAAATACAATGTCACTTCTTTTAGTGCTCTGACTTATTCTCATGCCTGTGTGAGTTTTTTTTGTAGTTTTCAGAGTATTCCTACACTCTGGTACCTCTACTTTTTAGATAGATACATATTATTCTGAAATGGACCAATCTGCACAATCACTACTTTTACTGTCGCTACTTTCACTATATTTTGATGATAATACTTTTCTACTTTTACTTGAGGAACATTTTGAATGCAGGACTTTTACTGTAACAGAGTATTCCTACACTCTGGTACTTCTACTTTTACTCAAGTACAAGATCTGAGTACTTCTACTTTTACTCAAGTACAAGACCTGAGTACTTCTACTTTTACTGAAGTACAAGATCTGAGTACTTCTACTTAATGCATTTTATTTATATAGCGCTTTTCTTGAAACTCAAAGACACTTAACAGAGTAAAAATTCATAAAACCTAATTAAAACAACCCACTTAAAATACATAAAACACAACATTAGTTATTGGTAGATTAATTATATATGTACCTGGCAGTGGGGATGTTATCGTGTACTTTTATAAATTGGTGTTAGTCAGTATTTTAGCAGCAGCTTTTTGAATGAGTTGCAAACGTCTAATGGTTTTATTTTGGAGTCCCAAAGCATAAATATACTTCTTTTGTTATCTTTCTTGGAAACAAAGATTAAGCTCTGTTTCTAAGACTTATTGAAATGTAAATCCTCAACAATGATTAAGATTACACTTCTGGATATCAATGGGACAAAGCTGCCTGTATTCAAAGAGTTGTGATAAAGCACAGAGAGGAGGACACAGTGTTCACATGATATCACAGCTCACCTTTCATCTAAGCTGCTCTTATTAACTAAAGGTGGGGTAGCTACATTTGAGAAACCGGCTCGAGATCGCTAGAATTTGAAAATACACAACCGGAACAAATCTGCCACTTCCTTACAGAGCCCCTCCTCCAACACACACGAACGCGCACATGACCAATGAGGGCACCAGATAAATTCGTGCACAGATGGAAGGCTGACAGGCAGGTAGGCCATCCAGTTATTTTAGCCGGGCCGCGTCTATCGTTTTTCCAACCCAGTTTAGATTTAACCACGCCCACTTCCGCATTACGCAAGCATCGACGTAGCTCTACGTGATAGCGTCATAGACTTCATAGACTTCATCTTCGGCAGTTATAGCTGTCGCGGTAAAGCAGAATATTGAATAGTTGGTTTGACTGAAAGTAAACGATCCTATAATCAAAGCCATATCGAAGAGTCCTGAGATTGTATTACTGGTGTTTTATCATCTATAAATAGCCTGTGTGTATCCTCAAATTTCGTTTTCAGGACAAACAAAAGACGTTTTAAAGATCTTATCAGCTGGTGTAAGTGCAGAATATTGACTATAACCTTAACTATTACTGTGTACTTCATTTATCTGACAGCATTATTTAATGATACTATTTTATATATATATATATACACTTTTATTAATTCATTTATATACACATACTGTTTTTATATATATATACACACATTTATAAACATATATATATATAAACACACACTTATATGTACTCACACGTGTATTTATTCATTTATACACACAGATTTATTCATTCATTTATACACACACTCACATATACACTTTATATTAATTCATTTGTACACACACATACATATATATATATGTATGTATAAATAAACACACACAAACAAAACAACACAATATAATAAACACAGTTGCAATAATCATTTGTACACACACACACACACACACACACACACATAAATATATATATATATATAAACAAAACAACACAATATAATAAAAACAGTTGCAATAATAATAACATAATATGATATGATCAATTCTACCCTTTTGTTTTTGCTCCCATATTTCAATTAAAAGATATTTGTCAAAATCAATATTGGTGGGGGCTCTTTTGCAAAGATTATCAATAACACCACCTGACAGTTGTTGCAGATTATACAGCATTACTTGTTACTTACACACATGTGCGATGGTCCCAAAAAAGCCAAAATCTGCACTGTAAAAAAATATATACATTTAGGCACTCTGAATAAGGGTTGACTGTAATAATCATGCCTTTTAATTGGTGTATATGTCTCACCAGGTGAAGGCTGGAACAGTGGGAGGGGTGAGGTAGGAGCAGGGGACTGCTGAATGCTGAGCTGAAGTCCCAGGATACAATCCCAAGTTGACTGCATGATCCACTTACCTGTTTGCATCAACTGCAGGAGGTCAAGCAGGGGTCATGTGATGTCCTTTAGGTTGGATCAACACCAGCCTCTGGAAAGATTTCATGACTGCAGAGGGCAGTGGACCTTTAGTCATTTCATACTGTGATGTAGGGTAATGGATTTGTATTAACAGGGAGGTTATATTTCAGCATTTGAGATACACCTTGAGGCCTGATTTGGTCAAAAGCCCACTTACCACGACAAGGTACAGGCCATAAATGGGATAAGACATGACAAAGACATAAGGTGAAAAACAAATGAGAAAGAAAGGCATACACATATACAAACAGATACATAAAGGGTGTAGAGGGGCACTGACTAGTGTCCTGCCTCTAAACAGAGGGATGGGGGTGACGAGGAGTCAGAGGGTGTAGAGGGGCACCAAATAGTGTCCTGCCTCTAAACAGAGGGATACAATAAATACATTAATGTTTTTTTGAATGGCTGGTGTTCAACACCACTGCCAAACTTAAATTGTGCTGTTTCACAGGGCGCCCAGAAAATAAACGCCATCTTGAGCCAGCGCCTGACTTCCTGCGTGCAACAGCTGTAGGCTGGCAGCCAATCATCGGGCCTTGACGTCTGGAAGCCCGCCTTAAAATGGCAGCCCTTTTGCTGGTCAGGCTGCCAGATTTCCCAAAGGAATGGAAGGCTGACAGCAGTTTGGAGGGGTTGCTTCTCAGGACATTGTACTGCTTAGCCATTGCCAGTAGCCCAGCAGTGAAATGTGGATCCTGGCAACGACTTTTCATTTCCTCCATCATGTTATCCACAAGAGAGACGTCATCTGATGCGATATCTAAGAGGGAAAAATATTTAAATTAAAGGTTTATTTTTTAAGTTGATATTATACATATAGTAACAATTTATTAATTCATCAATCTATTAAGCACCAAAATGATGTGTGAACATAAACCTGCACACTCACAATTCACCTTCTTGATTCTGTAGTGATAAACCTATAGCATATTATGTTTTTTCAGCTGTTATATCCATTACCTGCTGAATATGCAATGCTGCAATGTTGCCATCTTGGGGGAGGAATTTTGCTCGCTGGAATGATTCCCAGCGTCCAAGGGCAACATCAACAATGCGTGCCTCATAATAGGTCTCCAGCCTCGAGGTCAGCAGATCAAACAGCTGAGGAAGGTTGAAGGCCTTTGTCCTCTGCAGTATTTTGTCCTTGAGGACACGCATTGCCGCTTCTGCAAAATTGTTGGTATTGTTTCCTCTGGTGAGGAAACTGCCTCTATAACTGAGGGCCCAACACTCTCTTCTGGCGTACAGTCGGTCCAAGTACCTGAGGAACTTTTCATACCTGCAATTGGTTAAAAAAAGAAAAAATTATCCAAACAGTAAAGCTTAATCACTTCATTACATTGGGTGTTGGATGTTATTTGATAAGAATAAGTCAATTTCTCTCATATGGCTAAACAAAACATCACTAACTTGTCTGAATTAAACACTAACCTGGCTACAACTGGATGCCCTCTTGCCTCGCTGTAAAGCCTATCCACACTGCCTATCTCCTGACAGTAAAGCATCTCTTTTACAATGGCAAAAAGTGCCGGTCTGTCTCCGTGAGTGACCCCACTCTCCTTGCTCCACAGCCACCTCCAAACTGCTTGTAGCAGATGGAAGGAGCACAGGAGAAGTGTGGCCTTAGGAAATGCTTTTCCCAGAGCTCCCCTCTCTGCCCTACAGTCATCTGTGATGACCAGTTGTGGCCCTTCGTGTCCTCTGCCAGCAAAGCCCTTCTCTCCAACAACTTGTTTGAGCTGTTCCAGCCCTTGAGCAATAGTCTGCTCATCCTCAGACTGGCAGAGGAGAATGCCCAGAGGGAGGCCACCTGCACAGCTGTGGGTCAGGAGGAGGAATACCCTGCAGTTCTCCCTGTCCATATTCCCTGAGGAATCTATGAAGCACAGCTCCCCACTGTGCTTCAGTTGGTGCACTTTCTTCATGAGTGGAGAACACACAACCACAAGAGGAGCTCCCTGGGAAGTTGTTCCCAGGAGAGCACAGGTGTCATTACACTTATTGTTGTAACTCTCCACTTGAAGCTTGAGCGCTGCCAACATCGTGGGACCTGTTTGCGTGCCATACTCCTCCCTACACACCTTGTGGAACAGTCTGGGTAGAAAATGAATTAGTTGGTATGGGTGTCACTTACATGCAGTAGAAAAGCGTATTTGTATTCACTGAATACATCATAGTTTTTATTGCATCGTTATTTATATAGTGGGTAGTAGGTATCTTGACCATGTTTCCAGATGTGATACCCACCTCTGTACATAAGGCAGGTCGGGGCAAATCTCCCTGTTGGCCGACACGTACACATAACGCTGCCCATACTCCATTTGGAGGTCGTGTTTCAGGACCGACAGTGCAGATGTTGGAGTGTGGCCAATTTCAAAGAGCCCTGTGAGTATGTTGTTTGCCTTTTCCCCAACATCTCGGTGGCGGATGGCGTCCGCAACAAAAAGATTGTGGTTGTGCCTGTTTATTATAATAACCTTAAATGGTAGGTCAGGCATGTGTGGGTCTTCGGTCCTATAACATAAATCAATATATATATCAATATTATGTAAAAAAAGCAAAACGTGAAATAATAAGTATGTGGATCAGTAAACTCACTTCATTTCCCCACGAGTTCTCTTGAGTGTCGTGTGCATTTTTGCTTGACAGCAGGTGTTCTTGCTGCTTTTGGCTGCTCTCGGGTTCACCCTATGCTGACACTTATAACTTGCCTGAACAAAATAAAGCAGATTTATTATAGTACAGATCAAAGTAAAAAGGATAATTAAAAGGTAACTTCAAGAAATATCAACAAGACAACACTTACTTTGAAAAGCACCCGCTTCCCCAACCTGGGTCGGGTAACATCCACCCTCCATGTCACCCCTGATGACCCCTTCAGCTTTTGTACCCACTCCTTGACCTGTTCCACAGTGTGGACATCCAGCCTCAAAGTGGCCTCAAAACCAGTGTGGTCCCCCAGTGAAACCACCTCTTCATACTGGCACACGTGGTATCTGAACTCACCTGGTAGCCAACCCTACAAGGAAACAGACAACTATTCATTCAAATCCACACACATAATACTGTGTCAGCTCAGAATACCAGTAAGAGTTTTGCCATGATCTGAAGAACTAAAGAGGACCATGAGGTTTAAAATGTACTGACTTTACTTAGAACTAGAGTAGAATACACATTATACTTGCAGGCTTAAAAAGTCTGAAAAATAAAAATCCAACCCTCAAAATCCTAAAACATTGGTATAGTTATGCTAACATGTTTATATTCTCTTTAAATGTACTTCATGTGTTTGCATGTTATTCTTTGTAATGCCTTGTCTTTTATCTGGACAATAAGTCTGTTATTAAGTGGTATAGTTTAGATGATGATGATGATGTGTAGGTGAGGCATTGATATGAGCAAACACATTCAATGTAATTTGATGTTCATCATAGTATTGAGAGATAGGTCTTATTATCAGATACCTTCAACTGCGGGTACTCCTCTATATTGTTCTGTGTGTCTCCAGAGCACACTAAAACACGAGGTCTGAAATGAAAGCAAAAAAACCAGCTTATAGTTATTCAGGTACTATTCTGATGCTAATACTTTAGTACTTATACTTGAGTATTTCTACACTCTGGTACTTGTACTTTTACTCAAGTACAAGATCTTATCACTTCTTACACCTCTGGAAAGCACTTTTATGTAAAGGAATACATTTTTATAAAATGTCCCAACATTTCATTTTTACATGGCAAAATGTTATATGTTGTATTATATAACAAAATAGACATTTATAACATATTATAAATGTCTACCTTTAAATAAAACATTAAATAGATACCTTTACATCCTAAACAGAAGGTCAAAACGTTAATATGTTAGATGACAAACAAAAAAACGAAACATTATATATATATATAGGCTATATATACAGATGTTTGCTAATGTATCCCTCTTATATCCATCAGGAATTAATATTAAATGATGAATTAACATTACCTCAGCACTGCATAAGTGTGGTCGTCAGTCATATTGACAAAGAAGCACTATTATATTGTATATTGTATATTATGCGGCGTTTAAAAGGATGGTATTTCGCTTGTCAGATTCAGATTTCGCGGGTGTGTCGCGTGAGGCAGTGATGTAACCATAGGGATGTGACTCCAGGTTGATGCTGTGACGTAACGCCGCGTCGATGCTTGCGTAATGCGGAAGTGGGATCTAAACTGGGTTGGAAAAACGATAGATGCGGCCCGGCTGCCTACTACCCACTATATAAATAACGATGCAATAAAAACTATGATGTATTCAGTGAATACAAATACGCTTTTCTACTGCATGTAAGTGACACCCATACCAACTAATTCATTTTCTACCCAGACTGTTCCACAAGGTGTGTAGGGAGGAGTATGGCACGCAAACAGGTCCCACGATGTTGGCAGCGCTCAAGCTTCAAGTGGAGAGTTACAACAATAAGTGTAATGACACCTGTGCTCTCCTGGGAACAACTTCCCAGGGAGCTCCTCTTGTGGTTGTGTGTTCTCCACTCATGAAGAAAGTGCACCAACTGAAGCACAGTGGGGAGCTGTGCTTCATAGATTCCTCAGGGAATATGGACAGGGAGAACTGCAGGGTATTCCTCCTCCTGACCCACAGCTGTGCAGGTGGCCTCCCTCTGGGCATTCTCCTCTGCCAGTCTGAGGATGAGCAGACTATTGCTCAAGGGCTGGAACAGCTCAAACAAGTTGTTGGAGAGAAGGGCTTTGCTGGCAGAGGACACGAAGGGCCACAACTGGTCATCACAGATGACTGTAGGGCAGAGAGGGGAGCTCTGGGAAAAGCATTTCCTAAGGCCACACTTCTCCTGTGCTCCTTCCATCTGCTACAAGCAGTTTGGAGGTGGCTGTGGAGCAAGGAGAGTGGGGTCACTCACGGAGACAGACCGGCACTTTTTGCCATTGTAAAAGAGATGCTTTACTGTCAGGAGATAGGCAGTGTGGATAGGCTTTACAGCGAGGCAAGAGGGCATCCAGTTGTAGCCAGGTTAGTGTTTAATTCAGACAAGTTAGTGATGTTTTGTTTAGCCATATGAGAGAAATTGACTTATTCTTATCAAATAACATCCAACACCCAATGTAATGAAGTGATTAAGCTTTACTGTTTGGATAATTTTTTCTTTTTCTAACCAATTGCAGGTATGAAAAGTTCCTCAGGTACTTGGACCGACTGTACGCCAGAAGAGAGTGTTGGGCCCTCAGTTATAGAGGCAGTTTCCTCACCAGAGGAAACAATACCAACAATTTTGCAGAAGCGGCAATGCGTGTCCTCAAGGACAAAATACTGCAGAGGACAAAGGCCTTCAACCTTCCTCAGCTGTTTGATCTGCTGACCTCGAGGCTGGAGACCTATTATGAGGCACGCATTGTTGATGTTGCCCTTGGACGCTGGGAATCATTCCAGCGAGCAAAATTCCTCCCCCAAGATGGCAACATTGCAGCATTGCATATTCAGCAGGTAATGGATATAACAGCTGAAAAAACATAATATGCTATAGGTTTATCACTACAGAATCAAGAAGGTGAGTTGTGAGTGTGCAGGTTTATGTTCACACATCATTTTGGTGCTTAATAGATTGATGAATTAATAAATTGTTACTATATGTATAATATCAACTTAAAAAATAAACCTTTAATTTAAATATTTTTCCCTCTTAGATATCGCATCAGATGACGTCTCTCTTGTGGATAACATGATGGAGGAAATGAAAAGTCGTTGCCAGGATCCACATTTCACTGCTGGGCTACTGGCAATGGCTAAGCAGTACAATGTCCTGAGAAGCAACCCCTCCAAACTGCTGTCAGCCTTCCATTCCTTTGGGAAATCTGGCAGCCTGACCAGCAAAAGGGCCGCCATTTTAAGGCGGGCTTCCAGACGTCAAGGCCCGATGATTGGCTGCCAGCCTACAGCTGTTGCACGCAGGAAGTCAGGCGCTGGCTCAAGATGGCGTTTATTTTCTGGGCGCCCTGTGAAACAGCACAATTTAAGTTTGGCAGTGGTGTTGAACACCAGCCATTCAAAAAAACATTAATGTATTTATTGTATCCCTCTGTTTAGAGGCAGGACACTATTTGGTGCCCCTCTACACCCTCTGACTCCTCGTCACCCCCATCCCTCTGTTTAGAGGCAGGACACTAGTCAGTGCCCCTCTACACCCTTTATGTATCTGTTTGTATATGTGTATGCCTTTCTTTCTCATTTGTTTTTCACCTTATGTCTTTGTCATGTCTTATCCCATTTATGGCCTGTACCTTGTCGTGGTAAGTGGGCTTTTTACCAAATCAGGCCTCAAGGTGTATCTCAAATGCTGAAATATAACCTCCCTGTTAATACAAATCCATTACCCTACATCACAGTATGAAATGACTAAAGGTCCACTGCCCTCTGCAGTCATGAAATCTTTCCAGAGGCTGGTGTTGATCCAACCTAAAGGACATCACATGACCCCTGCTTGACCTCCTGCAGTTGATGCAAACAGGTAAGTGGATCATGCAGTCAACTTGGGATTGTATCCTGGGACTTCAGCTCAGCATTCAGCAGTCCCCTGCTCCTACCTCACCCCTCCCACTGTCCCAGCCTTCACCTGGTGAGACATATACACCAATTAAAAGGCATGATTATTACAGTCAACCCTTATTCAGAGTGCCTAAATGTATATATTTTTTTACAGTGCAGATTTTGGCTTTTTTGGGACCATCGCACATGTGTGTAAGTAACAAGTAATGCTGTATAATCTGCAACAACTGTCAGGTGGTGTTATTGATAATCTTTGCAAAAGAGCCCCCACCAATATTGATTTTGACAAATATCTTTTAATTGAAATATGGGAGCAAAAACAAAAGGGTAGAATTGATCATATCATATTATGTTATTATTATTGCAACTGTTTTTATTATATTGTGTTGTTTTGTTTATATATATATATATATATATATATATATATTTATGTGTGTGTGTGTGTGTGTGTGTGTGTGTGTGTACAAATGATTATTGCAACTGTGTTTATTATATTGTGTTTTTTTGTTTGTGTGTGTTTATTTATACATACATATATATATATGTATGTGTGTGTACAAATGAATTAATATAAAGTGTATATGTGAGTGTGTGTATAAATGAATGAATAAATCTGTGTGTATAAATGAATAAATACACGTGTGAGTACATATAAGTGTGTGTTTATATATATATATGTTTATAAATGTGTGTATATATATATAAAAACAGTATGTGTATATAAATGAATTAATAAAAGTGTTTATATATATATATAAAATAGTATCATTAAATAATGCTGTCAGATAAATGAAGTACACAGTAATAGTTAAGGTTATAGTCAATATTCTGCACTTACACCAGCTGATAAGATCTTTAAAACGTCTTTTGTTTGTCCTGAAAACGAAATTTGAGGATACACACAGGCTATTTATAGATGATAAAACACCAGTAATACAATCTCAGGACTCTTCGATATGGCTTTGATTATAGGATCGTTTACTTTCAGTCAAACCAACTATTCAATATTCTGCTTTACCGCGACAGCTATAACTGCCGAAGATGAAGTCTATGAAGTCTATGACGCTATCACGTAGAGCTACGTCGATGCTTGCGTAATGCGGAAGTGGGCGTGGTTAAATCTAAACTGGGTTGGAAAAACGATAGACGCAGCCGGGCCGGCTAAAATGATTGGTCGTGCTTTTTACAGTACTACGGCTTCCACAGATGACATTTTTGTATGGATTTTTGTCAAAGCACTTCAGATATTCATTGCTATCGGGATGTGAAGAGCATTCCATGGAATATAACAAAAAGTGTATCTCGAGCCGGTTTAAACAGAAAGAGCGTCGTTGTGGAGTTTAAAATATATTTGGTGGACATTTTGTCCCCGACAGAGATCTGATTGTCCTTTCACATTGTGATAACGGATATGTTAAAATTGTTGACAAATTCTGACTTTAATGGATTTCAGAAATAATGATCAGCTATAAAGTGTCCAATTTGAAAGAAGAAAAGCTTCATTAAAATGTGCATTCATGACAGTAATCCAACCAAATGATTTGAAATGGAATAACAGGGAACATCTTCCTCGTTATTAAACTAATGCGTCTGTAATTGCGTCTCTAAAAAGCTTCATCGTCTCCTGCTGTAAAGACGAAGACGAGGAGGGAGGAAGAAATTAGATATTTAACACTTGACATGAACTGGCAAAAAAAAACGTTCAAATGAACGATGACAATTCATTTCAAAAGCCCGGAAACAAATTCCATTTTCTGGACGCATATAAACAAATATATTCAGCAAATTGTATTCATTTTTTTATTTGTGTTTTTTACCTTTTAATCAAACCTGCATCTTTATCAGACTTAAAATGTTGATATTATTCATATTTATCTCATATTTCAAATGTTTTCCCAGTGAATTTGAAGGTATTTTTTATAACTTTTGACTTTTTTGTTATTGCTAGTTTTTACAATTTCAAATGTTTTGTTTGTATTTGAATTTCTGTTTTATATATTTCATTTTTTAATTGCTGTTTCAGTGTGTACGTTCTTGGCTTTTAATGCAAGGTTTGTATTATTGTATGTATAAAAAAATCAACATGTAGCCTAGTCGTCCTTTTTTTTACTTTGCCGTCTTCTTTTTCCTCCAAAGTTTTATTTCTATCTGGTTAAATAACTCTAACAGCTTAAACATTTACAAAACTGTTTTTCTGAAACTCTTTCTCAAATCTGAGACGAAGGAATATTCCAGCACTTGGAAATGCAAAAGGACGGATTGAAGTTACCTAAAACAAACACATATACCATTTTGCAGAATATAATAATCACTAGGTTGTTCCCTGTTTGCAGGATCATTTAAAAATCTCCCTTCTCAGAATGAGAATCAGAAACAGGTTTATTTCCAGGTTGACACACACAAGGAATTTGACTTGATGTCGTGGTGCATACTGTACATGAAAGTAAAACAAAAATGAAAAAGCTCTCCCTTCTTGTTGTTTTGCACAGATTTAGTGATGCTTCCTGCAGCGATGCTCTTCCTGTTTTTAGTCACTTTGCATCACGCTGATGAGCTGACAGTTAGATTACAGACACGTGATGAGTGGGCACATTGTGAGAAACTTTTCCCCTCCTGAGCTCCGTGTGTCAGAGCGCACATTTAGCCGCTCCCCGCTGAATCCAACACTTCCTGTGAAAGACTTACTGCTGATACTGGTCTCCAGCTTTAAGGCAGTCTGTCAGGGCCTGATCCGAGCCAAAGAACAAATTAAAAGCTATTCCCAGACATTTATTCATGCCTGTGCAGATGGGTTTTAATGATCACAAACAGAAGTAGTGATCGCATGATGCCCGCTCAGAATAGCATCGATCAGACCTGCAGGCTTTTGCCTCTCAGTTGCAGAAAAGATAATGTTTGTCTGTTAATTTACCAATAATTTCATGCAAATCAGAGCTAAAGGGTTCCTTAATCTTCTATACTGAGAGAAATCGGAAGAATAATCAATTTATGTTACTCTCATGTCAACTTTAGCATTTTAAAACACATCTATATGTATATATATGAGGCTATAGTAATGTTACGTTTTGTTCTACGACATGAAATACGTCAGTAAATACCCCACTGGTGGATTTAAAAAACGGTGGTTGCTAACAAGTGTCTGAATGACACGACTAAACGTGAAGTCATGTGACCGTGCTGTAGTTCCTTTATAGCCCAACATTAGCCTCCTTTAGCTTAGCGGTGGTGACGTGAAGTCATGTGACCGTGCTGTAGTTCCTTTATAGCCCAACATTAGCCTCCTTTAGCTTAGCGGTGATGACGTGAAGTCATGTGACCATGCTGTAGTTCCTTTATAGCCCAACATTAGCCTCCTTTAGCTTAGCGGTGGTGGCGTGAAGTCATGTGACCGTGCTGTAGTTCCTTTATAGCCCAACATTAGCCTCCTTTAGCTTAGCGGTGGTGACGTGAAGTCATGTGACCGTGCTGTAGTTCCTTTATAGCCCAACATTAGCCACCTTTAGCTTAGCGTTAGTGACGTGAAGTCATGTGACCGTGCTGTAGTTCCTTTATAGCCCAATATTAGCCACCTTTAGCTTAGCGGTGGTGACGTGAAGTCATGTGACCGTGCTATAGTTCTTTTAGAGCCCAACATTAGCCACCTTTAGCTTAGAGGTGGTGACGTGAAGCCATGTGACCGTGCTGTAGTTCCTTAGCCCAACATTAGCCTCCTTTAGCTTAGCGGTGGTGATGTGAAGTCATGTGACCGTGCTGTAGTTCCTTTATAGCCCAACATTAGCCGCCTTTAGCTTAGCGGTGGTGACGTGAAGTCATGTGACCGTGCTGTAGTTCCTTTATAGCCCAACATTAGCCACCTTTAGCTTAGCGGTGGTGACGTGAAGTCATGTGACAGTGCTGTAGTTCCTTTATAGCCCAACATTAGCCACCTTTAGCTTAGCGGTGGTGACGTGAAGTCATGTGACCGTGCTGTAGTTCCTTAGCCCAACATTAGCCACCTTTAGCTTAGCGGTGGTGACGTGAAGTCATGTGACCGTGCTGTAGTTCCTTTACAGCCCAACATTAGCCTCCTTTAGCTTAGCGGTGGTAAAGATATTTTTCCCCTTTGAGCTTGCTCAATCATATTTGGGGTATTGACGTTTTCTAAGCCCCTAATAAACCCGGATGTCCACTCTAAGCTTCCACCTGATAAAACTTCATTCATTATTCATGAGGAAAAGTGATGGGTTTGGGGGACTGAGGGGCTGAATCCAATAAAAGAAGACTCTCCACATTATACAAACACAGTTCATTTACAGCAGGCCACAATAAAGCATGTGAAGGTGTCATGGCTGCAATACTTACCTGTAAATAACTGTACATTAGATCAGATGATGTAGCTTTAAATGCACGGGACTAAATATCTACATGTCCGTTCATAAATTAAATTACATCATGCCGAATTGCATGCAAAGTCCCGTCCATACAGCTGTTGTTGTTGTTGTTTATTAGAGACAATTTGCATTTGATTAGAACACGATTTCTTTAGTCTGCTCAACTGATGAAAGCTAAAGGATGTGTGATTCATGCTTTTCTTCTCTATTGACCTGTGAGCTTTACAAACAGCTGAGTTGTCTTTCACGCCCAGTGAGCATGCCCAAACAGAGGGGAAAAGGTACAGATCAGGGACGTGTGTTCATCATCAATTACATGACGTCTGAATCACAAAGACAGGCTAACTGGTGACTTGATTTAAAGTAGGGTGCAGTTGAGTGTGTTTTAGGAGGTCATATTTAAGTGTTGTTATAACGTGATGTCTTAACGTCTCTTTGTCCACGGGGTGGTCGGATTTAAGTTCAGAAAGGAGAGAAAAGTCCAAAAGAAGCACAATAAAAACACAATATCCATACATTTTATGGAAAACTCCTTATAATGTCACAGATGTTTTAAATCACACATCTTGTTTCAATTAAAATGTCAATTTCCTAAGACTCTTGTCACTTCTGTATTGATTTATTTAAAAAGGCTGGACACCACAGGGATGTTTTTCAAGATTAGAAATCATTAAAAAAGACAGTGTTCAAAAACAGCTTATTAATGTACAGCTGTGTCCATGATCATATAAATAAAATAACCCACTCATGGAATCACTTCACCGTCAGAAATATACAGCATAAGATAACATAAGATGTACTTTATTGATCCCAAATTGGGAAATCTTTCCATTTGTTAATACATGTTTAAATGCTTTGGTGGATTTAGCACTCTGTATCACAAATGGCCCGAGCGTAATCAAAAGGTCCATCTGTGGGAAGTCTAATCATGTGTTTGCACTACACTCTTTAGCCTTTGGCCTTTATTGACTACCAGTTTATATATACACTGTCTGTGGGGTTTTATAATAGTTATTACAGAATCAATCGTGAGATATTGATATGATAGAAATAAAAAGACATAATCAGTGCTCAGGTTTGATCCCGTGTTGACGCAGTTTATCACCCGCTGCTGTTTGTTCTGGGAAATTCACAACAGTAAAACAATGAAATGTGCAGCACAGTAAAACCTGAGAGATCAATATATTGCTCAGCTCAGGCTTTCTTTTTACAAACCTCATATCCATCCAGGAAATGGGAAGAAGGGCATAAAGATGTAATAAGGTTTCAGGCTGCAGCAGAATGATGGTGCAAACACTAAATAACATATTTAAAACTTTGGAGTGTGCATTATGTTCTGACTAATGTTTACCATTTGGCTAATGCACTCTCAAGTCTTTGACCATTACGATAAGTACTTTGTATGTTGCATGGTTGGAGGAGCCAGACGCTGTAGACATTGTGCATGTGACAAATAAATCCTCTGAATCCTTTGAATCTGATGGTAGCATTTCCAGGGTTGGGAAGCGTTCAAGTTGGACGCTATAAAATAGATCTGTTGTATTTTATTACTCAGGTACGCTGGCCGACAGGTGCAAACTACACCAAAACATGCTGCAGCTTCAGAAAGGATGCAGATATAAAAACCCAAATGTTCCACATGAAGCAACATCTTCAGCAACTTGACAACACGTGCAGCATTTAGAGAACATTCAGCAACTTGAGGAGACATGCGCAGCGTTTACTAAAAGCTGCAGAAACCAGATGCTGAAGAAGCTCAAAACACAACGGAGACCAGGGGACACTAAAGAGTGACGCACACAGCTGGAGACCAGGGGACACTAAAGAGTGACGCACACAGCTGGGAGACCAGGGGACACTAAAGAGTGACGCACACAGCTGGAGACCAGGGGACACTAAAGAGTGACACACACAGCTGGGAGACCAGGGGACACTAAAAAGTGACGCACACAGCTGGAGACCAGGGGACACTAAAGAGTGACACACATAGCTGGGAGACCAGGGGACACTAAAAAGTGACGCACACAGCTGGAGACCAGGGGACACTAAAGAGTGACACACACAGCTGGGAGACCAGGGGACACTAAAGAGTGACGCACACAGCTGGAGACCAGGGGACACTAAAGAGTGACGCACACAGCTGGAGACCAGGGGACACTAAAGAGTGACGCACACAGCTGGGAGACCAGGGGACACTAAAGAGTGACGCACACAGCTGAGAGACCAGGGGACACTAAAGAGTGATCTTGACATATGTAGAGCAATTCTGGAAGGATGTTAAAGGGTTAATTGCAACAGACCCAAAAACAAAGCTTCCATCCTCTCCACTAACATCTCTCATTATTCAGACCATATCTCAGGAGACCAAAGAGATGTTTTCCTGTCGTCGTGCTTTCATCGAAGAAGCAGGATGTTGTGGAAGAGTCGTTCTGCACGTCGTGAGTGAGGCCTGTAAGAAATGAGTGTCGGTGAGAAAGTGCTCTGCATAGTGATTCATTACAGCTGACGTGGCCCATCTGGACCTTCTTCATTCAGATTCCTCCGAAGTAAGTCTCCAATGCTACAGGCAGGCATACTTTCCAAAGGTGACTCATCCCTTTGTTCCCCTCACAATGTACTTTAAGTAGTGCGCCGTGTGGAAGAGCAAATCAAGGCAGCAGCTAACTGGATTCCTGCAGGTTTCACAACGCGTGACGCATTCTTTAAGCCAAACGGAGATTGAAGCCGTTCTGAAGGAAATGATGTTTTCTGTTCTGTGTGGAAGAGAAAAGCTGTTTGTGTGTTTTCCCACTCCACAGGCAGCTATGCTACCACTTTGCAGCTAACACTAGCATACTGAAATGCCCATTAGCTAGTAGTTCAGTAGTTGGCATGTTTAAAAGGGTCTACACATTTTGACTTAAAGACTTTGCGATAGTTAGAGACCGACTCTTTTACACAGATCTTTCCTTTCAAACCTTAAAAGTTTTTATACTTTTTTACCAAATATGACATCCGTGTCCGTTTATAATTTCTTCGAAAGACAGTTCTGATAAAAAAGCAGTATGTATTTTAAGTATGTGCGTCGTGTGGAAAGGCAAATAGACTGGATTCCTGCAGGTATAACAACGTGTGACGCATTCTTGAACCCAAACGGAGATTAAAACATTCCCACAGCCGCTGAAAATGAAATGATGTTTTCTGCTCTGTGTTTGAACCGTGTCCACTTGTAAGAGAAAAGCTGTTTGTGTGTTTTCCCACTCCACATGCAGCTATCCTACCACTTTGCAGCTAACACTAGCATACTGACATGCCCATTAGCTAGTAGTTCAGTAGTTGGCATGTTAAGATGGGTCTACACATGTGTTGGTACAGACTTTGCGGGAGTTAGAGACCAACTCTTTGGGTTGCTTCTTTCCTTTCCAACCTTAAACTTTTTTATACTTTTATACCAAATATGACATCCGTGTCCGCTTAAAATTTGTTCGAAAGCCAGTGCTGATGAAAGAGCAGTATGTATTTTAAGTTTGTGCGTCGTGTGGAACAGACTGGATTCCTGCAGGTATAACAACGTGTGACGCATTCTTTAAGCACGTATGAAGATTAAAACATTCCCACAGCCGCTGAAAATGAAATGATGTTTTCTGCTCTGTGAGTTTGAACCGTGTCCACTCGTTAGAGAAAAGCTGTGTTTGTGTTTTCCCACTCCACAGGCTTTGATTCCACCTCTGTTCTGTAGAGGTACTTGACATTTCGTGGGTAACAATAGCTAACTGAAGTTGACGGAGTGAAGTACCGATGACAATTGAACACGGGAGTTTTTCCAACGCCTCTCCTGCTGCTGAGTGTTTGACGGCAAACAGCCTCTTCACTTTGCATCGCTTCACACCGACTGAGGTCACGCTGGTGGGCATTCAACGTGTAATGGAGGGACAATATTAGACTGTAGATAAGTCTTTTTCAAATAAACGTGGAGAGTTATAAACCTGGGTCTCCAGCTCTGAATGTGCACTTGTTAGCCAGATGGATGTGTTTAAACTTTACCTTTTATTATGGTTATGTTCTGTTTAACAGGTACATTAGGGATGTCTCGATGCCAGAAATGAAGTAGTAGATACCAATAGTAGTGAAGTTTCTCGTTTCTCAATACCACGTTTAAAAAATATATAAATCCAATGTACTACAACATCCATGCCAGTGTTGCTGTTAGCATGTTTCTGCCTTTAACAGGTCATCACCTTTAAAGAACTGGATTTATTCAAATGTCTAACCAAATGAAGCAAGATGACATTTGATCATATCAGGATAATGCTATGATTTACTTTTACCAAATATTCATTCATTCATTTTGACTGATTACATCAGACTGCAACTCAACGGCTGCCGATTTTAACATAGATTTGTTGCTCAAAATAAAGCCTTATCAAGAATATAAATGCACTGCGTCCCAAAGTCATTTAATATCAGGCAGACTCAAACCCTGACGGTATGTGTCTTGTCTTGTACCAGCATTTCATTTAATAAAAGCACACCTTTTGTTTATATCCCCATACCTGCCTCCCCTGTTTGTACGTGGGTCCGCATTCTTGCCAAACCCTGACAGAAATGAGCGTTCTTTATCCATCGAAACATCGTAAGGAGCTCCTTTCTTCTGGTCGACTCCTCCAAAGCTTTCCTGACCCTGAGTCACACTGAAGGGATTATACCCCATTTAGTCTGGAAACACACAAATGAGCCGTGGCTGGGAGGAGGAACGTCCACCACACCTTCTCTAAGTGGCTCGATATGGATTGATGCGCTGAGATTTGCATACGCCATTGCACTTGTATCATTAACGGCTGAATGCATGGCTTGAACAGAGATAATGTTAGTGAGCAGGGCAATGGCTCCTCTCCTCATTAGTCACATTCAGTTATCTCATCACCGTCTTCTAACCTCCCTGAAGTAGGAAATTATCATTTGGTTTTAATAGATGGATAATGGGAGGGAAAGCCTTTGACCCGCACTCATAGGAGAAGAATCAGGTTATCTGAGATGAGTCCTGTGAACATCGGTTTCTGTGAGGCTGCTCTCCTCCTGATCTCAGACTCTTATCAATATTCCTCTCACATCGCCCACTACTGAGCATCCATTACCCAGATGGAGCGACTCCATCAGAAGGTCACAGCGATGCTCGTGCAACCAAAATATAAGCAGGGATGGCAAAAGTACACACATCCTTTACTCAGGTATAAGTACACACATCCTTTACTCAGGTATAAGTACACACATCCTTTACTCAGGTATAAGTACACACATCCTTTACTCAAGTATAAGTACACACATCCTTTACTCAAGTATAAGTACACACATCCTTTACTCAAGTAGAAGTACAGATACTCGTGTTTAAAAATACTCTGGTAAAAGTAGAAGTACTGACTAAACTTCTTTACTCAAGTAAAAGTAAAGAGGGCTTTGAAATGTACTTCAGTAAAAAGTACCCATAACTAGCAGCTGTTTTAAAGAGTACCTGACCTCCCTTTATATTAATAGAACAATAATGTCATTGTTAGCTAATGAATGTTTCCATGCTGAACAACGGCAACATGACAACGTTTTCATTGGTCCCTCTTCTTTAGAGAAGACCAGGAAATGATGGATACACGGATCGTGTTCAAATCAATAGGCACGCAATGACTCTAAATAATAATGATCACGCCACCAAACACACATTCAAACTAAAGGAACCAGCCTGTTTGGGAAATGTAAGAAGTAGAAAGGACAGGTATTTGTGTTCAAAATGTAAGAAGTAGAAAGTACAGGTATTTGTGTTCAACATGTAAGAAGTAGAAAGTAGGTATTTGTGTTCAACATGTAAGAAGTAGAAAGTACAGGTATTTGTGTTCAACATGTAAGAAGTAGAAAGTACAGGTATTTGTGTTCAACATGTAAGAAGTAGAAAGTACAGGTATTTGTGTTCAACATGTAAGAAGTAAAAAGTACAGGTATTTGTGTTCAAAATGTAAGAAGTAGAAAGTACAGGTATTTGTGTTCAACATGTAAGAAGTAGAAAGTACAGGTATTTGTGTTCAACATGTAAGAAGTAGAAAGTACAGGTATTTGTGTTCAAAGTGTAAGAAGTAGAAAGTACAGGTATTTGTGTTCAACATGTAAGAAGTAGAAAGTACAGGGATTTGTGTTCAAAATGTAAGAAGTAGAAAGTACAGGTATTTGTGTTCAAAATGTAAGAAGTCAAAGTAAAAAGTCGTCAGAAAAATAAGTAGTGGAGTAAAGTACTGATACCAGAAACATGTACTTAAGTACAGTAACAAAGTATTTGTACTCCACTACTTCCACAAGGAAAGCACAAAGAGGAAAAACTCCCAAACAAATGTGAAGTGATGTTGGTAACAGAGGCAGAGCATCTGGTGGAAATCAATCTGTTGGATGGTGCTTTCAATATGTGGAAGTTAAGAAGTTCCTGACAACATTTGAATACACAAGACAATAAATACATTGTGTGTTTGGACTGAGCATCCTCAGGCCCCACATGGCACACATTATGGTCTTATCTGTCATTTATCTAATTATCATGGGTCTTGGGATGCAGTCCAATCCAGCGTCTAGATCAATTCAATAGTGGTGTGATTGAATTAGTCTGTGAGGCTCATTAAGCAACGCATTAAGGACCTTCGGACGCCAATATGTGCACCACTGGATTAAATCACTACTTACTTTAATCAGACTGATTACACCGGGCAACAACAACATAGGAACATGCGTGTCCTGAATGTAAAAAAGGAGGCGTAAATCTACAAGTTATGTGACGTTTTAATGGTGTTTTGGAGATTAACAGAGCCCACTTTAAGGTATTTACAGTAAAAAAACAACACATTTCACGTCCTTGACCGCAGCGTGCCACATCGCCTGTATTTCAGGAGTGTTATTGGTCAGATACAGTGAGTTATTTTGTGCTTAAATGGATTAAAATGCCACAGCCAAATGCATTTTTCTCATGGATTGTACAGGAGGGCGGCCCACTGACCTGCATCAATATACAGTGAGCTTGCTTTTTCATATATAAATATTATTTCTAGTCCTTAAATTAATGAATTCAGTCGGACTGTAACATGGTAGAAATAGATGATGTTTCACTGTTTCACACTGTGGGAACAAGAAATCACATTACCTATTCTAAAAATGTATTAAGGTTCTACTTTAAAGAGTCCTCTCCTGCTGATGTTCAGGTGTATATCAGTATGTAGTGTCTCTACTTTAAAGAGTCCTCTCCTGCTGATGTTCAGCTGTATATCAGTATGTAGTGTCTTTACTTTAAAGAGTCCTCTCCTGCTGATGTTCAGGTGTATATCAGTATGTAGTGTCTCTACTTTAAAGAGTCCTCTCCTGCTGATGTTCAGGTGTATATCAGTATGTAGTGTCTCTACTTTAAAGAGTCCTCTCCTGCTGATGTTCAGGTGTATATCAGTATGTAGTGTCTCTACTTTAAAGAGTGCTCTCCTGCTGATGTTCAGGTGTATATCAGTATGTAGTGTCTCTACTTTAAAGAGTCCTCTCCTGCTGATGTTCAGGTGTATATCAGTATGTAGTGTCTCTACTTTAAAGAGTCCTCTCCTGCTGATGTTCAGGTGTATATCAGTATGTAGTGTCTCTACTTTAAAGAGTCCTCTCCTGCTGATGATCAGGTGTATATCAGTATGTAGTGTCTCTACTTTAAAGAGTCCTCTCCTGTATTTATAATGAGGACAAACAGAGAGGTGTTTATAGTCGTTATCTCTAAAAGGTAAAATGTTCAGATTAATTACTCGAGCCAAAGCAGACATTTAGAGAATCAGTAAATGTGACTCTGAGCTGCAGAATAATTTGCACGTTGGTTTTGTTCAGGGAATAAATCCAGAGCAGATAATTTGTTGTTAGAGTCGACACTTTTTGCCAAATGCATGAATCAGGAAAGCCCTGGTGTAAACAGGGATGCTCTCACACATGCCATTTATATTTCCATCAAAACAAGCTGAATAAAAACAGAGCTGTTAAAATATGTATAACCAGTGAGAAACAGCTTCTGTGAAAATGTTAAATTCAGATGTTGGTAACTCAGATATCTTTAATGAATCATAAACAAACCGATAGTGCCTTATCACCTTCTTATAGCAATGCAAAATTATAGTTATGAGCCCACATTAGTATTCGTAATGTGGCACAACATGCATTCAAAAGTGACTTCAGATGTCCCTGTCACAATGGTATCATAATACCTGATAACTGCTGGTGGAATAGTGTTTAATCTTTAATTTAAGTTGATCCCATAGCTAGTGTTGGTGTTTGTGTTTGTGTGCTCCTCTTCTGAAAGTAAATACTATTTTCATCCTGCCCGTGTTGAATCGTGCTTTCTTCTCGTGTCACAGACCTTGAAGCAGGGTGTGTAAACAACCGTGTTTACTCCTTTCTTATCTATAATTAATGCATTATTTAGTCTCTTTCACACTCGTAAACCACACTTTTGATGAGTTGTATGTCGTGTTTCTCCAATTTAAAGGAAGTGTGTTTTAGTCTGGTGGCTTTGAGGAGAGCATATGTGATCAACATGTGTTGTTCTTTATTAGTTGTTTATATTTATTGTAAACATTTATTTTATGGAATGTTGTATTTCTTAATAGTTTTCTTACTAGTTTATTTAAAATGTTATATGTGCTATCCAAAACTAACCCTTGCATGAGCTTGGCAATAAAAATGTTGTGTAATTTTTATAGATTTTTCTGTTATCTGGGACTGACGGTGGGTTTTTATTCCCGATTTAATTAAAATATGTACTCCATATGCAGCCTTGCATTCAATGTGGCCCAAAAGTCGGGTTACCTGACTGGCGTATCTTATGTATGTGAGTTTTTGTAGGTTAATAAGTAATAATAATTGTCCGATTGTTGATGTTATGTATGATATATTCACTTAATTGTACATCACATTGGTTTGCACTCGAGAAAAGTGTGTAGGAAAATCAGAACCGATAAATACCGTGACTTCTTCAGAGTCATTTGTCCCAGGAATGAAAGTCGATTCCTACCTGTCCAACTGAGAGCCAGATGTTAGGGTGTGTTTTATCAGAGAATGTAATGGATAAGAAAAAGGTTTATTGACCGGTTTCTACGGGATGAAGAGCAACGAAGCAGAACGAACACTGCAGAAATAACCTGAATTCAAGAGGATCGGGGGGGGGCGTCGTAAGCGGGTGAAAAGTTAGGACGATTCTAAGGGCCCGTGACTGACAGGGGCCCAAACCATTTTAGAACATTAAGAAAAAAATGTTTAAGTAACCAATGTGATATCTTTTCATGGGGCCCAAAATCCCTGGTGGCGCCCCTGCACACACACACGCACGCACGCACGCACGCACGCACGCACGCACGCACGCACGCACGCACGCACGCACGCACGCACGCACGCACGCACGCACGCACGCACGCACACACACACACACACACACACACACACACCTTTTCGTGGGTTTTCATCTGTAATACTTTTCCCTGTATGCCTCGTAATAAAAGACATTGTCAAACGAGGGAGTGAGATAATTCATTTTATTATAATTGCACTGTCTGCCAATTCATGTGCTTATAATTAATTGCTGTTAAAATGATACATGTGCTAGCCTCTGTGACTCTGAGACTTGAAACAGACGGACTCGCAGCACAGCCAAACCTTTTCCTTCTGTTCAAATTAAAGATAAGGTGATAATTAAAAAGGAGGGCCGCCACATGTTGGCTTTCTCCGTGGGTTTAATCAACTCCACGGAGAATTCCCAGCAGGAGCTCGCGCAGTTAATGTTCCAGAGTGAGAACGGGATGGCAGCAACTGATAAGAGCTGTAAAAATAGAAAGACGTGCTGTGCAAAAGGGAGACAATCAAATAAAGGTTGCAACAGGTACTCGAATATAAAAGAGAAAACGTTGTTTCCTCAGAAAGGAACCCAGGAAAGCTTAAAGTGCTTGAACTCGGAAAATAAATGGCAGCTTAGCTTTGATCTTAAATAACATTTGACTTCTGTACATCTAGTATACACAAGGTATAAGTACAAGTATTAAAGAGGCCCTATTCTGCTGTTTGGGGGTGTTCCCTCTCCTGTAGTGTTCTAGGGGTTTTAGTGCATGTCAATGGTCTGCAGAGGCTAAAATCCCTGTGCTGAAGCATGGAGACATGTCACAGTAGAGACACTACATACTGATATACACCTGAACATCAGCAGGAGAGGACTCTTTAAAGTAGAGACACTACATACTGATATACACCTGAACATCAGCAGGAGAGGACTCTTTAAAGTAGAGACACTAAATACTGATATACACCTGAACATCAGCAGGAGAGGACTCTTTAAAGTAGAGACACTACATACTGATATACACCTGAACATCAGCAGGAGAGGACTCTTTAAAGTAGAGACACTACATACTAATATACACCTGAACATCAGCAGGAGAGGACTCTTTAAAGTAGAGACACTACATACTGATATACACCTGAACATCAGCAGGAGAGGACTCTTTAAAGTAGAGACACTACATACTGATATACACCTGAACATCAGCAGGAGAGGACTCTTTAAAGTAGAGACACTACATACTGATCTACACCTGAACATCAGCAGGAGAGGACTCTTTAAAGTAGAGACACTACATACTGATATACACCTGAACATCAGCAGGATAGGGTCACTTTAATATTTGTCTTTGTTGATGTTGGAAATTGAGCTGCTGTGATACAAAGAAAAATGTCAGACTCAATTTGACAATACAGTATTTTCTTATATCTGTTTATCCGTGAGTTCAATGGCCTCCTGCTCTCTCTCTCTCTCTCCCTCTCTCTTTACCTCTTTCGCTCTCTCTCCTCACCTCCTCTCTCTCTCTCTCTCCTCACCTCCTCTCTCTCTCCCCCTCTTCCTCCCTCAGCTCCATCACCTCCCTCTCTCTCTCTCTCTCTCTCTTCACCTCCCCCTCCCGTCTGTTAATTGGATGAGCTGTCACAGCAGTGAAGATGATTAAATCTGTGGCTCTGTGCCCACACTTAGTGCAGATAAGTAATGAAAATTAGTGCAAACACATCCTCCGTCTCTTCTACCTGCACAGGAAGTTCACCGGGAACTCGTAACGGACATATAATCAAGAAAATCAAGGTCAAATAGAGCTTTACTACTCCTCGGGTTTATTTAAATTGCATCTTAATAATAATATAATACATTTCATTTATATAGCACACTTTAAAAACAACGTCATCTCAAAGTTACCTAAGGAGCATATTGAATAAAATATGGTAATATAAAAAAGGTTGAGAGCATAAAAGGTTAGAATACTAACTAAATAAAATAAAGGACAGTCATCTTGGTTTAATAGAACAAACACGTGAAAGACACTTGCCGTAGAGGACGTTTTATTCCCACCCGAGGAAACACATTTGCATTTGTGAAAAGCACATGGGTAAATAAACTGGACGTATTGTTAGTGGGATAAAGACACTCGGGTAAATCAAGCACTCGTTGAGCTCGCCCTCCGTTCATCCCGAGCGTCCTCTTCTGTAAATAAAACCTTTCTGATGGAAATCAGAGGCAGCTTCGGGTCACTTTGATAACAGAGGTGTGCATTAAGAGGTTTATTATTGAGCTGCAGGAATAATATATAACATCATGTATGGGTCATTGAGTGTAAGTGTTGGCCAGAGTCAATCAAAAACATACAATTAGTAAATCAAAATAGGACTTATTGCAGTTAAAAGTGTGTCATCGTCGACGTACGTGACGGCTACGCTAATATAGCGCGATTTCTCTACTTTACATACACATGTTTTTATAGCGAGAAAATACTGTTTCTGCTTAATTTTAAGGTAATTTCTGACAACTGTTTGCAAAGAGCGTCTTCCATAATATTATATAGACTTTAAATGTGGATTTCTTTATATTTGGAACAGCGTTTTTTTATTAATGCGTTAAAATAAATCCCCAATTAATGTTAAACAATGTTGAGCTGACTCCATTACATTTTTTCAGGCATAGACAATCTCTTTAAAGCACTAACAAGTCCTAAAACCCTGACATGACTCAGCGTTTCATCACTTCCTGTCCCCTGGTCTGGAGGTCAATGGTTTTCTGAATGTGTTTTTGGGTTGGGACCCTGAAAAAAGGTCTGTGGTTAACACAAGCTGAAGAGATTTTAACATTTTGTTCTGCAACATCAAATACATCAGTAAATAATTTTTAAAACGGTGGTTGCCAAGTGTCTAAATGAGACGACTAAACGTCATCACACCCAACATTAGCCACCTTTAGCTTAGCGGTGGTGACGTGAAGTCATGTGACTGTGCTGTAGTTCCTTTATATCCCAACATTAGCCACCTTTAGCTTAGCGGTGGTGACGTGAAGTCATGTGACCGTGCTGTAGTTCCTTTAGAGCCCAACATTAGCCGCCTTTAGCTTAGCGGTGGTGACGTGAAGTCATGTGACCGTGCTGTCGTTCCTT
The DNA here is from genome assembly GCF_902827165.1 of Trematomus bernacchii. Classification (NCBI taxonomy): domain Eukaryota; kingdom Metazoa; phylum Chordata; class Actinopteri; order Perciformes; family Nototheniidae; genus Trematomus; species Trematomus bernacchii. The sequence goes on from NW_022987607.1 coordinate 441,787, forward strand.
TATATCCCAACATTAGCCACCTTTAGCTTAGCTGTGATGACGTGAAGTAATGTGATCGTGCTGTAGTTCCTTTATATCCCAACATTAGCCACCTTTAGCTTAGCGGTGATGACGTGAAGTCATGTGACCGTGCTGTAGTTCCTCTATAGCCCAACATTAGCCACCTTTAGCTTAGCGGTGATGACGTGAAGTCATGTGACCGTGCTGTAGTTCCTTTATAGCCCAACATTAGCCACCTTTAGCTTAGCGGTGGTGACGTGAAGTCATGTGACCGTGCTGTAGTTCCTCTATAGCCCAACATTAGCCACCTTTAGCTTAGCGGTGGTGACGTGAAGTCATGTGACCGTGCTGTAGTTCCTTTATAGCCCAACATTAGCCACCTTTAGCTTAGCGGTGGTGACGTGAAGTCATGTGACCGTGCTGTAGTTCCTTTATATCCCAACATTAGCCACCTTTAGCTTAGCGGTGGTGACGTGAAGTCATGTGACCGTGCTGTAGTTCCTTCATATCCCAACATTAGCCTCCTTTAGCTTAGCGGTGGTGACGTGAAGTCATGTGACCGTGCTGTAGTTCCTTTATAGCCCAACATTAGCCACCTTTATCTTAGCGGTGGTGACGTGAAGTCATGTGACCGTGCTGTAGTTCCTCTATAGCCCAACATTAGCCACCTTTAGCTTAGCGGTGGTGACGTGAAGTCATGTGACCGTGCTGTAGTTCCTTTATAGCCCAACATTAGCCACCTTTAGCTTAGCGGTGGTGACGTGAAGTCATGTGACCGTGCTGTAGTTCCTTTATATCCCAACATTAGCCACCTTTAGCTTAGCGGTGGTGACGTGAAGTCATGTGACCGTGCTGTAGTTCCTTCATATCCCAACATTAGCCTCCTTTAGCTTAGCGGTGGTGACGTGAAGTCATGTGACCGTGCTGTAGTTCCTTTATATCCCAACATTAGCCTCCTTTAGCTTAGCGGTGGTGACGTGAAGTCATGTGACCGTGCTGTAGTTCCTTTATAGCTTATATTATTTTCTGACATTTTCTGCTGCCTTCTGGGTCCAACACAGGAAGACGTCATCCCTGCAGCTCTCTTTATATCTTCCATAAGGCCTGTTCATGTTTTATGATGTGATTTATTATCAGGTGATTAAATGACACCGGGAGTCAGAGTGAATCTGAATACTAACGATAATAAAATAAACTAAAGAAGGAGAGCGTGCCGTGCCACACATCATACAGATAGTGATGAATGGGGTTTTAAGATCCATTTTACTCATTATTTACTCTCTTCATGTGCCTTTCATTTTAATAGTATTTGATTAATAAGTAATACCTAATTATGTTTGACTGTAGACTGCTTAATTGCACCTTGTCACATTTTAGTGACGGTTTTAGTTTGAACTCTTTGGGTTTAAATTATGCATTTTTAAAACTAGAAACATATCCACTGTGAGATAAATGAGTCTGTTCTCCTGCAGAATACTTACCTTTCTCCAAACAAGTGTCGTGTTAAAGAGGGAGGATACATTAAACGCCAACTAATTAGTAAAATAACCCCAAAGAAAATCAGAATGAGTCTCCTGTGTTTCGGGCAGTGACGCACATCGTTTACAGTTCGTGATGAATGTAACTGTAACTGAAGGGTGTAATCACACTACTGTGGTGACATCAGGCTGCTATAAAGGAGCGCGTGCAGGGCTCTCTGGACAGGAGGACGCACGAGACTGCAGAAGAAGAAGAAGAAGAAGAAGAACGTGCTGCAGAGCTTTTGGAGACTCCGGCACCGCGTCTTTACGCACGGCGCGCTATGGACTACTGTTGAGCTCCGAAGCGAAGAAGAAGAAGAAGCAGAAACAGCTCACTGCATTGTGTGCTTTTTGTTAAGAACTTGAGTATTTTTTAATATAAAAGCGAGTTATATTTATTGATAAGAAGAAGAAGAAGAAGCAGTTTCTAGCGCCATGAAGTTTCTGCTGTTACCGGTTTTTATGGCTTTTCTCGCCGTCGCCCAAGTTTTCTGCGAAGAACCCGAGCCGAAAGAAGAGTCTGATTACTGGACGAGCAGCAAGCAGATCCAGGTACTCTGCAGACCTCCATTCCCACTGAAACTAACCCACTCATTTAGATTCTGTTCTGGTGCGAAAATAGGTGACTTTTTCTGATCGTTTTCTGTAAGAAAGTTGTAAAAACATTCGAACGTTCATCGTTATTTATCTTCTGATCGAGCTTCACTCCAGATTAATTATAACATACAGTAGCTCCATGTCTTCCTGCACACCTTGATACCTGCATGTTAAGATGAGCAATACGGACATTTAAAAACAATCTAGAATAATGTAATAGATGATTATCTTTTAGGGGTTTTAAGATGGATTGTTATTCCTGCTTTGCTCTCTTTATGTGCCATTCATCCTGATGGGATAGGATGAATAAGTAATAGCTAATTATGTTTAACTGCCTGTGTCAAACTCTGATAGCCGAGGAATTCAAGACCGTTTGCGACTTTAAGAAAAATCCCTTTTAGTTGTAACTCTCTGGGTTTAAAACCACATCTCTGAAGATTCTTTAGTTTCCAAATCTCCCAAATAAGTGTCATTATAAAGAAAGGCAGGATTCATTCAATGCTAATTCAGTAGTTAACCCCCCCCCCCCCCCCCCCCCCTACAATAAAATTGCACTACAAAATGAGACAACAATACATATGTAAAAAATATGAATATCCCATAGAAGGAGAAATATGCATCCTACACTTTATAATAATTATTTAAAAAATGCTACAGCTGCATAATGCTTAGTGTTGAAGCAAAAATAATATACTAATAACTGTACTACAAAATAAAACAACATTCAATCTGGAATAACAAATATAAGAAATACTGTAAAATATATAAACAGCTGATATAAATGGGGGGAAATGTATCCTACACGGAAACACTGGTGTAAACAATATGAATGTATACTGTGACTAAAGGTGATTTGCCCCAGGTGAACGAGTCCTGAATGACACAAGAAATATTATGAGAAATATAAATACCTAATAAAATGGAAAAATACGCATCGTACCAAAAAACACTTAAGTAAAAAACGCTTAAGTGTGATTCAGTTTCTAAGATGCAGGAACAGTTTAGATGTTATTTATCTGAAGGTGAAACTGAATACACTCAGACGTTAGGACCCCCGTGAAGACGATGCCTTCAGCAGGAAATCCAATAAGAACAGGCAGCATTGAGGACACCTCTGAAGGGTCTGACTCTGACTTTGGGATCTGGAAAGGAGCCGAGCTGCTTTACAGACCATCATAATAATATACAGCCCATAAATCACCTGAACGCTCTGCAGCAGCACCCCTAGATTCCACCGGGTCCGTCTGCGCCTGATGCTCGCGCGCCCGGAAGGAGACGCTCAATCAAAGTTTAACATGCATATTGATCTAAACTCTGAGGGGGGGGGTGTATGAGGGGGGGGGGGGGGTGTAGGCGGGGGCAAACGTTATTACCTTTTATAAGAGATAGGAAGGAATGCATTTTAGGGACGTTTCTTTGCAGATTTATGAATATTTTCTTTGTTTTTCAACTTATGTTTCCTGATTTTTGCATTATTTTACATTTATTTGTATTCATTTTCAATTTCGGTGGCACATGTTATTACCTTATATAAGGGAGAGAACATGTTGCTTAAAGATGCATTCAGAAACACTTTCTTTGTATTTCATTTCCAATTTTCAACTGTTTCTTTTTGCAATTTTGTATAATTCTTTGAGGGTGTGTGGGAGGATGCAAACTCTATTATCTAACATAGAAGTTATTGCATAAAGATGCATTCAGGGACAGCTACCATTTAAGTTCTTTATTTTGTATTTTTATTGGATTGTCTTAAGATTTATGCACATGTTTCCTGAACTTCTCATGTAAATATATATTTTTATTTAATAATGTCTCACTCTCACCACATAAAAGTTCCTGTATCTTTTGCATTTATTGCTTCATTTCGCCCCAAAATGTCTTTTATAAATGGGTTTGAACCTGCCGTTCGCTGCAGGATCCATACCATAATATTCCTGAGCATGTATGGATGTGTTTCTCCCGCTTCAGGACGGATGGATGTCCAGAGATCCGTTCAGAGAGATCCTGCTGAGGATGACGAGGAAGCCGCGGCCGCATCAGTTCATCGGGCTGATGGGGAAACGCTCCATGGGTACGAAGAGCTCTGAAAAACACCTTAGGTTTCATCTGTTGGAAAATACATCGAACTCTTCATCAAACTACACCTGAGCTAACCTTTATTCTCTTTCCCCCGCAGCAAATGCACAGATCACCCGCAAAAGTGAGTATGAATATCAGGAGGAAATGTTCCTGTGCAGCATTTTAGAAATACTCACGTCTTAAATCCATTCTTATCTGAAAAACAGCAACAAAACTATCTCTAAAGTGATTTTATTTCATGTTTCAGGCAAAGATTAATTGATGTTTTCAAGTGCTTTTCTCAATCCTTCAGTGTTTAATTTGCCTTAAAGTGATCAAATCCTCTCTAGGGCCACAAATAAAGATTATTCTCTTGATTTATAATCTATAAAATGTCCGGAAATAGTGAAAAATGTCCGTCCTGATTCCTGCGAGTCAAAGGTGATGAGTTTAAATACCTCGTTTGGTCAGTCCCAACCTCAAAGATATCACATTTTATGGGATATAAGACAAAAAAAAGCACATTTGAGACGCTGGAAACTGGATGCTCTGACATTTTTGCATGAGAAAATCTCCTTTCAGCGTTTGGTTTCTGCAGCTTTTAGTAAATGCTGCGCATGTCTCCTCAAGTTGCTGAATGTTCTCTAAATGCTGCACGTGTTGTCAAGTTGCTGAAGTTGTGTCTTCATGTGGAACATTTGGGTTTTTATATCTGCATCCTTTCTGCAGAACGTTTCAACTTGTCGGCCACCGTAGATTTCCAAAGCGATTACAATCAGAGCGATAAGCAGCAAACTCACGTCACTAAAAGTTACAATTGTGAACGTGTCAGAGGTTTAAAAAGCACAGAAACAGAAAAGCCTTTGATGTTTCCTCCACCATATTTACAGATGGAGTTAAATATGTGTGTTTATGTGAGCGCGTCAGAGAAACAGCCGGTAATTAATTAACGAGCAGATGATTGGGTTTCGCTTTTGAACGCCACACAGGAAGAGATACAGAGGAGGAAGACAGAGAAGAGGAGGAAGGGATTTCCTGTTTCCTCCGTCTCTGTTATCTTTGTTTGTTGTTTGCACATTAGTCTCCCACACACAGCGGCATAAACACAAATATAAATATGTCGTTTATTCCTCAAAGTCACTCATCATTAGCGAGGAGTGCTGCGTTCAATGCCCGCGGGACATCTGAGGGTTCAATTGGATTGTTTCCGCCTGTTATGGATTATAACGAGGAGGATGTTTGCTACACACACACACACACACACACACACACACACACACACACACACACACACACACACACACACACACACACACACACACACACACACACACACCGCTCATCAGTCTAATGCAAATATTGATGTTCGTGGTGTAAGAGATTCCCTCGGGGCTCCCAGTAGTGTACTATTACCCACAATCCAATTCACCGCCCACACACACACACACACACACTGATCATATTACAGTCCATTACTGTGATTGACAGCGGCTCCATCAGCTGTCAGTCTCATTTAGGGTACATTACTTAATTTAAAATTAAATGATAACACAATTTGAACCTTAGTGTCTCTACTTTAAAGAGTCCTCTCCTGCTGATGTTCAGGTGTATATCAGTATGTAGTGTCTCTACTTTAAAGAGTCCTCTCCTGCTGATGTTCAGGTGTATATCAGTATGTAGTGTCTCTACTTTAAAGAGTCCTCTCCCGCTGATGTTCAGGTGTATTATATCAGTATGTAGTGTCTCTACTTTAAAGAGTCCTCTCCTGCTGATGTTCAGGTGTATATCAGTATGTAGTGTCTCTACTTTAAAGAGTCCTCTCCTGCTGATGTTCAGGTGTATAGCAGTATGTAGTGTCTCTACTTTAAAGAGTCCTCTCCTCCATGTTTTCACCCTCTGTCGGAGCCCAGTCTGCTCTGATTGGCTCTGTCGTGATTGGTCAACCAGCTTAGAGATGTCCCGCCCCTTATATAGTGATGTCATTATGTTACGAGACTAAACAAAGGAGTTTTTTAATGAGTATATTTCTTCAGGGCATAAAGTCAACTCTTTCGTTGGACTGATGGGGAAAAGAAGTGAAGAGGAGCCGGGTAAGTTAAACACTCATATCTCAAAATGTCTTTATGAAAGCAGGGAGGTGCAGGAATGAGTCCTAAACCTGGGAATAAGTCAGCATTTCATCAATCAGTCAATGGTTTTCTGGATGTGTTTTTGGCTGCGGTTAACACAAGCTGAAGAGATTTTAACGTGTTGATCTCTGAGATGATAGAGAAGTAAATAAATGTGAAGCGCGTGAGTGTGAGTACATCTTAAATACATTAAAACATTATGAACGTGTTTTGATGTAAAAACAAAGTATTTTCTCTTTATTTCACAAAATCTGCGTCTCTTAATAGTTCTAGAAACTGTAGTTTTCTAAAGACCTGAAATCTTTAATAATGAGAAACTAACAGTACGCTACCACAGTAAAAACAATAATACATTGTGCTATATACTTAAACAACATATTAGTACTGTTTTTTAATGTTTTAGTTTATTTAGTGTTTTTAAATTAGGTGTAAATACTTGTCTTTTTTTATAATGTTCACCAGTTATTTTTGATATTTTCTTTTATAATAGTTATCTTACGTTAAAAAAGTGTTCACCCTTTAATTTGAGTTTGCCCTTGTGTGTATTTGTACTGTGTCTTATATAGCAAAAAATGCATGTTCATGTGCACCTATATATTTATATTGTGTGTGTGTGTGTGTGTGTGTGTGTGTGTGTGTGTGTGTGTGTGTGTGTGTGTGTGTGTGTGTGTGTGTATTAATGATCTCCTTCTTCGTCTTCCTGCAGAGTCCTATGACTGGAACACATCACAGACGTACGATAAGCGCCGCTAACCTCATCGGAAACTCCCCCAAAAATCCAGACGCTGCTTTTGTTTTTTCTCCAGACTGTGTGTAGCTGTTAGCCGGATAAAAAAAGATTCTGTTTCCACATCGTAGTGACGTAGCAGTGCTGTACCTGTGCCAGTTTCTTTAAATGAGGAGGGGGATTCTCGATGTTAGCATTACCTGCCATCCTGTTGTTGTGGCGCATCAAAGCTAAAGGCTGAATGGCTGAAGACTGCACTGCCAGTCACTGTAATAGTGCCTCATCTCTGTTTTCACTGATTGTTCTTTAACTCAACACACTCTTTTTAAAGGGCCTCCACCTGGACACATGGTGTGTGATATGACCTGTGTGTGACAAATATTAAAATTATTTTCTTTACTTGTTCAAATCCAGCCTGCAGCGCGTGATTCCTTGTGAGAAAATAACTTGTTTTTAAAATATGGTGTAACAGCGCCCTCTGGTGGCGAAAGGTGGATTTATTTTAGCAGAAATTAGAATAACAACAGCGACAAAAAGGAGAATATTTGCAGGTTTTACTTTGTACACTTCCTGTAGATTACTTTTAATGTTCAACACTTCAATTATGAATATGTTTAGATTACATTTCTTATTTTTCTTTCTTATTCAATTATCTGGAAATATAATTTAATGTGTTGGCAAATCCCCAAAACAGCAACAATTAGTAGGAGAGTAAATGGAATGTAATTGCATTATATTTCCAGGTTTGACTTTGTCCAGTTCCTGTAGATGACTGGTTTACCTTCACCCTACAGCGCGTGATCCCTTGGTGTAAAACAATAACCTGCTTTAAAATGCGGTCTAACAGCGCCCTCTGGTGGCCGGTATGATCATCACATCTGTGGCAAAAAGTGGATTTATTTGAGCATACATTTGAATAAAACAGTGACAAAAAGTAGAATTACAGATATGTTCAGGTTTTACTTTGTCCACTTCCTTTAGGTTACTTTTCAACACTTAAATGATGAATATGTTTAGATTACATTTCTTATTCTTCAGTCTTATTCAATTAAATGACTAAAACAATTATTATAGGGTAAAAAATGACTGCATTTAAAATAAATAAATAATAATGAATGAAATCCATTAAAGCCGCCTCTTTTTCAAACTAACAATCATCACATTTTCCTCGTAATTGTATGCTTCTATGGTCATTGGATTGCATTTTATTTGCAGGTTCTACTTTGTCCACTTCCTGTATATAACTGAAGCCAGAATGACAATACCCAAATATGAACACGTCTTCGTCCACTTCCAATAACCGGCTTTCAAATAAGGTGTAACAGCGCCCTCTGGTGGCACAACATGGCAGCACATCTGTGACAAAAAGGTGGATTTATTTGAGTAGAAATTAGAATAAAACAGCAAAATAAGTAGAATTAAAGTCAGATACATAATAATAATAATAATGTGAGAAAGTGACTGCACTAAAAACAAATATGTATTAATAATGAATTATATTCAATAAAACAGCCTTGCAATAAACAGATTGAAGCCAACTCAAATAAAAAAATGTAATGCTTAAATGGTGATTAAATTGCATTTTATTTCCAGATTTCACTTTGTCCACTTCCTGAAGCCAGTGTCAATGACAACACCCACATGTGAACACGTCTACCCATGAAAAACTACAAAGAGGTTCTTTACAGACATCATAAAACATACTAGTCGATAGAGCAGATAGAGCAGCCGTGATTATAAAAACTAAAACCCAAATAAAAACATGAGAAAATATCAGATTATCTAGTTTCCACATTTTAGTTAGCTTCAAGTCTACTTTTGATTTCCAGATTGTAACCCTAACCTCTAAATGCTGAAACTATGATCTGCAGAATGAGAATATGAAGCTGCTCTCAAAACGGAGACACATCCTGCTGATTTAAATCAAAGGAGGAAAAATATACGACACCAGGCACCAGGTGATTTGGTGGTTATCGATATACAGTATATATAGATCTATATTGATTTCTGAGTCATGGTGTGTGAGATTTAGTTTCTTGTTGGTCTGTTTTGAGTTGTTAGGACACTGAGTCTTTCCATGTTTTTATTTTGAAGGCGACACCAGAGGCCTGTACTACGAAGCTGGTTCAACCTAACCTGTTTGAGTTAGCCGGTTGGCCCAATCCAAAACATACGCGCTCTGGCTAAGCTGTACTACGACGCTGGTTATCAAGTGGATCGCTCAAGCCAGCCGTGTCCTATCTAGTTAGGTGCGCGTTCACATGAAAGGGGTGGTATTTGGAGCATTCGACCAATCACAAACACGGACAAGCGTACTGACAGCGCAGCGTCATACTTCCTGAATGAAAAGTGAACTTTAATATTAGTCAAATATGAAGAAGTTAAACTTTAAACATCCATGACTTAAACACTTTATCCAGGATAAAAGCCACATAGCTGCACCTGCAAGGTGAATACAGCTGGTAACAGAAAAAGTGTTTGAATGCGTACATTAACAGGTTTATGAAATCACTGCCCCGTCTAAGACACGAGTGGATCTGACTTTAATTACATTTGACTCGAGTGTTTCGTCAACTTAATGTGTTGCTTAAAATAATACTTCTGCATACAGTATGTGACACTGTGAGTGTTGCACGGCCAGATACGGCTCAGCTGACTCAGATAAGGAAATATATGATACATTATGATGTGATATGATATGAATGATAATGGGACACATCGACGTCTGCACTCACAGTGCCGCGGACTGTACTTAATGTTACTCTGATCCGGTTACTTATGTTGTGGCAGATATTAAAGTAAGCTTTCTTAACGCTAATGTTATAATAGTCAGATTGCTCTGAAGATGGGAGGGGATATTCTATTAATTTTCACGTTCACACAGTCAGTTGATTTTTGCCGGCCGTCTTTCCTGCAACGGCAGTTTTTCTGTATTTCCTCTATCCTGTAATATGACTTGATAAACTCCGCACACGGAGCTCTGATTGGTCAGCAGGCGGTGCTTTCACTGAGTTGATCTCTTAGCCTGCAACCTAACCCCCTCCCGAGGAGGTTAGCCGCTCAGCATAAGTTACCATGGAGATCTAGCCCGCTAAAAAGAGAACCAGTGTCGTAGGACCGGAAAGCCCGAGTTTTCCCTGAAGTCAGCCGGCTAAGCGAAAATCCGGCTTCGTAGTACAGGCCTCTGGTGCTTTGGTGTTTATTGGTGTATATATTAATTTCTGAGTTTCCTGTGATTACGTTGTTGGTCTGCTTTGAGTTGTTCGGACACACTGAGTCAGAAGTAGGGTCCTCTCACTGATCCTCCTTCTCGGGGGTGTAGAAGGCGAGGGTGCGTGCGGAGGGGTCGCTGCTCTGCGTCCAGCGGGGGAGCCAGTAGTGAGGGAGCCACTGGGATCGACCCGGGAATTGCTGCTCGAACACCTGACGGAAATAAAAGGCCTCTTTGGAGTGGGGGGGATTGTGAGGAAACGTCTGGGAGGCTTTTTCCATCTCATCGTCGTTCACCTGAGAGGAGGACAACAACAACAACGATCAATAAACACACTAAACAAAGTATAAACATTACAGGCTGGTTCTTTATATGTTAGAATAATACATATTTATAATTCTGTTTTCATACCTTTAATGGTTATTGGAAAAAATACAAGCTTTTGCTCAATAATAATATAAATAATAATAAAAATAAAAATAAATAATACATTAAAAATCATAATAATATTAAAGGTGGGGTAGGTAAGTTTGAGAAACCGGCTCGAGATACACTTTTTGTTATATTCCATGGAATGCTCTTAACATCCTGATAGCAATGAATATCTGAAGTGCTTTGACCAAAAATCCATAAAGAAACGTCATCTGTGGAAGCTGTAGTACTGTAAAAAGCACGACCAATCATCTGAGCCGGCCCGGCTAAAATAACTGGATGGCCTACCTGCCTGTCAGCCTTCCATCTGTGCACAAACTTATCTCGTGCCCTCATTGGTCATGTGCGCATTCGTGTGTGTTGGAGGAGGGGCTCTGTAAGGAAGTGGCAGATTTTTTCCGGCTGTGGGTGTTTCTCAATGTCGAGTACGCTTGCTTGGTAGCACATGTCTGCCGAGCATCTTGCTTCAGAAGCGAGTCAAGAATACTTCCTGGCATTCGGAAAACGAAGAGTGGAACACGCTAGCAAGTGTGCAGGTGTGTGTCATATGAGAGGCCCCGCCTTACATCTTCCGCCACAGATTTGGGGAAATTGGTCCGTGCGCAAAGCATTGTGGGGATTTTAAGACCGCAGAGTCTACTCATGTGCAGCCTCGATATTTCTCCAAACGGAGTACGCCGGGCTCGGTAGATTTCCAAGTATGCTGGAGATTGGAAAAGTACTTCGGCGGCACTCGATGACGTAGTATGCTTGAAATAGTGGCTCTGAAGCAGCTTTACTCGCGATTGAGAAACACCCTGTGTATTTTCAAATGTTAGCGATCTCGAGCTGGTTTCTCCAAAATTACCTACCCCACCTTTAATTTAAAAAATCTTAATAATAATGATTAAAATAATAATAATAAAATATAATTACTAATACAAAAATAACAAAAAAATGGTTATAATAATACAAAATAAAATTAAAATAATAATAATATTGCATTCTTAATAACAAAAAAAGATAATAAAAGTGTTTATGTAAAAGTTGTAATAAAAATAAGAATAATTAAAAAAATAAGAATAAAAAATGCCATGAAATTGCCATATTTTCTGATTTGGTTATTGTAAAATTCAACAGTAATTAGTGTATGTAACAGTCACAAACAAATAAAACAACAAGCTGTATGCACGCAATAAATATTTGAATGATTGTAATTTTTTTATCTGAACTGTGTTTCTCCCAACATCAGACATTTATTCTCCCAGCTAAATGTAAAATGTAAAAGTCTCGTACCATGGCCTCCAGGTGCTCCTGCAGACAGACGTACCACGACTTCTTCACGGACATCATGCCGTCACTGAAGGCCTCTTTACGCCTCCACAGGATCTCATCTGGGATCAGATCCAGGTCTCTGAACGAGTCCCTCAGGAGGTGCTTCTCCACCCCGTGCTGCACAAGAGGAACAAGAGAAGATATGTCTTTTATTAGTCCATTTATTAAACATGTTAGAAACAAAACAAACAATAACAATAATAATAATAATAATAATAATAATAATAATAATAATAACAACAAAGAGAAGCAAAATATTAAAAAAAACGTTCAAGGTATAAAAATATAAATGTTCCAATAGTTCCTGTCATGTTCAAAAGGGGCGAGAAGAAGAAGCTTAAACACGTTTCTGGTCCTCCTCTAGCGTACATTGTTCATGCAAATCAAAGATTAGGTCATCAAAGGCTAAACAAATCAATTCTTTACAAAACAACCAAAAACAAATAACTTTCACAGCGACAAGAAAGATCCAGCATGAGTTCACCGGTCCTGCTCAGAACATTCAGGATCTGGTTTCTAAATAAGAGTTTTAGTTTAGATAAAGTTTCACAGCTCATTATTACAGTTATTCCACAGATCAACACCTTCTATTGATCTGTTGATCTGTTGATCTGTTGATCTGTTGATCTGTTGATCGATTGATCTGTTGATCTGTTGATCTGTTGATCTATTGATCTGTTGATCTGTTGATCTGTTGATCTGTTGATCTGTTGATCTATTGATCTGTTGATCTGTTGATATATTGATCTGTTGATCTGTTGATCTGTTGATCTGCAGTGAAGTCTGGCATTTTGTAAAACACAGTTTCCTCTCAACAGGTGTGTGTTTTTCTCTCCGTGTGAAAAGTCCCTTGACATTATGAGGTCATTGTAAGATAAGATAAGATAAGATAAGATAAGATAAGATAAGATAAGATAAGATAAGATAAGATAAGATAAGATAAGATAAGATAAGATAAGATAAGATAAGATAAGATAAGATAAGAAGTCATTTATTGATCCCAATGTGTGAAATGTCTGCGTTGCAGCAGCATAAAAAGACAAGGCATTACATGAGAGAAATTAACAGACTAGAAATAATAAATAATAATACAATTAATAATAGAATATAATTAGTAATTCAAAACAATCCAAAATGTCAACATCTCAAATTGAAATAAAATAGCGTTAAAAAAATTAGAAATGTACATGTGGAAATACACATGTACATTAACACAATATAAAGCAGGATATTATAAATGCATTAATTGTGCGAGGAATGGATTATTAAATAATAGATTGGATATAATTGTGTGCATTACATGAATGCACAACAATATTTTGTATTACAGCTGATTTTTATTCCATATTTTATTCCTTCTATTCCATTACAATGTAAATACTGTTATATTTCACTATATTTGTAATTATTTTTTATATTTTTCTAGTTCTCTATCTGTGTTTTAATTCTTGTTTTTATGCACCACGACATCAAGTCAAATTCCTCGTACGTGTAAACCTACCTGGTGATGAACCTGAGCAGAGAGTTCTCCTCCACACATTCATACATCATTAATAATAAAGAGCTCCTGTGCTTTTCAAAGATGAACAGGTGAGTGTTTGGACGTAGAAACAGACCTTAGGAACCTTCATGTCGTCGGGCAGAGAAAGAAAGTACGCTGTGAGACGATGATCCAGGAACGGCACTCTGAGCTCCAGACTGAGGAGGACACATGACATTAGATTAAAAGTGACCCTTAAATCCAACATCTCTACGCTTTAAATTAAATACAAACAACTTATACAAAGACATCACTCTTTAGGAACTGGGATGGAGATGTTTTTGTTCTGTTTTCTGACATTTAAAACATTAAATGGATGTAGAAAATATGAGACTTATCAATAATGAAAACAGTCGTTAGTTGCCGCTCTATCCGTACCGATCAGTTTGAAATCTGATACCTTATTTGCTTTGATGGGTTTCATTAGTGCAGATATTAAGGCTCATTATTACATGGCTTAGTTGAATACTCGATTCTGATTGGTCAATTCAGAACACGTGACACGTTGTTAATCCAGAACAGACAGACCGCTGTCAAGCACTTATTGACCGTTGTTAAGGACGCTCACGTCTGCAGAAAGAAGTCCGGTCGATTGAACTGTAAACAGTTTGGCTGAAAAGCAAAGTGCATGCACATTTTCTAAATCTATAAAAGCATTTCAATTAATATTGGGAGTCATGTCGTTACTTTGTTGAGAATGTGGCCGTGTGATGAGCGGGATAATGTGCAGCGACTTGGTCATTATGGGGAAAAGAACACCCGACAGGCTGACCGCCTCGCTGCACATTATCCCGCTTATTAAGGTTTATTTTGCTTTAAAATATAATGCATTATTCATTTGGAGACTTTGACGTGTTCCTCTAACGAAGGATCTAATTGATCGTGTTTCAATTAAAGATGAAAGGCTGAAAGCTGGAGCTCGATATGATTTAGTGAAATGAGTGACGTCAGTCCATCGGGTGAAAGTAGAAAAGCAGAGATGGAGAGATGGAGCAATTAAAGAATAATAATTAGCACTAAAAGCCAGAAAGAGTCCTTTAAAAGTAATTCAATTTAGACGTGAAATGGAAAAAGAATCAGCTATTTTGTGTAAAATCAATTAATCATTAGTTTCATACAAAACAAACAAATAATTGCTTCTTTCAGATTTGTATAAATTAATAATAACAACATTCAATTAAAAATAATTATGCTAATAATAAAGAAATACATACAAATAATAACAAACAATTATAATAATAAATACAAAAGCAATACATAATAATAAAAAATAAATACAAAATAATAAGAAATAAATAACAAGAAGTTACCTGTGTTGTGTTCAAACATTAGAGTGTGTGTACAGCAGGTATTAGAGTGTGTGTACAGCAGGTATTCAAGTGTGTGTGCAGCAGGTATTAAAGTGTGTTACCTGTGTTGTATTAAAACATTAAAGTGTGTGTACAGCAGGTATTAAAGTGTGTTACCCGTGTTGTGTTAAAACATTAGAGTGTGTGTACAGCAGGTATTAGAGTGTGTGTACAGCAGGTATTCAAGTGTGTGTGCAGCAGGTATTAAAGTGTGTGTACAGCAGGTATTCAAGTGTGTGTACAGCAGGTATTAAAGTGTGTGTGCAGCAGGTATTAAAGTGTGTTACCTGTATTGTGTTTAAATCAGTAGAGGTGTGTGTGTTGTGTTACCCGTGAGCAGCGGTGGTCCGGTCCGCTCTCAGGACGTCGAACAGGTAAAGCTCCTTCATCAGACGGAGGCTTTCCTCTGCAGACGCTCGGGGAGACGGAGCCTGGAGGAGGAACACATCAATACAAAGTATAAGAACACTTCCTCACATACATCTGTCTCACGGTGATTTAAAAAACACGTCTGCACAAACAGACTGTTGTGTTTCTGTAACTACCTCTATAACTACACAGGAGGAGTTATTTGAATATTCTAGTATATAGTCTGCGTGCAAACTGCTTCCAATAAAAACACTTCCTGACATGCAGGCATTACCTTTATCTCATGGTGATTTAAAACACATGTGTGCACAAACAGACTGTTGTGTTTCTGTTTCTGTTGATGCCAAAATAACGTCTTAATGCATTTGGTACCTTGGTCATGTCACTCTAAATAACTCTGCAGGAGTATTTATTGGAATATTCTAGTATATATTGTGCATGCAAAGTGCTTCACATTAAAGACTGTAAACACATTGCTTTTGGAGCAGTGACCTTGTGGAAGTAGAGGTATCCCTGAGTGAGTTCATCAGCTCCTTCTCCAGAGAAAATCACCACGCTGTCCGACTTCTCCCTGATGTACTTCGACACCAAGTACATCCCTGCACACACAAACACAAACACAGGCTTTAATACACAAATCAGAATATGAGTTTGCACATCCATCTTCTACCGCTTCTCCGAGTCAGGTTGCATATCTGAATACTAAACGGGCAAATAGAAGCCTCTGAACGATGGCTGCAATTAAGAGGAAACAGAGTTCATGATCGATTGCATTTCATTAGTTTAATTTAATTGCATTCACATAAGTGATAAAGGCTTTACATGACTAACAGATGTTCTGTTTCAACATAAAGGAACTCTACATTAACTAATACCATGGATTAATACTCATTTATAATATTAATATTAAATTGACAGATGACCGAATTAAAAAACTTTATGGTCGAATCTCTGCATGAAAATAATGAGTAAGATAATCACTGTGATAAAAAACTAGATGTACGAGGAGCTGTTTTTTTAATAAGTATTGGTAGTTATCTTTTTATTTGAATGTTAAATTGCCTGTAGCTCAGATTAACGAGAGTTTTTTAATAAGCAACCCCTCATTTAGAGGAATGAAAGGAGGCTAGCGATACGTCTGGTTTAATATATAAATAGTAAATCAATCAGTTGCCAAAATTGCCATGGAAAGAATATGGAAAAGTATATATAGGATTTATTTCTCTCCCCTAACGAGGTGTAGATTTAGGCGTTCAGAATGGACAGCCATGTTACCACCTACATCTTTCTGGTATAACACACTTTTGTATTTATTTTTTACTATGTTTCCCATCACTCACTGTTTGGAAAACACTGAATGTCCTCTTCCAACATGAGAGTAACATGATAACAAAGGTATCCCAACTGTAGCTGTGTACATGACAGGATGTGTGATTACCTAGAAGAGCATCAGGACTGTTTGAGGCATATGATAGCTATGTGATTAACATGATGATTCAGCCTCTATGGAGATAGACATATGACAAGCATGATCATTTCTGACGTGGAGCTAATCTCATTTCATTTCATTTCAAACCTTTATTTAACCAGATTGGTCCCATTGAGATCATGGATCTCTTTTTCAGGTTCCACATGGAACATAAAACAATAAAGGACATCATACATTATATTTACAGGATACATTTACATAGTTATAGACATTTACAAGTACCCATAGTATCAACGAGCATTTCATTTAGCCTAGCTTTAAAAACATGCAGAGGAATGAGATTGCTCAGTTTCAATTCTTGCTGAAGATTGTTCCAATCAAGTGGAGCTGCGCACATAAAAGCTGTTTTACCTAAGACAATCCTTGCTCTTGGCACATCTAACAATACTACATCATGCGATCTCAGACAATAGCTGCTTGCAACTCTCTGTGTTATCAGAGAGCAGATATAATACGGGAGTTTACCCAACAAAGCTTTATAAATAAACGTGTACCAATGACTGAGCCTCCGTACAGTAAGTGATGGCAGACCTGCCTTGGCATACAGGGTACAGTGATGTGTAAGTGCTTTACAATTTGTGACAAATCTCAGTGCGCTGTGATAGGCGGCATCTAACTTGTTCAGGCAATGGGCAGGTGCATTCATATACAACAAATCACCATAGTCCAGCACAGGTCAAAAGGTCACAGAGCCTTTTCCTGGCCTCAAGTGAGAAACAGGACTTGTTTCTGAAAAAGAAACCTAGTCTAACCCTCAGCTTTTTAAGCAGGTTATTGACCTGAAGTAAGACAATCATCAAGCCAGATACCAAGGTATTTATAACAGCTAACCACTTCTAGTACTTGTCCTTGCATAGTAACAATATCCAAAACAGTCTCTGGTGTCTTTTTAGCTTTAGAAAAGAGCATTACCTTGGTTTTATCAACATTTAAAAGAAGCTTAAGCTCAGAGAGCTGAGTCTGAATAATGTTAAAAACAGCCTGTAATTTAACACCAGCCTCCTTAATGGAGGGACCTGCACAGTACCGGTATCATCCGCATAAAAATGTAAAGTAGCTTCATCCACATTTTCACCTAAACTGTTGATATAGATGGAGAATAAAAGTGGACCTAAAACAGAACCTTGAGGAACACCATTAGCAATGTTTAACCACTCAGAAGTGAGCCCATCAAAGTGAACACATTGGGACCTTTCAGAGAGGTAGTTCACAAACCACCCCACTGCATGGCTGGATAAGCCAATACTGAGTAGCCTCTGCTTTAAGATGCGATGATCGACGGTATCAAACGCTTTGGAAAGGTCAATAAATAGAGCTGCACAACTCTGCTTATTATCTAAAATACTCGCCACATCATTCACCACTTTCATTGTGGCAGTGATGGTGCTATGTTGCTTTCTGAAGCCTGACTGATGTTTAGACAGGATGTCATGTTTACATAAAAACTCCTTTACTTGTTCACTCACTTGGCGTTCAAGAACCTTAGCCAGAACTGATAATTTAGAGATGGGCCTATAGTTATTTAAAATAGTTGCCTCCCCTCCTTTTAGCAAAGGCAGGACATAAGCTGACTTCCATACTTTAGGAATTGCATTTGTGCTGAGGGAGAGGTTAAAAAGAGAAGTGAGAGGTGGAGCAATAAAATCTGCAGCTATCTTTAAAAAGAAAGGTTCTACGTTGTCCGGGCCGGCCGGTTTCTTAGGATCTAACTTAGATAATGCTTCATGAACAACATTTACAGTAAAAGGAGTAAAACTGAAAGGGTTTTCCAGACCACATTGTTCAGAGTCACAGACTGTGGTGTTCACAGAAGCAGAGTTAGTGACAGAATCAAACAGAGAGCCACAGGACACAAAATGCTCATTAAAGCAATTGAACATGGTGGCCCTGTCCGATATAGAGCCAGATGCTGTGGTAAGGCACGGAGGTAGCTCATTACGGATATCACCGGTGGATAACGATTTTATGGCTTTCCAACATTTCCTAGGATTATTTAGGTTTTCTGTGGTAACTGACAAATAGTACTTCGACTTAGCACTTTTGACCTGTGAAGTGAAGCTATTCCTTAGCTGCCTAAAACGCAGCCATTCTACCTCTGAGCCTGATTTCCTAGCCTTTGCCCAGGCCTTGTTTCTCTCATGCAGGAGACTGGACAGTTCAGCAGGAAACCAAGGATTGTCTCGTCCCTTTACTCTAAATGTACGTAGGGGTGCATGTCTATCAATGATCTCCATAAAACCAAGATACAAATAAGACCATGCAGTTTCAACATCAGCACACAGATCGATTTTTCCCCAATCAAACCCAAACAGATCATGAACAAAACCCTGCTCCACAAAATGTTTTATGTCTCTCTTAATAATAATACGAGGTTTAACCTTTTGGACCTTAGTGTCCCTAATTGTGGCTACAGCACAGTGGTCACTCACATCATTCGCAAATACTCCCACAGATGAGTATTTATAGGGAACATTAGTTAGAATGAGATCAATTAGGGAGGATTTATTAGGGGACTTAATGTTAGGGCGAGTAGGACTGTCAACAATCTGAGTAACATTCAGAGAGATACAAAGGTTTTTAAAATCCTCTGATACTGCAGTTAACCAGTCCCAGTTCAAATCTCCAAGTAGCACTATTTCCTTGTAGTCAAGTTGAGATAAAAGATTTGCTAGTGAAGACAAGGAGTCCTTGACAGCTGAGGGGGGTCTGTAACAGCCCACCACCATGACCTGTTGACCCTTTGCCACTTCTATATTTAAGGCTAAACATTTGAATTGCTTACTGATAGATTTGGAAACTAATGTGGTTACACTGAACTTATTCTTAACATAAATGGCAACGCCACCACCTTTATTAGGCCGGTCGGAGCGATACACATTATAACCATTTAAGGCAATGTCAGAGGCCAAAATAGATTTATTTAGCCAAGTTTCTGATAAAACAATGACGTCAGCGTCAGTCGAGCTTGCCCAAATGCGGACAAAATCTAGTTTACCTAACAGACTGCGCACATTCAAGTGGATGAAACCCAACCCAGACCTAGCTTTAAAATCAGCAGGAGTAGCGATCTGACTACTACTACTGGGCGGACCAGGGTTAGGGTGAACATTTCCTGACAGTAATAAATCCTTGACAGCGGTCTGTCTGTTCTGGATTAACAACGTGTCACGTGTTCTGAATTGACCAATCAGAATCGAGTATTCAACTAAACCATGTAATAATCTTAATTAATGTGTGTGTTTTTATTTTAAACTATGGTTTTAGTTACTCTCAAGTATTCTGTTAAAAAAACTGCTCATTAACTTTCTGTAATAGCTCATTAATAAAAAGTATGCACACATTTAGAGCACAACCATTGACCAATTCTTAATTCATATTGTGTATTTAACATTTCGGCTCACACGTGAACCACTAAGTATCATTTAAAATGAGAGAAATGTTAGCAGGAATCACTCACGTGCAATCTCCGCCCGCCATGTGGTGGAAGAAAATACAATTATTTGACATTAAATGTTAATAAGTGAAGGTTTTTCTTCTGCCGAATTATTACATTTAATGTGTTTATTAATTGGACATTGGTAACCATGTTGTTAGATGTTTATGTCTTTCGTTATAGCTAATACAATATTAAAAAGGTCGGATCTTGAATGGAGTTTGGTTTAAGGTGCTCTGGACAGCGAACATTTATTGTAAAGTAGGTGGAAGGAAAATTAACCTATTTGACATTAAATGGTAAAAAGTTAAGATTTTCTCTCTGCCGAATTGATAAATATCATGTATCATTTAATGAGAGATCGATAACTACGTTGTTGGATGTGTATTTATTTCGTTATAGCTGATGCAATCTCAAAAAGGTGGGATTTTGAATGGGGTTTGGTGTAAGGTGCTCTGGACACAATACAGCTCACATTTATTGTAAAGTAGGTGGAAGAAAAGGAATCTAACATTATTTCATATAATATCATTTATATTTTTTCTGTGCCGAATTGAAAAAGACAATGTATTATTTAATGAGAGATCGATAACCATGTTGTTAGATGATTATTTATTTTGTTATAGCTGATTTTGAATGGAGTTTGGTGTAAGTTGCTCTGGACACATTTATTGTATCGTAAGCTGAATGATTGTCCCAGACAGTCAGTCTGGCTCCACCATTCATTCCGCTTCACAGGTTTATTTAAATAAAGCCAAAGCTCACAGACTGCTGACCCTGAGACTCAGCAGATGACACCTTTCAGGCCATATGTGAACTTTCTCACCAGGAAAACCGATGGAAAAGAATACTTTACCTAAGATAAAACACCAATACATTAATGTCAAAAATACTCCATTAAAACTCCTTAAATTCTCACGTAAGTAACAGTGCAGAAGTAGTTGCAAAATGTACTTAAAGTAAAAGTACTTATTCTGAAATGTCCTCCATTAGTTTAACATATGATTAATTATATGCCACCACCTTTATTAGGCCGGTCGGAGCGATACACATTATAACCATTTAAGGCAATGT
This sequence comes from Trematomus bernacchii, assembly GCF_902827165.1. Lineage (NCBI taxonomy): Eukaryota > Metazoa > Chordata > Actinopteri > Perciformes > Nototheniidae > Trematomus > Trematomus bernacchii. Next base: position 463,029 of record NW_022987607.1, read on the forward strand.
CAGAGGCCAAAATAGATTTATTTAGCCAAGTTTCTGATAACACAATGACGTCAGCGTCAGTCGAGCTTGCCCAAATGCGGACAAAATCTAGTTTACCTAACAGACTGCGCACATTCAAGTGGATGAAACCCAACCCAGACCTAGCTTTAAAATCAGCAGGAGTAGCGATCTGACTACTACTACTGGGCGGACCAGGGTTAGGGTGAACATTTCCTGACAGTAATAACAACAACAAAACCAGGCATCTTTTCCTCTTAAACGACACACACACATTATCATCTACTTTAGAATCACCGGAAAAGTCTGAACTAAACATTGAATACTGCTTTCTATTCCTCCATCTTGTGACTGTGTAACTCCCTCTCTTGGATATCAGCATGTGAAGGACACTGTTCAGGAACTAGTTGATGCTCTGTATGTGATGACTACTTCCATTCTGGAGAGGATCACAAATACATGGATCCTGAGATTGAAGCTCAAGCCGGGGACCAGTGAGATTATTCGAACACTCACCGACGGAGGCTCGTACGGTGGTGATGTCGTACGTCTCCAGGTGGAAGATCACGTCCTCCACCGCCTGGATCCCGTCCTCCGCGCTGAAGTTCACCTCGTGGTGCTCGCTGCCGATGTGAGCGGCAACCTGAGGGAAACAGAAAGAAATAAACAATTACTAAAAACACTGCTGAGAGAGACAGGGATTTTAGCCTTTGCAGACCATTTACATGCACTAAAACCTAAAGAACACACTACAGGAGAGGGAAAACACCAAAAAGCAGAATTGGAACTCTTTAAAAGACCTATTATGCAAAATGCACTTTTTGATGTCTTTTATACATAACCATGTGTCCCCGGTGTGTCCCCGGTGTGTCCCCGGTGTGTCCCCGGTGTGTCAGGGAACTCACAAAGTGTCAGAAAATAAAACCCTCTCTCTTTTCCTCCGTACCCATATCTCTAAAAAGATTAAAAAAAACTCCTATGACGTCATTGGCGACGTATAAACGTATAAATATACCTTATATAGGTATGGCCCTACAATATATCATTTAAATATAGCATGATAGGTTTCCTTTAAGAAAGAACATGTCAAGCTATGTGCTGTATCAGAAACAATGCGCAACGTGTTTTGGGAGTAATATGCTCTGTGTTTACATTAGCAAGCATGCTAACACTCAGAGCTAACGCTGTAGGCTACTGCAGAGAATATGTGTAACGTAATGTCCTAGTGGTAAACCCTGCGAGAGAGAAACGTTTGAGCTCCATACTGTTTCAGAAATAATGCTTGAAGTGGTTAGGAGCATAATATGGCATTTAATCACCGCAGCGTTTAGCTGATGTGAACCTTTATAAAGCCTGTCTGTATGTTCCTGACCTTTCGAGCAGCGAGGATGTCCGGACTGTCCTCTGATCCGATGGAGAAAGTCTGGATTTTATACGGCAGCTTCTCCTCTTTAGCCAGCTTCACCAGAGTGGCTGCAACCAGACTGGAGTCCAGCCCACCTGTCAATCAACACAGAGCTGTCAATCAACACAGAGCTGATTGTATAGCTCCTCCACCAACAGCAGTTAGCCTCCAGACAGCATTAGGGCGCGTCACCCGGGTAAATATGCCTACTGTTTATGTTTTAAGAAATCTAATGGTATGATTTCACCTGACAGCAGACAGCCGATCCTCCTCTGAGCCATGAGGCGTTTCTTCACTGCGTTCTCAAACAGAGTCCTGATGTTGCTCTTCACCGTTTCCTCGTCAAAACCTGCGAAGAAACATCAGTTTTATACTAAATCATTCATGCAAAATGCTTCCTAAATCGAACCAACGCTAGATAATATAAATAAATGGCTCTGTGTTGGGACGCCTGGGACGCTTCAGCTGTTCATGTGATAATAACATCTTTAAATCTGATTTCTCCACCTGATGGCAGCGTCTCCAGCGAGTCGCAGACAGCGTGCTCGGGCTCGTCGGTGCAGCAGTGAAACGCCTCCATCTGAACGGAGCAAACCTTCCCGTTCTGCATCAGGTCGAACTCCTCGAAGTGTCCCGGGAGGACCGGTTCGATGCTGGCAGGAGACGGCATGGCGTGAGTGATCTCTGTGAGGCCTGGGAGCAAAAGAACAACAGAGAGTTATCAGAAAGATGTAGTATGAGTACTGTCTCTCTGATCTTTTTTATTAGATATATAAATTCTCTGGAGAACATGACGCCCGTAAACGAGATGTCTCCTGACGTTAACAACAACGTGACGTTAACAACAACGTGACGTTAACAACAACGTGACGTAAACAACAACGTGACGTCGGAGCTCCGTAAAAACAAAGCAGTCTCTGCCGTCTGACGCTCTGTTTGATTCTCATATCTCTGGAGGAGTTATACCGTTTCTGAGGAACAGAAATATTGTTTTCTGGAATCACTCTGCTCTTTGGTTTGAGGGCGCAGCGCTCCTGTTACCCGGTGCAGGAGCTCAATCCCAGCGATAATCAGAAAACAAAACACACTGGCATTGGGATATATTTTTTATAAATCCTCTGGAGCAGAGAGAGGAGCTGTGGATTATTATTATTGATTAATGCATCATTGTTTCTTAGGGTCAAAAACACTAAACTCACAACTTAAAATGAAAGCATTTAGTTTATTTAATAAAAGAGCACATGTTCAATGTGAAAAGTGACAGTAGATATAGATTAGTTGCAATTTGGTGCTATATATATATATAAATAAATATATATTAAAAAAAAAGAAATTATAATTTTTTATTTTAAACACCTTGGATTTCAGGCGGGGCGCGGGGCTCCGTTGGCGGGGCGCGGGGCTCCGTTGGCGGGGCGCAGCGCCCCTCCAAGACAATGGTAGGGGAAACACTGCCTTGCTATGTCATACGTATGATGTATCTTTATTAGCGTTCCCAGTACTGTAAGCCTTTATGTTGCAATGTTTTTACTGATTGTATTTACTTGTTATTTTAAATAAAATTGTTTTTTAGGGTGACCTATAACATCTGTCCGGGGACTACAGATGAAAAACAGCCTCTTGGCACATTTACAGACATGTGTATTAATGTACACTGACCCTGTCACATAAATAAATACAATAAATACAAATAAAGGCCCCAGATCTACGGTACCTTTGGCCTCTGAGCAGAGAGCCAGGAACCCGTCGTCTGTGCTCAGTTTGAAGAGCGGCCTCACTCCGTACGTGTCTCTCCCCACAAACAACTTGTTCCTCTGGGTGTCCAGCAGGATGAAGGCAAACACCCCGTCCAGCAGCGCCGCCATCTTCCTGATCCCAAAGCGGTCGTACAGGTGCAGCAGAACCTCCCCGTCCCCCGCCGTCTGGGGCTCGAAGTCAAACTGCTTCTCCAGCTGCAGGGACACATGGACATATATATATTTATATCACCTTTGCATGCATGCTGATATCTCTCTGTCAATATCTCCCTGTTGTAGTACAGCCACAGGAAGGGGAACCTCTTGATGCATGTTTGTAATACTTTATAGTGTGTGTATTATCCGTGTTTACTATGTGTTGCTCCGTCTGACAGCTGCCGTATAAATCCCTGTTCACTTTATACTGACCGTGAGGTGGTTGTAGATCTCTCCGTTGTAGACCAGCCACAGGAAGGGGAACTTCTTGATGCGCAGCGGCTGCATGCCGTACAGCTGGTCCACCACGGCCAGCCAGTGGAACCCGAAGCAGCAGTTTGTGAAGCCTTTAACGTTCTCGAAGCGGAAAGCGTCGGGGCCGCGGTGAGCGATCCTCATGGCGCTGGTGACCTGCACCGAGAGGCACTCATCGTTGCCGAACAACGCCCAGATACCACACATCTCTGCAGGGGAGGGACAACAGGAAGAGAGGGTCTGTTAGTGAGCAGATTCAAGCCCAGATACCACACATAACATTAAGACAAAAGAAACAAACACAAAAAAAGACAATTCATGAAAGCGATAAAATAATGGTTGCAGCTAAAAGGATCTGAAGAGGGGCTATTAGTGAGGAGTAAAATACATATAATCTAAACATTAAAAAATATATATAAAACAGTGAAGTGTCGATGCCTCTTTTTTATTAACGTAATTTTATATATTGTAAATATATTTTTGTGTTTTTTTAAAACTTTTAGTGTTTTTTCAGATGTTTAAGTGTTTAGTTAAATGTTAACAATGTTTTAAAGATGTTTTAGTTTCTTATTTTATTGAAATGTTTTGTGGTTTAAAAAAATGGTTTAGTGGTTTAGTGTAAGTGTTTGATTTAATGTTGAAGTGTTTTAAGATGTGTAAAATGCTTTATTGATTTCTTTTAAAACGCTGTGTTTTAACCTTCAGGGCCACTTTATAAAAATGCCCTAAAACCGCTCTGAACCAAATGTCTAAATAAAGTTGTTTACCCACTAAAGAGTTAACAGTGTGTTTGTTTCCTCTGCTCCAAAAGGGTTGAGCTCACAGAGAAACCCTGTTCCCTCTTTCTAAAGGCGGAGGATTTGTTTCCCAGCTGCTTTTAAAGAAGTGTTTCCCAGCCGTTTAAAGAGAAAGGACTGAGGGTCGTGTTACATTACTGACCTAGAAATGATTCCCACTGTCCCTGAACACATCACCGCTATTATACTACCCATCAGATGGACTTTCTGTTAATTGCAGTCAGGCCTACATTTGGCTCGTTATCTAGTGAAGTAAACCTGATGTCCCACATTTGGGCAGCCCTGCTTAAGAGGACATTTTTTGTAATAATGTGTTTATTTTTATCATCATGCACTAAACTAAGTTCCTGTGCTCTCTTAGGTCCTTACACTGGCTTCCTATCTGTCTAAGAACTGATTTCACAATATTATTTATTGCAAAATGTCCGCAGTGTTAAGATTATAAATAGTGTTTAAATTAAATATAAATACAAATATTTAAATATAATAATTCATTATAATGGTTCCAAAATGTATAAAGAACATTTTTTATTTACAAAAATAAAACACTGATTTATATTATAATTATTTTTAATTGTTTTATTTGGCTAGAAACATTTAAAGGTTAATATGCTGCCAGCCTTGCTACAGAAATGATATAATTAATCATATGTTAAACTAAATATAACTTATGGAGGACATTTCAGAATAAGTACTTTTACTTTAAGTACATTTTGCAACTACTTCTGCACTGTTACTTACGTGAGAATTTAAGGAGTTTTAATGGAGTATTTTTGACATTAATGTATTGGTGTTTTATCTTAGGTAAAGTATTCTTTTCCATCGGTTTTCCTGGTGAGAAAGTTCACATATGGCCTGAAAGGTGTCATCTGCTGAGTCTCAGGGTCAGCAGTCTGTGAGCTTTGGCTTTATTTAAATAAACCTGTGAAGCGGAATGAATGGTGGAGCCAGACTGACTGTCTGGGACAATCATTCAGCTTACGATACAATAAATGTGTCCAGAGCAACTTACACCAAACTCCATTCAAAATCAGCTATAACAAAATAAATAATCATCTAACAACATGGTTATCGATCTCTCATTAAATAATACATTGTCTTTTTCAATTCGGCACAGAAAAAATATAAATGATATTATATGAAATAATGTTAGATTCCTTTTCTTCCACCTACTTTACAATAAATGTGAGCTGTATTGTGTCCAGAGCACCTTACACCAAACCCCATTCAAAATCCCACCTTTTTGAGATTGCATCAGCTATAACGAAATAAATACACATCCAACAACGTAGTTATCGATCTCTCATTAAATGATACATGATATTTATCAATTCGGCAGAGAGAAAATCTTAACTTTTTACCATTTAATGTCAAATAGGTTAATTTTCCTTCCACCTACTTTACAATAAATGTTCGCTGTCCAGAGCACCTTAAACCAAACTCCATTCAAGATCCGACCTTTTTAATATTGTATTAGCTATAACGAAAGAAATAAACATCTAACAACATGGTTACCAATGTCCAATTAATAAACACATTAAATGTAATAATTCGGCAGAAGAAAAACCTTCACTTATTAACATTTAATGTCAAATAATTGTATTTTCTTCCACCACATGGCGGGCGGAGATTGCACGTGAGTGATTCCTGCTAAGATTTCTCTCATTTTAAATTATGCTTAGTGGTTCACGTGTGAGCCGAAATGTTAAATACACAATATGAATTAAGAATTGGTCAATGGTTGTGCTCTAAATGTGTGCATACTTTTTAGTAATGAGCTATTACAGAAAGTTAATGAGCAGTTTTTTAACAGAATACTTGAGAGTAACTAAAACCATAGTTTAAAATAAAAACACACACATTAATTAAGATTATTACATGGTTTAGTTGAATACTCGATTCTGATTGGTCAATTCAAAACACGTGACACGTTGTTAATCCAGAACAGACAGACCGCTGTCAAGGATTTATTACTGTCAGGAAATGTTCACCCTAACCCTGGTCCGCCCAGTAGTAGTAGTCAGATGGCTACTCCTGCTGATTTTAAAGCTAGGTCTGGGTTGGGTTTCATCCACTTGAATGTGCGCAGTCTGTTAGGTAAACTAGATTTTGTCCGCATTTGGGCAAGCTCGACTGACGCTGACGTCATTGTTTTATCAGAAACTTGGCTAAATAAATCTATTTTGGCCTCTGACATTGCCTTAAATGGTTATAATGTGTATCGTACCGACCGGCCTAATAAAGGTGGTGGCGTTGCCATTTATGTTAAGAATAAGTTCAGTGTAACCACATTAGTTTCCAAATCTATCAGTAAGCAATTCGAATTTTTAGCCTTAAATATAGAAGTGGCAAAGGGTCAACAGGTCATGGTGGTGGGCTGTTACAGACCCCCCTCAGCTGTCAAGGACTCCTTGTCTTCACTAGCAAATCTTTTATTTCAACTTGACTACAAGGAAATAGTGCTACTTGGAGATTTGAACTGGGACTGGTTAACTGCAGTATCAGAGGATTTTAAAAACCTTTGTATCTCTCTGAATGTTACTCAGATTGTTGACAGTCCTACTCGCCCTAACGTTAAGTCCCCTAATAAATCATCCCTAATTGATCTCATTCTAACTAATGTTCCCTATAAATACTCATCTGTGGGAGTATTTGCGAATGATGTGAGTGACCACTGTGCTGTAGACACAATTAGGGACACTAAGGTCCAAAAGGTTAAACCTCGTATTATCATTAAGAGAGACATAAAACATTTTGTGGAGCAGGGTTTTGTTCATGATCTGTTTGGGTTTGATTGGGGAAAAATCAATCTGTGTGCTGATGTTGAAACTGCATGGTCTTATTTGTATCTTGGTTTTATGGAGATCATTGATAGACATGCACCCCTACGTACATTTAGAGTAAAGGGACGAGACAATCCTTGGTTTCCTGCTGAACTGTCCAGTCTCCTGCATGAGAGAAACAAGGCCTGGGCAAAGGCTAGGAAATCAGGCTCAGAGGTAGAATGGCTGCGTTTTTAGGCAGCTAAGGAATAGCTTCACATCACATGTCAAAAGTGCTAAGTCGAAGTATTATCTGTCAGTTACCACAGAAAACCTAAATAATCCTTGGAAAGCCATAAAATCAATATCCACCGGTGAGATCCGTAATGAGCTACCTCCGTGCCTTACCACAGCATCTGGCTCTATATCGGACAGGGCCACCATGTTCAATTGCTTTAATGAGCATTTTGTGTCCTGTGGCTCTCTGTTTGATTCTGTCACTAACTCTGCTTCTGTGAACACCACAGTCTGTGACTCTGAACAATGTGGTCTGGAAAACTCTCTGAACTTAAGCTTCTTTTAAATGTTGATAAAACCAAGGTAATGCTTTTTTCAAAAGCTAAAAAGACACCAGAGCCTGTTTTAGATATTGTTACTATGCAAGGACAAGTACTAGAAGTGGTTGCCTGTTATAAATACCTTGGTATCTGGCTTGGTGATTGTCTTACTTTTAAACTTCATGTCAATAACCTGCTTAAAAAGCTGAGGGTTAGACTAGGTTTCTTTTTCAGAAACAAGTCCTGTTTCTCACTTGAGGCCAGGAAAAGGCTCTGTGACCTTTTGACCTGTGCTGGACTATGGTGATTTGTTGTATAGGAATGCACCTGCCCATTGCCTGAACAAGTTAGATGCCGCCTATCACAGCGCACTGAGATTTGTCACAAATTGTAAAGCACTTACACATCACTGTACCCTGTATTCCAAGGCAGGTCTGCCATCACTTACTGTACGGAGGCTCAGTCATTGGTACACGTTTATTTATAAAGCTTTGTTGGGTAAACTCCCGTATTATATCTGCTCTCTGATAACCAGTGGCGACTGGTCATTAGGGGCAGGTGGGGCACAGCCCCACCTAGTGTCAGCAGAAAGTATTACAAATAATGATTACAAAAATGCAAAAAAATAAATAAAAAAATATATAAAATATATTTTAAGATCATGTTTAATCATCTGATTCGTCTGTACATTTCTGTTTTAGTCTGTGTTCTTCTAATTAGTGTGTCTACAGTCACAGTGTGTGCCTATTGAGCTGTTTAGAGCCATGTGGGACAAAACCTGATTATGCCCCTTCCTCTCGCTGTGAAGTCAACGGTGACTGTAAAAACTTCACTGCGCATGCTCAGAGTATTTTGTAATGTAATGTGTGTGGCAAAAAAATAATGACCAGAGGGGCATGGAGCTACCATCCCCACCATATGTCATCTCAAATCATTCAGAGCTGATTGGCTGTAAGTACGTGTGCCGCGAAAAGTGTGCTGTGTGAAGAGGAGACGAGAGCTGCAGTGGCGCGTCCTAAAACCAGGAAGTAAGCACAAAAAAGCAATGAGATTTCTCCAGAGGATTTTAGAAAATAGCTCGAAATAAGATCTGTGGGAAACGTACCTGTTAGATAAATGCACGTTTTGATTAGCCGGATAACATCCACATGTCTACCCTACTTATATAATTTTTTTATCATAAATCTATGGATTAGATTTATGATAGACTTTTGAAACTACAAGAACATAAGGAGGACTTTTACAAAAAAGTAATAGAAATGTTTGTCCAGAAGGATAGGCAAATGGACTTCATCTTCAAGTCAAGGTAAGACCGCCATTTTATTGAAAATGGGATCTTACTAAGAGAGAACAATTCAATATTTAAATGATAAAATGAAATTTTTTGGGTATCCTTTTGTTGAACTGTCTGTTTAAAATTAATCGAAGCATCAGACAAAAAAAAGCTTTTGAAAATAATATTATATTTTGGTTTAGGTCAAAATATAATATTTGTAAACCTGAAGAGTCAGTGCCAGTGCCTCACCAGCCATGAACCTCACTGCACGTCACTGCAGAAGCTTATATATAGACATCTAAGTTTTTTGTGCCCCACCACTTTTGTACATATAAAAACGCCACTGCTGATAACACAGAGAGTTGCAAGCAGCTATTGTCTGAGATCGCATGATGTAGTATTGTTAGATGTGCCAAGAGCAAGGACTGTCTTAGGTAAAACAGCTTTTATGTGCGCAGCTCCACTTGATTGGAACAATCTTCAGCAAGAATTGAAATTGAGCAATCTCATTCCTCTGCATGTTTTTAAAGCTAGGCTAAATGAAATGCTCGTTGATACTATGGGTACTTGTAAATGTCTATAATATGTAAATGTATCCTGTAAATATAATGTATGATGTCCTTTATTGTTTTATGTTCCATGTGGAACCTATATGCTGCAGGTCTCCCTTGAAAAAGAGATCCATGATCTCAATGGGACCAATCTGGTTAAATAAAGGTTTGAAATGAAATGAAATGAATTGACCGTTGTTAAGAACGCTCACATATGCACAAACAAGTCCGTTCGATTTAACTGTATACAGTTTGGCTGAAAAGCAAACTGTAAAAAAAGCAGTTTGCTTTTCGAACTGACAAGACAAGAGCAACAAGAAAACGGAGAAGTAACGGGCAGAAACCCTCCTTTTTACGCAGCGGTCCAGACATAGACATCAAACGGCAAAACATATTCAGTTGCCAGTTATTTTGGCATTAGGGCAGGGATATCTAGATACTTTCCAAGGTTTGACATAATGAATTGTGCTACTTTTAAGCAAGCAACGATGTTTTCAAATCTGTAATCAAAAAGCTCCGCCTGCCTGTCGGGTGTTCTTTTCCCCATAATGACCGCCTCGCTGCACATTATCCCTTACACTTACCTTGTTTTTAACTGATTTCCGTAGACTTGATGAAGGCAGTGATCGTTTATGTTCTGATGCACTGACTCAGAGTGACAATTAACATCAGTACTGTACATCATCACCGGAGATCGCTCCTTCAAAATAAGAGCGGAGGATAAGATAAGATGGACCTTTATTCAGGAGTTAGAGCACCAACAGAGAGAGGGGAAAACAGGTCAGATTCACACAGCCTGTGAAGTACAAGATCTGAGGACTTCTACTGAAGTACAAGATCTGAGGACTTTTACTCAAGTACAAGATCTGAGTACTTTTACTAAAGTACAAGATCTGACTACTTCTACTTTAACTCAAGTACAATACCTGTGTACTTCTAACATGGTGTTTTATTTTGAAGGCTGGGTGAACAGAAGAGGCGGAAGTGATGTTCAGTAAACGTGAAGCCGCAACACGGAGTGCGGTTGCATCAGGCAGGGACCCAGTGGCGGCCGGTCCATAGGGGCGCTAGGGGCGCCGCCCCACCTCTTCCCATATTGAAAAAAATAAAAATAAATAATAATTAAAATTAAAATTAAAAAAAAAAATATGTTTAAAAAAATATATATGTTTTTATTTTTATTTTTAATGAACAAGGTAAATATTATATAATTGGTATCAGTAAAATGTATAATCTACAATAAAATCTCGTTTAAAATTGTGTTACGATGTCTAAAGTTACTGATAAGTCACATGTTTCCTGCCTGGCCTTGCCCATGGACCTTCTCTCGTCTGGGCGCTAAGAGAGGAGCCTTTAACCAGTGCAGCAGCAGCCACCAGCAGCTGACTGTTGCTATCTGTAACGTGTAAACTATGCCGCGAAAATATAATTTCAGCCAATCAGCGTCGTCAAAGATGACGGTCACCGGGCGCCAATGTCAGCGCCCAGTGCAGTCTGTGAGTAGTTTGGACAGTGACTCGTATCCGGTTGACGCAGTAGTTGATGAGGATGGCTTCGTGTGCAGGTGGAGTCTCCGGACCTCGGTCCGCGCCTAATTCTGTTCAAGAGCTAATCTCCAATCCTTTCGAAAGGAGAAGTTTGGCAGATAAATTGTTGCTTAAAGACCTTGCACCGGACCAACCCGATTTGAATATATCGCAGCAATCTCGTGAAAAAGACAACATTTATACACGAGGCTTCACAAGTAGCTGGTACACAAGAAAGGCTTGGCTAGCTGGATGCAAACAGGTAAATGCTGTCTTTTGTTTCCCATGCTTGGATATCACTTTATATGTAGAGAGGAGGTTTCCCATGGTTGTTAGAAGTTTATTAATAAGTGGGCATTTATCACAGAAGTGATTGTTCTGTCTCCACGTTTGTTGCATTGTCTGTGATGTATTTTCCAACGGTTATAGCTCCTGTTCTGTCCCAGCAACACTACACGGTTTGCAGCTCCACCACATTTTTGGTTTATCTTCGGTGTCGCTTAAAATCTGCTTCCCATCGGACTAAAACCTCCACGTAATCTGAAGACAGATACTTGAAGTTATTTAAACCTTTTGCAAACTTTATGTTCTTTCTTGCTCTAGCCTTGCCAGTTACATTGTACATAACACATATATTATCATTATGCTAACTGGTTGTTCGTGTTAGACGATGTAGCTTTTTCATTTCTGAGTTATTGCTATATGTAAATAAGCCTGTTTGTAAATAATCCTCAGAGAAACAAAGAAAAAACACAATTTATGACATTTTGTGCTGTGGTTATTTTTTTTAAATTGCATTTATTCACAGTTCAGTTTGAAATGCTGTAGTGACTTGTATTGAACCACTTAAATATTTATAATTAATGCTACTGAAAAGATGCTATTAATTTTATATCTCACATGCAGTTCACTGTAAAGCTACTTGGTGAAGGTGTTGGTTCATAAAACATGAACAGTTTTAAGAAAGAAAAAAACACCAGTTCTGAGAACACAAATTCCTGGTAAAGTAGTAGATGTTCAGGTTGATAAATAATATTTTCCACACTGAAGATTATGGAGGTATTGATCAGTCTTCTCATATTTTTAAGCCTCGATTTCTCCTTTCCCCCCCCCTCTAACATCACCAGAAGTCATCATTTAAGGGGTCATTTCTCGAAAAAAAATTCCGGGGGGAAACCCCCCGGACCCCCCGGGTAGGTCACTTACGATACGTCAAGAGCCCCACCAAAAAAAAAGACCACCGGCCGCCACTGCAGGGACCTCATTCAAATCAAATGTTAATTACTTAGTCTTAATAACACACTGTGGTAAATACACATAGGCAGGGATGCAAACTCATCAGGTATGAAAAAGGTGACAAGGATCCGAGCCCCCCGACCCCACGGAATATCGGCTTTAAAATGAGGAATAACAGAGGATTTTAGCAGTCAGAACAACTAAAGCAGCAGTTAGTAATAACAGAAACGCCAAAGAGTCACATCTAATAGAAATATATTTAAGCATTTATTTTAATTGTGTAGCAGTCAGTTTATAATTTTGGCAGGACTGTTGAGCATTTTGAAAATGTATTTTCATGCCTCTGTGCAAGGCTGTCTTTCTATCTTTATAGCCAGTGGTGTAAAGTAACTAAGTTCATAAACTCAAGTACTATACTTGGGTACAATTTTTAGATACTTGTACTTTATTTAAGTATTTCAATGTTTTGCTACTTTGTTCTTCTTCTCCTCTACAGTTCAGAGGTAAATTGTGTACTTTTACTCTACTACATGTATTGAATCCCTTTAGTTACTTCACAGATGTGGATGAATGATGTGAAATATAATCAAGTGTTAAATCAGACTTTAGTTCCACCTGGAGTAAATTCACAAGCTACCCTGCAGTATACAAAGTCATTCAAACTAGCTGCACCTTTACCAGCTTTGAGAACACTTTCATGATCAATCATTATAAAACATATCATATATATTATTCTGAAATGGACCAATCTGCACAATGACTACTTTTGCTGTTGCTACTTTAACTATATTTTGATGATAATACTTTTCTACTTTTACTTGAGGAACATTTTGAATGCAGGACTTTTACTGAAACAGAGTATTCCTACACTCTGGTACTTCTACTTTTACTCAAGTACAAGATCTGAGTACTTCTACTTTTACTCAAGAACAAGATCTGAGTACTTCTACTTTTACTCAAGTACAAGATCTGAGTACTTCTACTTTTACTCAAGAACAAGATCTGAGTACTTCTACTTTTACTCAAGTACAAGATACTTATACCACCTCCGTTTATAGGCTATGAAAGAAACTATTTGAAAACGAAGGCTAAAGCTAACGTTAGCAGATAGTGACATGCTAGTTAGCTAGCTCAACGATTCATTAAATAATATTGCGACAGAAACACTTTTCAGTGCACATCACGCTCTGCTGCTCCGAACACCCCGTTCTAACCAGCGGTCCAGTCTGTGCCACAGTGACTCTGGACCGCACAGTTAATATTAACGAACGCACCGTAGGTAATGTAGCTGCTGAAGCTAGACCCTCATCCCGGAGCAGCAGAGCCTTATTATACATCCATGAGCAGAGCTGACAGGCAGGAAGACTTGTGCTCGCGCTTCATTATAATATATAAAAAAAGAACACCATGCGTGTCATGATGGCACATAACAGCTCGCGGCCGCAGATTACTCCGGGTCCCAGACCCCCCCCATACCCCAAAAATATTTTTATTGCAGATCTACATGAATCACACAAACGACCTATTTTGGAATCAAAACGGTGAATTTCGCCGAAAGGTGACACGTTTGCATCCCTGCATAGGGTAATGACTCAATGCAAGAACACCTCCCCTGGGACTATTACATATAAAGATTATAATTCATATTAAATAATTACGTTAAATAATAATGTTAGTGTATGATATTTCTTGGCCACTCAATAAAAGGACAACGGGAAGTTAACCTGATCTATTTTGGTGAAATAAATCAGGTTATTTATTGAAGTCTGATATAAACACAAATACCCAACAAAGTGAAGAAGTGCTCTCCCATGATGAAAACTCATGCCCCCACAATGCATCTGTTTGTAGTCCATTATCAACCGCTGAGAAAAGCTTCTTTTACAATATTAAAATACATTTACCAACACCTGCAGGGTCAATGAAGTCTGTTACATAAAAAACACAGGTGTACGGTAAAGTCTAAAATCATCAGCTGCTGCAGAACTCCAGATATTAACGAGCAATTAAGTAAAATAATCTCTAACCTCTAACAATAAATACATCGGACAACATTTACAGGATACCTGAGCCTGAAATACCACTTTAAAATCTCTGTTTGCAGCAAATACAAGTAAACTATTAAAAAAACAAAACATGTTACGTGTTGGGCTAAGGGGCGGGACATCTCTAAGCTGTTGACCAATCACAACAGAGCCAGCTGACCAATCAGAGCAGACTGTGGAGACATGATATGAACCTGAAAAGTCCACAATATCTCCTCTTTAATTAAAAAAAAGATGATATGATCAAACAGCTTGTTTCCATCTGAAATGGGAACTGTATCGACATGTTAGTGATGCATTTAAATAAAATGAGGTGTTGAATATGTAACAGACTACCCGCAGTTATCCCACACTGAACACATGCACACGTAGAATAAAAAAACTCAGCTATAACTGCTATCAAAACATCTGTGCGTGAGAATAAAGAGAGACATGTGAACGTCCTGCCACGAGTCATAAAAGCTAATATATATATATAGTCAAACTCACGGGAGTACCAGTACTGTTCTGTGCCGACATGCAGGATACAACGTGATATAAAAACCTCAACATTCATCTGTAATTCAAACACCATTTATATAATTGATTCCAGCCGTGAAACCAAATCATTTAAAGCCGTGCAACAACACTAAATATTGGCATTAATATAAAAACATCATGTGGAAATGCTTAAAGAATAGTGCTGCACTGAATACTGAAATGTGTTTGAATGGCTTTACGTTCCCTCTGACCTCAGGTGTTCAATGACTTATCTCCTGGAAGATAAGTGGAAGTATGTATAGTGTATTGCACGTATAATGAACGGGATATTTAGAGTCCAACAGGTGTTTTTGGGCTTCACTGCGGCCGGTAGCAGGCGTCCGGCTGCCACACCCTCAGATCCACCAGAATCTGGTTCAGTTTGCTCATCCAAAGGCTCCTCTCGTCCTTCGTGTCCGCACTCAGCCAGTTCCTGCACACATATACTATTTATACACACTACATATACAAAGGTTTCATAGTAACATACCTTAATATTTATTATATTGATCTATCTTATTATTACACAGTTGCACTTTAAGTTCTAACTTCCAATTATACATTTTTATTCCTTTTTTTAACGATTTATTTCGAGCAAAAACCCAATTTCCCACAAGATAAATAAAGTACTCTGATGAGGGTTAAAACATGTGTATATATATATATATATATATATGAAATACAGTGGTGAAATGTCACAAAGTACATTTATATTAGTACTATTTTTATATCATTTACATGTTATTCTATACATGTAACCCACTACACTTTGAAGCAAATACTTTTTACTCCTTTCCATTTATTTAAAGCTCATCTCTACAAGCTACTATAATATAAAAACACCTGATGCCACCTCTTATGTAAACAGTATTTAAAAAAGTTAAATTGGCTTTTACTGGTAACTGTATTCTATGTGATATCAATTTTTATAAGAGATGTCAACTGTCTACTGTCAAGCACTGCAATTCTTGTATGACAGGTGCTATAGAAATAAAGATTATTATTATTAATAATATTATTATTAATATAATTATATTTTTCCTGCACTCTCTTAAGTAAAAATAAAAACATGATAGCATCAAATATATTTAAAGTAGGCCTTCCAAAAGTAGCCTACTCATTAGAAGGTCTCTTCAGAATAATGTATATGATTACTTTATAAAGTAGAGCTAATTTTAACTGAGCCTACTGTTAGGATTATGTTTTAAACAGGACCCAGGCGCAGGCAATGACTGAAGATGTTTAAATGGTTTATTGTTCGGAGACTCAGGCAGGTTTGGAGACTATAGCCGCGTTCACACCAAGTACTTTCCTGTACTTAGTTCCGGCACTAAGAGCCCCGGCGCTTTTAACCCCAGGGCACTTGGTACAGATCACGTTCACACCGGAGTACTTTTCCCTGAGGGAAGATTACGCAAATGAGCCGCTGACGTCACTTCTTCTGCTTTGGCTTTACTGGCAGGCCACAAACCACTTCACGGCGAGTACAGTAGGTGGCGGTAAGCACCTTAAAGTTGTTTGCAATCCGCTACAAAACAAGAGAAGAAAAAAAACTTCCCGCGTATACTGTCTGTTGTTTACCTTCCGACCTCAGACATGATGGAGATGGAGTCGACTGAAGTTGTGCTGTTTGTGCTCATGTTATACAGCTTTGTAACTTCGTTAATGCGGCAAGAGCCTGAGCCTATTAGGCGTCCGACAAAAATCCGGAGCCGCCACACGTCGAATGCTATAATCGCAAAGTTTCTTCAACATCAAAGGCAGTTCAAAAGCTTTAGGAAAAGGATTGGCCGACGGAAAGCACACACGATTGCCATGTTTCACCGTAGGATGGCTGATACAGGATCTGTTTAATCGCCATGTCGGTTTTCTTTATTGCACTCTCAAGACATAACATTAAATAGAAATATTTTAAATGTAACTAAAGTGTCAGTTGTACATGTCAGTAAACATTGGCAATATAAAATAAAGTGTCAGTTGTACTATATAATAACAGTATAAAATAAACTGTCCCAGGTGTAGGGAGTCTCAGCAGCAAACCCACCTTAATGATATATATATATATATCTTCCCGAGACCCACTGCATCCGTCTGCCATAAACACTATGCAAACATACATGTTAGTTTTGGCCCATAGTGGACTCCATGTTGTGTTGTGTGAAATGGGGGGGAATTAAAAGTTTAGGTCAAATAATATTTAAAATTATATAAATCATCATAGTTGTGTATGTGCCGCTGCCATTCCCCCACAAGGTTGCAACATTGATGATAAATAAATGACAAATAAAGCTTTGCCAGTTTATAACCGATGAAACATGATGGTATCAGAATAATCACTTACATGCGATGTATAGGATGCTACACAGGTCACTAAAGATAAAGTGTCAGGAGAAATAAGCTTAATCGCCATGTCGGTTTTCTTTATTGCACTCTCAAGACATAACATTAAATAGAACAATTTTAAATTTAAATAAAGTGTCAGTTGTACATGTCAGTAAACATTATATATAAAATAAAGTCATAACAGTAATAACAATATAAAATAAACTGTCCCAGGTGTAGGGATATTCTCAGCAGCATACACACCTTAGTGCAAAGTTGTGTGTCGTGTGTCAGTATTTACAAAAACTATACCAAATAAACTGTTATTAAATGCAGTTTGTCGCTCATCCTGCCGCTCCTGGCGCTGCTTCCTCATGGCGCAGCGCCCACACTTCATCCTGGTGCTGCTGGCGCTCCATCTGCTGCTTGAACACTTCTGCCTGGCGCTCCATCTGCTGCTTGAACACTTCTGCCTGGCGCTCCATCGAGGTGAGCATCTTGTCCTCCGTTTCCTGGGCCTTGGTGAACAACACCATCTGATCTCCACGCAGCGACTCATTCACCACGGCACGCCGGTCCTCCAACGCCTGGGCGGTGTCAAAGAAATTCGCATCCCGTGTCCGCTTTCCTAAGAGGGGAAAATAAGCAAGATACAAGATCTGTTTAGTCGCCATGTAGTTTTACAACATACTAGGAATGTGTTTTTTGTATTTTCACAAATAGAATTAAGGTTTCACAAATCTGAAACTGTGTTATAAAGAATCGTTTGACTCTCTGGGATAATCCAGTCCAGATTTGATGAGTCTAGGTATAGTGGTTTTAGATCAGGACCTGGTCTAATGTGGTCTACATGTAAAAAAAGCACTGAAATCTCCCTTTTTTGTATTTTCACAAATAGAATTAAGGTTTCACAAATCTGAAACTGTGTTATAAAGAATGTTTGGCCTCTCTGGGATAATCCAGTCCAAATAAATCGGCTATGCAGCGATTTAAGAGGTTCAAACACGGAGGATTGTTCATGTATGCTTGAACTTTGTTTAATGTTGTTGAGGCAAGTTAAACATAAAATATGATGAATATTATGAAATAAACATGATTGTGAACATCAGTTCGATGCGTAACGTTCTTTCAAGACAAAGTTACAGTGCGTGTACCTTTGCGTTTGGTTGCTGGTAAGGAGGACGACCAAGCGCTGTGATCTAGAATGCAAAGCTCGCTTGTTTCCAATCCCGAGAGTTGTCCATCCTCGCCTGAAACACACGATTAGTGCCATGAGTTAGTGAAGCAAATTACAGAAACACTGCACAGTTATTCACAAGTCAAAACGTTTTCATAGCGGCCGAGAATATCTAGCTAGCTAGATGTCGCTAGCTCGGGGCCGGTGTTAGCCTATTCAGCCTAGCATGGCTAGCTTGATCTACTGAGCAAATAAAAGTACATCTGAGACCATTATTGTGCAGATTAAAACCCCAGTGCATGTAGTTGATTTTACCTTCGTCGTGGTAGTCATCGTTGGCCACTGAATCCGCCGTTTGTAGTCCTGAGTTTCTTTATTTTTAGCCAGCTGTGCACGATTCCCAGGTCGAGTGAAAGCTACTGAACTGGCTTCAGTAGCATTCCCTGGGTCGCGTCCTCGGCGTAGATCTCCAGAAGCGCCGACACCTCCTCATCATTTCTTGATGCTTGCCATAACTGCTTTCAAAAACAAACACAACGCTCCGTTGGTGCGTTGGGTTTTTGTAGCGAGGAAAAACAATGGCGTCTCCACACAACATTTTCACAGTTGTACGGGCGTGGTTTGCAATTCGCCCAGCCAATCAGCACTGGGGCACTTTTGGGGCACTTTTCACCCACAGAAAAGTACGCTCTCTGAGCTGGCTCTAAAAATGGGGGTAAAAGTACCCGAGATTAAGTACGATTTTTGGTGTGAACGCGACATAAGGGGTACTCACGGAACTAAACGCGAAAAGTACGGTGAAAAGTACTCCGGTGTGAACGCGGCTATGGAGGTCCGGAGTGGAGGTAGGCAGTTCAGGCTGGACTGAGAACAGGGCAGGCAGGTATGGTGAAGGAAGAAGCAGGCAGGTTGGCTGGAAGCTCTGGTGGCCGATGGCTGAGGGATCGCACTGGAAGCACAAGGAGAAACTAATTACAAAAAAAATTACAGAATAACACGCAGACAGGATAACTGAATTGAGCAGCCAGGAGGATGCAATACCACTGGTGTAGAAAACTATCTGGCGGTGAGTTGCTGGGAGACTGGAGTAGATATGCTGCGTCTTGATTGGATTGATGAGGGACAGCTGAGCCGGTCGGCCAGGTGAGTGCAATCAGGCTGCTGCCTGCAAGGGAAACCACACCCCCTCCACACACACACACTGGGAACAAACAGGGACACAGTTTGGGCCGTGACAGTACCCCCCCCTCAACGGGAGCCTCCAGGCGAACCACCAGGCTTGTCTGGGTGGTCTCTGTGCAAGTCCCGAATGAGAGAGGGACCTAGAATGACCTTGCGGGACACCCAGCTCCTCAGGACCATAACCCTCCCAATCGACCAGATACTGGTACCCACGGCGAATGTCCAACAGCCGTCGGACCGTGTAGGCCGGGTGGTCATCAATAACAAGGGTGGGTGGAGGGGAGATGGCTGGAGGGCACAAAGGGCTGGAAAACACTAGTTTCAACTGGGACACATGAAAGGTAGGGTGAATTCTCATGGAGGGAGGCAGCTTGAGTCTAACAGCAAATGGATTGATTATGCGCTCGATCACATAGGGACCAATGAAGCGTGGTTTCAACTTCTTAGACTCAGCTTGTAAAGAAATATTTTTAGATGAAAGCCAAACTTTCTGACCTGGTTGGAACTGGGGAGCTGCGGTCCGGTAGCGGTTTGCAATATGCCGATTGCGTTCAGCGGAGCGGAGAAGGGCAGAGCGGGCATCCTTCCAGATCCTCCGACAACGACGGAGATGGGCTTGGACAGAGGGAACTGCGATCTCGTCCTCTTGGGCTGGGAACAAAGGGGTTGATATCCAAGAGAACATTCAAATGGGGACATACCGGTGGCAGCACTAGACAGTGAGTTATGAGCGTATTCAATCCAGGGCAGATGTAAGCTCCAGGAGGTGGGATTCCGGGAGGTGACACAGCGAAGTGCAGCTCCAAGGTCCTGATTGGCTCTTTCGGCCTGCCCGTTAGTCTGCGGATGATAGCCTGAGGAGAGACTGAGGAGAGACTGACAGATGCTCCAAATGCTCGACAGAATGCTTTCCATACCTGAGATATGAACTGTGGCCCTCGGTCGGAAACAATGTCTGTTGGAATGCCATGAAGCCGGACCACATGATTGACTAGGAGGTCAGCAGTTCCAGAGGCTGTGGGGAGTTTAGGAAGAGGCACAAAATGAATCGCTTTGGAAAAGCGATCGACAATAGTGAGAATGGTTGAGTTACCCTGTGAAAGCGGGAGGCCGGTAACAAAGTCTAGGCCGATGTGACTCCAGGGACGACTAGGGACTGGGAGAGGCTGTAGTAGACCGATAGGAGCCTGGTGTGAAGACTTGCTACGGGCGCAGACAGTGCAGGCCAGCACAAAGGCTCGAGAGTCCGCTTCCATGGAAGGCCACCAGAAGTGTCGTCTCAGGAGGGACAGGGTCCGATTCACACCCGGGTGGCAGGCAAAGCGGGAAGCATGGGCCCATAGGAGAACCTGTGAGCGGACAGAGTCAGGTACAAACAAACGGTTATCTGGACCATTTCCTGGATCTGGCTGGTCTCTCTGTGCATTCCTCACCGAGTTCTCAATCTCCCATGTCACAGCGCCCACCACTCTGGTAGCGGGGATTATGGTGTCAGGAACTATGGGGTCCTGATCCCCTGCAAACTGCCGGGACAATGAGTCAGGTTTAAGGTTTCTAGAACCAGGTCGGTAGGTAAGGGTGAAGTTGAACCTGCCAAAAAACAATGCCCAGCGTGCCTGACGGGAGTTTAGTCGTTTGGCAGTTTGTATGTAGACCAGGTTCCTGTGGTCTGTCCACACAATGAATGGATGTTCAGAGCCTTCCAGCCAGTGCCTCCATTCTTCCAGTGCAAGCTTTACAGCAAGCAGCTCCCTGTTGCCAACATCATAGTTGCGCTCAGAGGTTGTCAGTCGTCGGGGAAAAAAAGCACAAGGGTGAAGCTTTTGATCGGAGACTGAGCGTTGTGATAGAACAGCCCCCACACCGGTGTTGGATGCATCAACCTCAACAATAAACTGAAGAGATGGGTCAGGATTCATAAGAATAGGAGCCGAGGTGAAACGTCTCTTCAGCTCAGAGAAGGCAGCCTCAGCCCGAGTAGTCCATGAGAAGGGGATTGCTGGGGAGGTGAGTTGGTTGAGAGGACCGGCAACACGACTGTAGTCTCTGATGAACCGGCGATAGAAATTTGCAAAGCCCAAAAAACGTTGGAGCTGCTTCCTGGCGGAAGGTTTGGGCCATTGTGCCACTGCTTGTACCTTCTCTGGGTCTGTTCTCACCTGACCTTGCTCAATGATGTAGCCCAGGAAGTCCACTGAATCCACGTGAAATTTGCATTTCTCTACTTTGACAAACAGCTTGTTCTCGAGGAGCCTTTGTAGAACCTGCTGCACATGTTGGGTGTGTTCCTCCATGGTCTGTGAGAATATCAGAATATCATCCAGATACACAAATACTGAACGGTTCAGGAAGTCACGGAGGACATCGTTCACAAGAGCCTGGAAGACAGCTGGGGCATTGGTGAGTCCAAAGGGCATCACTAGATACTCGAAATGGCCTAGTGGGGTGTTGAACGCGGTCTTCCACTCGTCTCCTTGACGTATGCGGACCAGGTGGTAAGCATTCCTGAGGTCGAGTTTCGAGAAAATGGTGGCCTTCTGTAGGGGTTCGAAGGCTGAATTGATGAGGGGCAGTGGATACTTGTTCTTGATGGTGATGTTAAGGCCCCGGTAGTCAATGCAGGGGCGCAGGGAGTGGTCTTTCTTGGATACAAAGAAGAAGCCTGCTCCGACGGGGGAAGAAGAGGGTCTTATGATGCCAGCAGAGAGTGAGTCTTTGATGTATGTCTCCATGGCCTCACGCTCAGTTCGGGACAAGTTAAACAGGCGACTGGATGGGAGAGATGCCCCAGGAAGAAGATCTATTGTGCAGTCGTAAGGGCGATGAGGGGGCAGAAAAAGGGCTCGCTGCTTGCTGAAAACCTCTCCCAGGCTATGATAAACCGGAGGGACAGCGGACAAGTTGAGTGGCTCCTGCTGAACTGGGGGAATACCGACCTCTGCTGGGGGAATTGCAGACCGCAGGCATGAAGAGTGACAAAAGGTACTCCAACTCCTTACTTGATTCTCCGACCAGTCTATGTGGGGGTTATGCAGCCTTAACCATGGCTGGCCCAGAACTAGGGTGTGTGAGGGGAGGACATGACGTGGAACTGAATCATTTCATGGTGATTACCGGACAGGACGAGATGTAGGGGTTCGGTGACATGGGTAACGTGTGCCAGGAGCTTCCCATTCAGACCTCGAGCATTGAGAGGAGCTGTCAGAGGTTGAGTTGAGATGCCGGCTGAGGCAACCAGTTGGGCATCCAAAAAGCTCTCATCAGCCCCAGAGTCCAGTAGGACAGGCAGAGAGAGAGACTGTTGGTTTAACAACAGTGTGGCTTCAAGTGGCTTGCGGGTCTGGGGGGTTGGGGAAGAAACAGCCTTGCTCACCAGTATCCCCACCTTTACTGGCGAGCACCCTCTTTTGGGCGCTGCGGGCATGTGTCCACGAAATGACCGGAGTGAGCACAGTAGACACAAAGTCCTTCTCTTATTCTCCGGAGACGTTCTTGGGGAGTGAGTCGGGCTCTGCCTAGCTGCATCGGTTCCTCTGAAGACAGGAGAGGAGAAAAGACTTCAGATGGGGCACTGGGACTTGGGAAAGTTTCCGACCTGAATCTTGCGAGAGGAGACGAGACAGGGCGAGAGGGGAGTGACCCAGGAGATCGGCTGGCTCTTTCCCTACGGCGCTCCCTAAGGCGGTTATCCAGTCTTATGGCTAGAGAGACCAACTCATCCAAGTTAGCTGATTCGTCCCTCACTGCTAACTCATCCTTAACCGAATCAGTTAGCCCCGTTTGAAAAACCCCTTGAAGCGCTGTGTCATTCCAACCCGCCTCTGCAGCTAAGGTCCTAAATTCCACTGAGTATTCGGCTACACTACGGGAGCCCTGTCGCAGTGAGAGGAGGCGTTTAGTAGCGTCCCTACCGCTGACGGGGTGGTGGAATACTTTCTTCATTTCCTCTGCAAACTCTGGATAAGAATTACAAAGGTTGGACTGACTCTCCCATACAGCTGATGCCCAGGCTAGGGCGCTACCTGTAAGTAAACCTATCATATAACAAATCTTAGCTCTGTCGTTAGCATAAGTAGACGGCTGCTGCTCAAACACAAGAGAACACTGCATTATGAAAGACTTACATGTCCCTAAGGCACCTGCGTACCGCTCTGGAGTGGGAATATTAGGCTCACGTGAAGGGAGAGCGGGCTGGGCTGGAACCGGTGCTAACTCTTGTGGGGGAGCTGGATCCTCAGGAGCAGGCGGAGCAAGATGAGTTGAAACCAGGTTGAGGTGATGTCCCATCTGTGCTACGTTGGCGGCTAGTGATGCAAGGTTATCCATAACCTCTCTGAGCATCTGGTTATGCCGGCCCACGAGGACGCCTTGGTTGGAGAGAGCCTCACGAATTGGGTCCGAGCCTGCTGGGTCCATGGTGGCCAGATTGTTCCGTTAGGATTATGTTTTAAACAGGACCCAGGCGCAGGCAATGACTGAAGATGTTTAAATGGTTTATTGTTCGGAGACTCAGGCAGGTTTGGAGACTATGGAGGTCCGGAGTGGAGGTAGGCAGTTCAGGCTGGACTGAGAACAAGGCAGGCAGGTATGGTGAAGGAAGAAGCAGGCAGGTTGGCTGGAAGCTCTGGTGGCCGATGGCTGAGGGATCGCACTGGAAGCACAAGGAGAAACTAATTACAAAAAAAGTACAGAATAACACGCAGACAGGATAACTGAATTGAGCAGCCAGGAGGATGCAATACCACTGGTGTAGAAAACAATCTGGCGGTGAGTTGCTGGGAGACTGGAGTAGATATGCTGCGTCCTGATTGGATTGATGAGGGACAGCTGAGTCGGTCGGCCAGGTGAGTGCAATCAGGCTGCTGCCTGCAAGGGAAACCACACCCCCTCCACACACACACAGGGGAACAAACAGGGACACAGTTTGGGCCGTGACACCTACTTAACATGACCGGTGTGCATTTATAATTTAAGTCTAATGTCTTGTTACCTTAATAATAAAAACATTACCTTTTTATATGTTGTAATATTACACTAAATCGGTAAAGTTAAATACATGTAACGGAGCAAAAGGTCCACTATTTGCCTCTGGATTGTAATGACATAGAAGTACAAAATACCAAAGATAACACGTCATGTAAAGTACAATAACCTCAAAATATATATACATATGTACATTACTTAAGTAAATATATCTTACTTGGTTAGTGGTATTCCACCAATACGTTTTACTCTAGTTTCAGATTCTTAGGGAATGACATAATAATCGGTGGTTATTTCCTCTATCAGTTCTTCTTTTATTTCGCATTTAACTTCCGTCAGGTGGGAGGATGACAATATGTTTACACTCAAGCAAAGATATATTTCCCAGGACTGAAAGTCGATTATCTATAGCTAGTTTGATCATATGTTACTCATTTCAGACATTTATCAAACACATAACCTGGTTTTAGCCTTGCAAATGTGAGAATTTAGTTATTTACTTGTATTGTGATACATTTTTGTATTTCTGATTCTGATTGGACAAAGGACACATTTGAAGAGTGGAAAACTGTTATGGGCTTCTTTTATTTATCCATTAAAAATACCTAACAATGACTCGATTAATACAAAAAGAAATAATGTATAATTAAAATAATAAAACGTACATTTGAGAGGTTAAAGCTGTTTTTTAGCTTACTGGAATAAAAAGGCTAGTTAACAATACCAGTACAGAAATACTCTGGTACAAGTTAAAGTCGTACATTCAGAACCTTATTTATGTATTAGCATCAAATTATACTTAAAGTACCAAAAATAAAAGTGACCTGAATTCAGAATACAGTTATCAATTGTCATATAACTGAAATATATTTATTGATGCATCAATGTGTTAAATGCTTGTTAAATCTGGTCTAGTGTGGGCACATTTTTTATATATTTTTCTACATTTCATCTGGTATTTGTTCATTATATTTTGTATTAATAATCTGAACCTGCAAATTAACTTCAGTTGTGAAATCAAGGTAGTTAAGTAAAAAGTTCACTTACGCTTCACAAATTGTATTGCAGTAGAAGTATCAGCACAGTATCTTATAATGTGTTTTTTCCCCAACAGGTGGAAGGTGTGCGAGTTGAAGACATGAATGCTGATGTTGCTGTTTTCACATCTGGACCTCCGTGGAGTAAAATCCCAAACATTACGAACCTCCCAGACTCCGGCACTTCTTCATGGACCTTCCCTTCGCTCCTACCGGATCCAAACTCCTCCCGTCCCTCCAGTGAGAGAATGCTCCCCAGCGGACCCTCTCCATCCCCGGGCCCCCATTATCCGGATGCCCAGCTGGACTTCTTCCACAAGCTGGGGTACTCCACGGCCCAGGTTCAGGCCGTTCAGCAGAAGTTCGGCCCCAACATGGACACAGACAAACTCCTGGGGGAGCTGGTGAAGATCGGGGCGAGTCAGGAGGCCGGTGGGGGGCCCGAGCAGGGGCCGGTGACCACGATGTCTGTGCTGGTGCCCAGAGGGGAGCCCCAGCCTGCGGGGCCCACCATGCTGCTCCCCCGAGCAGTGTCCTCCCCGCAGAGCAGAGAGGAGATCCCCGAAGAGGACGACGCTCTGAGACCCATCGTTATAGACGGGAGCAACGTGGCCATGAGGTGAGGACCGTGAAATGATGGATTATTCCACTGAAAAACAAAATAATCAGCACCTATTTTGTTAATCCAAAAGAAAATCCCAAAGTTCACCGGTTAAAGCTTCTTAAATATGATAAAGTTCATTTAAAAAAAATGAAAATGTTTTAATTAGGTCTTACTCGTTTAATTCAATTAACCTTATTTTTTTAAAGAAAACCGTTACTATTTTATAATAATTTAATCCTTTTTGATTGAAAAAACAAACATTTAAAGACTTCATCTTAGACTTGCTTTTTCCAAAAGACAAAACAATTATTTTTGGAAAGCAATCAACAGATAAATCGATTATGCAAAAGATTATTAGTTGCAGCCTATAATTGTAAGCTGAATATCTTTGATAAAATCACCTCAGGCTTTTATTTCTAGGCTTTATGGACCATGCAAGCCATCGATTGATCAAGAAAATAATCAGCAGAAGGAAAATAAAAAGTTAGTTTCATAAAAACGTGTCTCCTGCTCTATCTGTTTCCACACTTGCTCACTGCTCGAGGACAGGGAGGAGTAAAGCACTTGTTAGTGAAGGAAAGCTTTTACGTTGGAGCTATACATTTGTTTTGGGGTCACACACAGCAAAGTCTTTCTTCTAAGGCATTGACCAGGAAAATCAATACGAGTAGACCTGGATATTTCCTTTTACCTCAAGTCACTCTATGATTCAGTCTTGTTTTTAGATAATTTCCTCGTTATTAAGGTGATAAGCCTGATAAGAAACGAGGGGAGCTTCCCAACACTGACTCACATCATTCTGATTTTGGGTTATAAATAGTGCATAAAGATGAACTGTAGTGGGAGGTTCATGTGATTAAGATTTTATAAACCGAGATAGAGATATGCAGCTTCATGTGAACTTCCACAGGAGTCTGTGGCAAAAAACTGCTAACTGTTTAACCCTTTAATTGCCAGACCAAGAAAAAAGCTATGGAAAAATTATTTGTTTGCATTTTTTTATCAAATGGGCCACAACTAACCACAAACAATTTTTTTTTTTTTGACTGACCACACAGTTTTGTTTTTATGAGCCTGTACCAACTGGTCGAGCTGGCCTTCTAGTAAAAGTGCATTTTCAACAATCATATGCAGTACAGTATTTGTATGCATCAAACTCAAATAAAACAAACTGAAATACATTTGTTTCTTTTATGGAAAATGAGCAATATATACAACCAGATATATTCATAAAAGATAAATTATAATTGTAAAAAAAAGAAATGGAAAAAAGTAATGTTAAGTCTTTTTCATAATAAAAGAAAGACTTGCTCATCGTACTGTATATGCTGAATTGGCCTAACAGGAAACCACTGGCCTAACAGCAAATGTCTACATCCTGTGTTGGCCTAACTTTTTTTTTCAACAAGATATCAAGACACAAAATGTGCTCTACCAAATGGTGGCGCCGGCTGTTAAAGGGTTAACTGCTAAATGTAAGCAGAATTGACTCGATTTGTTGAATATGTTGTTCATGTTATTAGCAACATATCTACTATAAAACCTTCTAATATTAATGAAACAGGAGAAGTAATACAAAATCTACACTTTCTACATAGTGCTAACGTCAGGGCTGGCAATGGAATTTAAATGTATCTCTATTACATTTCTTATAAAAACTGTAGTCAGTAACCTCATCCAAGACTAACAAAATTAAATTAACATAACTGAAATACCATCTGTTTCTTTTGGATTATCTCAATACCAGGTAATGGCAACATTTCACAACAAGAAAAAGCTTTTTTCACCAACGTTAGAGACTATGATTTAATGATAATTACTAATATTTCTTAGTTTGTCGGTAATCTAATCACTTATTTTTTTACCCTTTTTTGTAACCCAAGTATTTAACCCTCTTCTATGTTGCGGCCCAGGTCTGAGTATTTGAAGCTTGCTAACATGTGACCAGTATACTTGTTTAACACATTAGCATGATCACATTTGCTAATAACCACCAAACAAAAAGTACAGCTGAGGCTGACGTAGTTCTGCAAATATTTAGTCATAAACCAAAGTAAATTTCACGTGATAGTGACGGTAGATGAAAAGTCAGAGGATCACAAAAGTAGTTATATTTCATCCTGAGGGGGAAATGAATGTTTGTAGCAAATTCCACGGCAATCCATCCAACAGTTCTCTCACTCAAAAGCACCAAAGTGAACCTCATGGTGCTACTGGCACAGATAATATACCATACAAACTAATGATACTTTAGGAGTTCCCGGTGAGTTATGATTGGTGCTTGATGCTGACTCTGTATTTGCATTACGCACTGCCTGAGGGAATGTAGGACTGTTATTACATCCTAGGACAATACAAACATCTACATTAGGGGAGAGTGGGGTAAGTTGAGCCATTTTTTAGTTATGCTGTCCTCTAAGCAAGGAGAAATGACACATAGTAAAAATGAAAGCACACACCTATAATTCAGGATGTCTCCTATCAATGGCAATGATAAGAATTAATATTTGATAAAGGGCAGTGAAAATATTACTTCTACAAAAAAAAAAGTCTTGTGGCTCAACTTGCCCCGGGTCAGGGGTAAGTTGATCCAGGTCAGGGGGTAAATTGAACCACTGTTCAAACTTGGGCATACCTGTTCAAACCTGGGCATACCTACAACAAATCTTAAAGGTAACTTTAAACAATAAATAACAAACCAAATACAAGTTTAGTTTTTCAAATATTTTTAATATAAATTTCGATTGAATTGATTGATTTTTTTTAACATGTTAATAAAAGGAAAAGTAATCATACAAATGGTGATACAATTTCATACATCTTACCAATCAAACACAGGGTAAATTCAACTTTAAATGTAGCCTACAATGAGCTCTTATTATCAACTTGGCCTACTTTCATTCATTTCTCCATTGAAAAACTGACTCAACTTACCCCAAGGCCCATGGTGCACTTTACCCCATAGCCACCATTTTAGAAAAAATAGTCTAGCATTAAAATTCAGAGTCATCTTTAGCTTAATGACTCATATGGTTTAATACGCTGCCAACACATCAACATATACAATATATGTGTTTAAACCTGGATACATTTTTTTTGACATGACAGCCGATATAGCTGACATCTAGAAAATGTACTTTGACAAGCAAAAAACGTTTTTTTTGTAAATTTTTTTACTTACCAGACCACAATGAGCATCTCTCTTTCACAGGCAATGATAAATGGGTGGAGCTTGCATAATTTCTGGTCACGTGATTACAACTATAAGGCGTTGCCTGGTTACAGGGGGTGGTTCAACTTACCCACTGGCTCAATTTACCCCCTTCTCCCCTACGGCGCCTCCTAACATTTGTCTTTCATGTGTTTGGCAATGGCATGTGTGCGCAAAAGGGCCCTCACACACACTCTGAAACACATCGGGTCATATATTCCCTCAGTGTCATAGACAATCAGCTACTGTTGTTATCTGCAGTTGTTAGACTCATATTGCCAGTCATTCTGGGAACTGCCTCAGGGGTACACCCTTTTCCTCCTTTCACCTCCTCATACCTCAACCTGCACACACAGTTTAAGGAACTAATGGTGAGAGAGTGCACACGCACACACAGGTTACACACACTGTGTGTCTTCTTGCTGTTTCGGAGTAAACACACCCTTTTATTTTGCATTTTCAAACCGGGCACGCTCGTTCAGGTGAATTGCCGTGAGGCTGCTCAATATGCAAATCAGCACAATGTGACTTTGTTCTTGTTTCCTTAAAGGACAGCACTGCTTATTAAGGAATAAATCATTTCCACATGAACAGGCTCAACAGCATTTCACATCGGCTTTTTTTACCCTCTTATTTCTCTTTATTATTTGACACTGTCAACTGTCGTGTTTTCACATCAGACCTAAAGTAAACGTGTGTACATATATACATTTGAACTATTCTACAGGTAACAATCTGCTAGTTGCTGGTACAGGGTTCTATATACTATGGGATGATCATGAATATTCACCTTAAACTCTCTTTGTGCCAAGGACAATCAGGTGATTTGTAAATTGATAATAAATCAATCTTTTAATATTTTTTTCTAAACAAAAATCAAGAAATGAGCTGTAACTTGCTTTTTCGACATATCAAACAGTAGGAAGACATTACAATGGGCTTTGAGCGCCTGGGTTGGATATTTCTAAACAATGTAAGACTTATTATAGGCCAAACTGTTCATAGATAAAGAAAATAGGTTGGTTTAATATCTAAGACTTAATTATGAAAGTCAACCTGTTATAGAAAAGTGAGCTTGTTCTCTTACGAGTCTTTAATTAACACGACAAATAGTGGGGGTTTGATAAGAGCTGTGATGTAGATTGAACATCAAAGAGTGGTATCATAAAAGACACTTCAGCCTTTGTTCTGAACTGGCATTTATACCTGTTGTAAAGTTTCTTCTTCCTTCTTCGTCTGCCACCGTGCCGACACACAATTACGCCCTCAAGTTTAATTGGATCCAAGGTGTGGTGGTGTTTTTATGACGTATCATTTTTCCTTTTGTTATTAGAGGTTGGGCCTCCTCATTATTAATTTTCTGTAAGCAAAAATGTAAAACATTTACATTTTGCAGCATCTAAAAAGTGTGAATTTGCAGTTTTTAATGTTTTATATCTTTGCAAACTTTTTATTAAAACTGCTATTCAAATAAAACACATTTTGAATATGTCAGCTACCAAGGTACTTCTCGCTTGGAGGAGGTAATTGGGAAAAAATAAATAATAATAATAATGATTGGATTATTGTTGCAGTCTAATTTGAGGACTTGAATAGACTTTAAAGCAGAATTAAAAACCATTTGATTTGAGCTCTGTGCAACAGAGTGAGCTATGCTGCTTACAATGCGGAAATACCCTTTGTAGGTTTGGTTTCTTCCCATTTGCCAGTAAATGATCATTATGTGTAAATAATATAGATACAATCTCAAAAGATAAAAGTGCAGGGTTTTTCCGCTGGTTTGAGATACCAAAATATAACCATTTGAGCTGTCACTGGTTTGGTTTCAATATGATAGTATTTGAACATTTTCCTCTGAAATACAGTGCTGTAGAAGTGCAATTACCTCCAAATAGATTGTTCTTGCATCCTTTCGCAGGCCTACACAATCTTATATTTTTCTTTAAAATGTATAAGAGCATGTTTATGTGGTCCTCTGCCCAGATTTTGCACTTAAATGTATTTTACGTTTTACACAGAATTATGAACAAATACCTCATATTACATTGAAGCACAGCAAATGTATGTGCTCTGAGGAGAAATATGTATATGCAAAACATGTTTGTTGTCTTTGCACAGCGCTGAGGTCTGTAAGAACATCTCTTCTATGCAGCTAAAACGCATAAATTCAAAAGGTCATCAGCGGTTTGAGTTTAAAAAAATGTTATGGGGAACGCTGACATGTCAAAACTTGTTCTGTGACATTAAACCACCTTATGTTTTAAAAAACCAATTCGTCCAATTAAGGTCACATTTATTTTCAAGAGTACACAATGATCAGATAGCATAAAAAACATCATCCATGATCTCATTCACAGTTACCACACGCTGTGTTGGTCTGAGACAGGTGTTGAATTTCAACAAGTGTTTGCTTCATTTATTGTTACACAGGGAGGTTTAGCCACGGGCCGCTTAACCGACAAACGCTGGAGGAAAGGGAAAGAAGAACAACATTTAAGTGAGATTTATGATTCAATCACGGAAAAGGTTTTACATAAATATACTCTGACGGTACTTGCTTGTGCTGAAATTTGATATAACCTACTCACATTTAGGCACATCTGCATGCATAAGTGAAGATGTGTAATGAGGAAATATATACATTTAATATGTGTGCGCATAGGTCACTAAAGCAAAAAGTAGCAAGAAAATAATTACTAATGAAAATCTGGGCAGAGGACCACATAAACATGCTCTTATACATTTTAAAGAAAAATATAAGATTGTGTAGGCCTGCGAAAAGATGCAAGAACAATCTATTTGGAGGTAATTGCACTTCTACAGCACTGTATTTCAGAGGAAAATGTTCAAATACTATCATATTGAAACCAGGCCAGTGCTTTCTGTTCTTATATAGGCCATTACCATAGACTGAATGGGAGATAACACACTTTTCTAGTCCCATATTGTCTGCAGAATCCAAATTCAGATTCAAGATTTCTCTTTTTGTCCCACAGAGGGGAAACTTGCATTGTTACAGCAAAGAGGCAAAAGTAAAACAGAATCAAGTGTCAAGCACACGTAAATGAAATAAGAATCCAAGACATATTCAAAGGAAAGATAAGTAGCAGCAGAAAACTGTGAACATATTGACGTATCCTTTTAGGCAGATGTAGCAAGATTTTTAGAAACAAATCAATGATCTACTTGTCCAACAATTACAGAGCTACAAAATCAATTACTCCAAATATTGCTGATTTTAAATCCAGACTAAAAGTATCATTATTTAATTAATTCATTAATAATTCATTAATTTTTCAAGCACTGTTAACATTTGTTTTTAAAATGCAAGGCCTTGTTATTATGATTATTATTATTATTATTATTATGTAGAACATTTTCATTTATTCATTTCCTTTTTAATTCTAAATATGCTATACTGTATTATATAAACTTTGTATTGTGCTGTTTTATTCTCTCTGTACAGCTTTAACCTCCCTCTAATGTGCATTAAAAATAAAACTCAGTGGTAAAGCTGTTGGCTAAACATTTCAGTCTCATGTTATGTTTTATTCAAATTCAATCCAAATCCTTAATTAAAAAATCTGGTCGTTAAACCCATTCAGAGAGAAGGCTCCTAAAGGCTTTCAGATTCCTGGGCTGGATCCACATACTTTAGTTATACCCAGTGTTCTTCTTACACGTGTTTAAAATGAAGTCTTGAAGAGTGACTCATGTACTCACCGTGCCTCAGCAGAATATGCAAATACTCATGCTGGTGTACGTGCAGGGATGTGCTCCACTGCAAGTCAAGACATGAAGTGCTGTTCCTCAAAGTCAGAATGAGGAATGAGGGTGAGTGACAGGCTGAAAACACTTCATTTGCATTCACAATGTGGTACTGGTTTTAGGATCACTTTTGAGATACTTTTGGAACATTATTAAATCAAGACTTTACTTGTAATTGGGTATTTTTTGTCTTTGGTATTTGAAACTTTTACATAGGTTACACCAGAGCCGTATAATAGAATTAAATATTCTATCTATATGGCGCTGGGTTACACATTTAAGTACTTCTCCCACCTGATAGCGTTACATCAATACATTTGATTACATATTTTTTAATCTAATCTTATTTCATCTTTTCACAAGATACTTTTGTACTTCTATATTTACCTCAAAACTTCATTTAAATACTGTTTAAATGTTGTAAGAGAAACCAAGCAAAAGTGGGAGCTGACTTGAGAACATTTGTGGGAAATATGATGTTGTGTCAGAATATAAGAAAACCTCCAACTACAAAACATACTGACACTTGAAAACAAATCACCGGGTTACAGGCGTTTGATGATGATGACTCCTGCTGGATATGCAAATACAATGCAGTAGTGCTTTCAAATTTCACTCTAAAAGAAGGAAACTTAAGTATAAAGATTGTTCTTCTTTATCCACAATGTTTAAGTTTGAGATAGAATAATGTATATTTGATTTTAACTGATGATTTTGGTGATTTTTGTTAGTTTCTTTTGTGAAGTAATTTTCTTTATCTGACCACAACAGGTTTTCTTTTATCTTCTTGACACGAGAAAGGTTTATAACTGTCATATAGTGTTTGAATAACATGTTGTCCATTAGTATGTTTAGACTGCTAAAGTGTGCTTTTCTAATAGTATACAATTATTATTTTAAATAGCTGAGCCGTGGTTTTTCTTGTGAAATGTTTTTTCTAGTTTTTTTACCAAATGAATAATTTCACCTCTCATTTTACTCTGGTTCAAGATTAATAAAAAAAGGTTCTTGAAGAAAAATAAGAACTTCACTACCCAGAAGTCAAATAGATCTTGCACATGCGCAGTGTGAATCAATTTCATGACGTTTATTTTGTTGTCTTCTTAGCCAAGTTACTGTAGCTGCTGCACTGTCTCTGTCTGTGATAATAACAACAGTGATGTAGCACACAGGACTAAACCCTGCTGTGACCAGCTAACGTTAGCTAATGCTAAAATCTGTTATTTAAACTAAAGTGGCTCCGTTTGACAACCAGCTAGCTAACTAGCTAGCCAGACAGACGCTACAAGCTGCTGTGCGATGTGCTGCTGTTTGTTTTTCTCCACAGCTAACTAACTCTGCTGCCAGGCGGCTAACAGAGCTAGCTAGCTGCGTGTTTAGAGCACCAACAGAGAGAGGGGAAAACAGGACAGATTCACACAGCCTGTGAAGTACAAGATCTGAGGACTTCTACTTTTACTGAAGTACAAGATCTGAGTACTTTTACTCAAGTACAAGACCTGTGTACTTCTAACATGGTGTTTTATTTTGAAGGCTCGGTGAACAGAAGAGGCGGAAGTGATGTTCAGTAAACGTGAAGCCGCAACACGGAGTGCGGTTGCATCAGGCAGGGACCTCATTCAAATAAAATGTTAATTACTTAGTCTTAATAACACACTGTGGTAAATACACATAGGGTAATGACTCAATGCAAGAACACCTCCCCTGGGACTATTACATATAAAGATTATAATTCATATTAAATAATTACGTTAAATAATAATGTTAGTGTATGATACTTCTTGGCCACTCAATAAAAGGACAACGGGAAGTTAACCTGATCTATTTTGGTGAAATAAATCAGGTTATTTATTGAAGTCTGATATAAACACAAATACCCAACAAAGTGAAGAAGTGCTCTCCCATGATGAAAACTCATGCCCCCACAATGCATCTGTTTGTAGTCCATTATCAACCGCTGAGAAAAGCTTCTTTTACAATATTAAAATACATTTACCAACACCTGCAGGGTCAATGAAGTCTGTTACATAAAAAACACAGGTGTACGGTAAAGTCTAAAATCATCAGCTGCTGCAGAACTCCAGATATTAACGAGCAATTAAGTAAAATAATCTCTAACCTCTAACAATAAATACATCGGACAACATTTACAGGATACCTGAGCCTGAAATACCACTTTAAAATCTCTGTTTGCAGCAAATACAAGTAAACTATTAAAAAAACAAACATGTTACGTGTTGGGCTAAGGGGCGGGACATCTCTAAGCTGTTGACCAATCACAACAGAGGCAGCTGACCAATCAGAGCAGACTGTGGAGACATGATATGAACCTGAAAAGTCCAACATATCTCCTCTTTAATTAAAAATAAGATGATATGATCAAACAGCTTGTTTCCATCTGAAATGGGAACTGTATCGACATGTTAGTGATGCATTTAAATAAAATGAGGTGTTGAATATGTAACAGACTACCCGCAGTTATCCCACACTGAACACATGCACACGTAGAATAAAAAAAAATCAGCTATAACTGCTATCAAAACATCTGTGCGTGAGAATAAAGAGAGACATGTGAACGTCCTGCCACGAGTCATAAAAGCTAATATATATATATAGTCAAACTCACGGGAGTACCAGTACTGTTCTGTGCCGTCATGCAGGATACAACGTGATATAAAAACCTCAACATTCATCTGTAATTCAAACACCATTTATATAATTGATTCCAGCCGTGAAACCAAATCATTTAAAGCCGTGCAACAACACTAAATATTGGCATTAATATAAAAACATCATGTGGAAATGCTTAAAGAATAGTGCTGCACTGAATACTGAAATGTGTTTGAATGGCTTTACGTTCCCTCTGACCTCAGGTGTTCAATGACTTATCTCCTGGAAGATAAGTGGAAGTATGTATAGTGTATTGCACGTATAATGAACGGGATATTTAGAGTCCAACAGGTGTTTTTTGGGCTTCACTGCGGCCGGTAGCAGGCGTCCGGCTGCCACACCCTCAGATCCACCAGAATCTGGTTCAGTTTGCTCATCCAAAGGCTCCTCTCGTCCTTCGTGTCCGCACTCAGCCAGTTCCTGCACACATATACTATTTATACACACTACATATACAAAGGTTTCATAGTAACATACCTTAATATTTATTATATTGATCTATCTTATTATTGCACAGTTGCACTTTAAGTTCTAACTTCCAATTATACATTTTTATTCCTTTTAACGATTTATTTCGAGCAAAAACCCAATTTCCCACAAGATAAATAAAGTACTCTGATGAGGGTTAAAACATGTGTGTATATATATATATATATATATATATATATATATATATATATATATATATATATATGAAATACAGTGGTGAAATGTCACAAAGTACATTTATATTAGTACTATTTTTATATCATTTACATTTTATTCTATACATGTAACCCACTACACTTTGAAGCAAATACTTTTTTTAAATATTATTTCTCTGTTATTTGATTTATTTTCTTAAAACAAAACCCAAACATTAAGTCAATTTTGGAACTTTCCTCATAATGAAGTATTTTAAGACCAAAGTATTTCTACTTTTACTTTAAAGGCTCCGATTACTTCTTCCACCACTGTACATACACGGAGAAGAACCTGATCTTCGTGCTTAGTGTTACCGTGTACTTGTATTGCAGTACTTTCAGAGCGTAGTACTTGTAGTGTAGTACTTACTTGGTGACACACAGCGTGTCGGTGCACTGAGAGACGAGGGTCTCCCGGTCCTCTGCTCTCTGAGGCCGAACAGTGATCAGCTCCAACGTGTTGGGTCGGGCGCAGAACTCTCTGTTCACCGGATCCACGCGCTGACTGGTGCAGTGACACAGGTTCAGACGCCCAATGGGGTTCTGGGGGAAAGGGGGGGTCAGTACGGATATAACACACATCAAATATAAAACAGACGGCTGTCAGAACAAGATACCTCGAGATATGTTTGGGGTTATCGAGGAGAGGTGCCATTGCATTTCCT
The DNA here is from genome assembly GCF_902827165.1 of Trematomus bernacchii. NCBI lineage: Eukaryota > Metazoa > Chordata > Actinopteri > Perciformes > Nototheniidae > Trematomus > Trematomus bernacchii. Next base: position 500,209 of record NW_022987607.1, read on the forward strand.
TTGTATTTGTTCATGGTATGCACAACGTAATCCAAACAATTATTTACAAAACAAGCCTCGTATAAATCGTATATTACCAGCTCCTTTCTCAAAACATATAAATATAAATAGATGGTCCTTCAAGCCATCATGGAGTTCGTTCGCAGAAATGTTCATCAGAAAACGTCATTTATCCCCGGAGGACATTTTGACGGTTGCTCAAATTTACAATAAAATAAAACAAAAATGTTTATATAAATAAGAAGTTAAGTAAAAGAGTGAAATATATATGCAGTAAATATTAAAAACATATATCTTTTTATAAAAATAACCCAAAATAAATAATATTGTTATAAATAAAAATATTGTATTAGTAAAAAGTGCAAATTGTAGAACAGTAAAAATAAAAGTATTACCGGTACTTGCAATAAAAACACATGTAACCTCAGTAACACTTAAGGAAGTTGCATGTTTAATGAAAATACAATTATTTCCTACATTATTGAATATGAAAAGGTGCTCACTGAACATGGAAGATACGATAATAAAAAGAGAATAGAGGTAACATTTTAAAGTGCAGTTGTCAAGGTTTACAATGAGGGTTGCAATGCATTGATCTCTCAAATTGATGACGAAAGTCCAAAAGCTCTTTGGTCCACCAGAGAACCAGGAAGCACAATGTCCTATTTCCTGACACTAGAGGGCAGTGTTCAGTTAGAAATAAGGTGCCATCAACCTGTCAGAGAGTGCAGCAGAAAATAGGCCCTGATGTCTGGATGTGGCTTCCTTACACGATGGACTAAAGCGCTAAATGTTCATTAACGAGCAATGTGTGCATGCATGCTGGTTTTTAATTAATGTGCAACCTTGTTAACGGGCTACTGTAATCTGGCTTTTTTGATTACTGCACATATTTCATATTTTGATGTAACGATACCAAAAATTCACGGTACGATAATATCACGATAAAAAGTCCACGGTACGATATTTATCGCGATATTGAAAAATAAAGAAGAAAACAAATTGTGAATCTTTTTTTACATGTTCTTTGAATTTTTTTTTCTTTATTGAATAATAAATCTGATTTGTTGAGCAATAAAATAAATCAAGTTTCACTTTAGTTTTTCAAGTAACTCAACTCAAACTCACTCTGTCATCAGACAGGTTTTTAGGAATATGAGCATGCCCACATTTCCAGGTAGAAGCTGGGATGTTTGGGCGTTTACAATATCCCCTGCTGTGGAAAGAACTCTCTTGCTTGGTACTGATGTTGCTGGGACAGAGAGATATGCTTTGTCCATGGGTGACAGCAGTGGGTCAAACTGTGCAATGTCTCTCTTGGCTTATTGACAGGGCGAGATATACATATACTGTTGGTACTTGTCAATGTCTCTAGGTATGTACATGTAGCCCTGTAAATACGATGTCCTTTTGTGCCATCTGTTGTTTTATGTTCATGTTGTAACCTACTTGCTGCCATGTTGGACAGGTCTCTCTTGAAAAAGAGATCGAATAATAGTCTTTTTTGTCAACAAGCCGAGGCGCAGCGGCAGTTGCACTCCCACTTGCAGCTTCTCGTTTCTCACATGCTCTGGCAGCTAGCGCGTGCATGAGAGAGGGGCGGCACTTAGAGCGTGCTTGAGAGGGGAGGGGCTGCAGGCACGGCTGCAGGGAGTGGAAGCAGAACACACACGGCTCTTATTAAAACAGCGCTTTCTCACCGGAGTACTTTTCCCCGTCATTCTTAAAGTACAGATACTAATGAAACGGAGGAATTGTAACGTTTTTAACGGCATCGCGGTACCTTTCAAGTATCGGTACACCGTGCAACACTACAATGGGACCACCTGGTTAAATAAAGGTTTAAAAAAAAAAAAAATGTGTTTAAAAAAAAGTTATAATATTTGTATTTTTTTAAATCGCGGTCGGTTTTGTCAGTCTCACGACGGTATTGAGACATTTATTTACCGCGATATTCGATATATCGTTACATCCCTAGTTATTATAGTTTTCTATCTGTGTTTTGACTTTTATGTATGCACCATGACACCAAGTCAAATTCCTCGTACGCGTCAACCTACCTGGTGATACACCTGATTCTGATTTCTGACTGTCACTAAATAATTGACCAATTAAGCATCAGTAAATCACATCTAATCTTATCTCCATTTGTCTAGAATGATCCCTATACGTTGGGATCATTTCAGAAGGAAAACAGGACCCATTAGTGCACATTGAAATAAGGTAAAGAGTGTAAAGCTACCTTGCGCTTCTCGTCGTCGGGGTAGGTCCAGTAGGAGATGCAGTACCCGGACAGAACACACCACCTCCGGTGCCACGAGCCGAACCCACTGACGTCCTCAAACAGCGTCTGGAGAGATAATATATTAGTATTGGATAAATTCTCATTCAAACAATCCCTCAAAAATCACCTTTTCACTCTTGCCTTTCAAACCCTACTCCACTAACCCCTCGCCCCTATTCCACCTAGCTTAGCACTTTTGACTTTTGTTGTTATTTTCTTTCTTTCAAGGTTTCAAGGCTTTTATTGTCATGTGTACAGAGCTACAGTGGAGATATGTCAATGAAAATCTGAGGTCACAGGCTCCTCCAACAGAGCAACACCATACAACAGATCAAATAGTGCAACTAAATAAAATAGAATAGAAACAGTGCAGAATAGTCGATATACAGTAATTGGAATATTGATATTTACTTGATTGTAAAGCGGTGTGAGCAGCAGGAAAAGCACTATATAAATCACATGTATTATTATTATATAAATCTACAGTGTTTCCACTCACCAGGAAGCCCCTCTCCTCCACCTTCGAGCCCACCTCACACTGCATCTTCAGGTAGACGTTTCCCTCCAGAGGACACAGGAACGGCACCTGAGAGTCAGAGACACACGAGTCAGCAGCAGCTCAGATATCAGGGTGCACACATGTTTCAGTTAAATACAAGGTTCAACAAATGAAGGTCACAATGCAGGTTTAACATGGTAAAAGAGGGACAGAAAGTTAGTGTGGGAATGCAGTAAATAACCCTCCTGTTACAGTGCTCTCCCTCACACACACACACACTCACAGAAACACTCACACACTGAAACAAGTACACACACACACACATGTAGTAACCTTGGTGTGAAACAAGTCACTGAGCAGCTCTCTGTCCCTTCGATCATATTTGATCTAAAACACAGACATCAGGAAGTGGGGGGTGAATGAGGGAACATGGAGAACAACAGGGAGTCTGTGACGCCTCTACACACACACATATAAACACTAATACCTCAAACCTAAAGCACGGACATTAAGCCACAGACAAAGAGGAAAACTGAGAGGGATATACACTAGGGATGGGAATTTGAAAGCAAATTTATATTCGAAAATGGCACTGTCGTATACATTTGATTAATCCATTTGATCATATGTAATCAACTTAAAATGATTCATAACTCATATTCGAACACCTGAATCAACGAATATTCGATTAATCATTCCCATCCCTAATATACCCTAATAACATCAAACCTAAAGCATGGATATACAGTGCCACAGTGACGCGTCCTAAAACCCGGAAGTCAGCATTTCACCACTTCCGGTTCCTTCGACAAAAAGCAATGGGATCTCTCCATAGGGTTTAGGAAACTATCTGTAAATAAGGTCTGTGGTTGAGACGCATTGAAGAGACGGATCACGTTTAGTTCTACGACATTAAATCCATCAGCAGTGACCCCACTGGTGATTTCTGAAGAGTTAACGTGTCTGAAAAACGATGGTTGTTACCAAGTGGCTGAATAGGACTACAGAAGTTGAGGAGGACGTTGTACGTCATTACGCCGAACACGTAAACACTCCTCTAAGTTTGTTTGCCCTGTTCTGCTTGAAAGCAAGTACCTGCCTCCTGAAAACTGTTCAAACAAACGCTTCAACTCATACTATTTAGAATCTGTGTGTTTGATATGGATCTTAAGTTGGCGTGACGTTGAAGTCGTGCTGCTGTACTCGGCTGTAGTTCGTTTATAGCATAACGTTAGCATTTTGCTTCCGGCCATTAGATTTATGATTAGAAAATTATAAAAGTAGGGTAGACATGTGGAGATTATCCGGCTGAGCAAAACGTGATCCGTCTCTTAAATGTGTTTTCAACCACAGACCTTATTTCCAGATATTTTCCTAAATCCTATGGAGAAATTGCAATGCTTTTTGTCGAAGGAACCAGAAGGAGTTTGCTTCCGGGTTTTAGGACGCGTCACTGTGGCTCTCTATGAAGCCGTGGACAAAGAGAATAGTGAATGTATAAACAGCAGATTGTGACGGTGTGTCAGTGATCAATAAGATGCTCACCTTGTCCAGGTGGAACTTGTTTTGCCCGATGGAGGCCAGGGTGAGTTTGTGGGATCCGACCAGGAGGAAGTTGCTGGTGCGCACAGAGTTCGGTCCTCCAGGACTCGCTATCACTACACACACACACACACACACACACACTATATTATAGTACTATACTATAGTAATACTGCATGAAGTTTAAAGCGGCACTTCACCACTCTATTATACAGATCAAGATCTCTGTACCGCTCAAAATAAGAACTTATCATTGGAAACTGTTTAATGTCTTTTCAATTAAGCGAAGTGTAGGATGAAGCAGTTTTGACGTAAAGAATTTGATGCGCCCGTTTTAACTTCTGTGATTCCACCGGGCTCTACAGCACAAGGCAAGTTAGATTTAAGACTTTCTAATGCCACACTGAATTACAGAATTGAAATAGTGAATTATGTGCAATCTTTACACAATCTTGACCATTTAAAAAATAATTGATGTTACCAATTCCATACAACTCAGTCCATATTTATTTATATATAATGAGATCAATGTATTTTAAGATTGTTTAAAGGGATCCCCTTGTTTAAATCTGTCTATTTTAAATCTCCTAATTATTTTCACTAGCATTACCTAATCAAGGAAATGTAAAACTTGCCCTTGAAGCTTATGAGTTTCAAAAAGCTTTAATTAGATTTCACTTCATACAGGGTTCCTGCAGGTTTCGCCAACTCAAATTTAAGACTTTTTAAGACTTTTTAAGACTTTTTAAGACCTTTTTAAGACCACTTCGAATAGAATTTAAGACCTATTTCACGGCAAGAAAGTATGAAGGAAAATTGCTATGAAAGAAGAAATACGTCCCATAATTACTTACAAATCAAATGTATTCATGTTCAACATAAGAACAATGACTGAACATAACAGCATAACAGTACAGAACTGTGTTAGCCAAAAAGTGTGTATGTGTCTCTGTGTGTGCTTGTGTGTGTGTTAGGGCTGTGCAATTAATCGTATTTTAATCGCAATTACGATTTTGGCCTGCCACAATTACAAAAACAACATAATCGAAAAAAACTATTATTTTGCTTTGCTAGGTTGTGACAGCGCAACATATTTGATCTAATTAATTTTAGTCTAATTTATTTTTATTTATCATATATGTTTAGTAACTTGTGGAAGTGCGCTCCAAAATATTTGTTGATCTTGTTTATTGGTATTTATTATTTTGATATTATTTATTTAAATATATCATTTATTTAATTTATTTTTGTATTGGTTTTTCAGTTGAATTATACGTTCAGGGTAATCAACAGTTAAAAAGATACTGTTCAAATTATTATTTGTTTTAAAGTTCAATAAATGGATGTTTTCAAAGTCAATGAATAATCTTATTTAATAATCGTGATATCAATTATTGACCAAAATAATCGTGATTATGATTTTTGCCATAATCGAGCAGCCCTAGTGTGTGTGTGTGTGTGTGTGTGTGTGTGTGTGTGTGTGTGTGTGAGAGAGAGAGAGAGTAACAAGAGCTATATTCAGAGCTCTGCTGCCTTGGCTACAATCTTTCATCGTTGCTGTTGTATGATTGGTGTTTAACTACGGTATTTAGCGTATACACTACAGCACCTCCGCTTTTAGGGTTGACGTCGAAGACCCAAACGTCGCCCGGAGGTCCAACGGTGTTGTTGCGGGAGCTGCTGCACTAGCTAACGCTGCACTAGCTAACGCTACATTAGCCAAACAAACGCCAATTTCTTTTGAAAAAGGTGCAGCGGGCTTCAAACACGTTCCCCTCCACTGGTTTCAACCAAGCACTAAATTCGACGTTTTCCAACCAAATACGGTTGAACTTACACTTCCCCATATTTATTTGTAAGTAGATTCGAAGAGAGATGAGTTTCTGACTGCCGCTAGCTGAAGCTTGGTTGCTAGGTTACTAGCTGGGTGTTCTCCGTTAAGGGGCCGGGGGAAACAAAGTTAGTGATGACTGGTTCCATGTTGATTTATTTCAATACAAATTGTTGGGGGGAACTGAAAGGCTATTACCGTTACTTTGCAGCCCGGACATTTCCCCCAAAACACATTTTAGACGCGATCGCAACACAGAAGTACCTTTCAAATCCCATCATTTTTAAGACCTTCTAAATCATATTTAAGACCTTTCTTATTTTTTTGGTCATATTTAAGACCTTTTTAAGGCCTTAAATTCAGATTATCAAATTTAAGACTTTTTAAGACCCCGCGGGAACCCTGTTCATAGAACAAAAATATTGAGTATTTCTACATACCTGGTGTCTGGACACTTTTCTGCAAGACAAGAGATAAAGACCAACAAATTAAAAATGTACAAATGGCAGGCAGGAGAGAAGTCAAACACTCTTATTGACACACATATTCAAAAGCAGAACATATATTAGAGATACTCACAGTGATGGCCAGGAACCTCTTTGGAGTCATGGCCTGGAGAGATGAAGGAAATGTTTTAAAGATGTAAATGACAGTGACATGTTTCTGGTCAGGTAACAGTGCATCAACCACACTGTTCCCCCCGACCCACACTGTGCCCCCCCACCCACACTGTTCCCCCCCACCCACACTGTTCCCCCCCACCCACACACTGTGCCTCCCCACCCACACACTGTGCCTCCCGACCTACACACTGTGCCCCGCGACCCACACTGTTCCCCCCCGACCCATACACTGTGCCCCCCGACCCACACTGTTCCCCCCCGACCTACACTGTTCCCCCCCGACCCACACTGTTCCCCTCCACCCACACACTGTTCCCCTCCACTCATACACTGTGCCCCTTCACCCACACACTGTGCCCCTTCACCCACACACTGTTCCCCTCCACCCATACACTGTTCCCCTTCACCCATACACTGTTCCCCCACCCCCCCACACGTGAGGGATTAATACAGAAACATACCGACATACACATATCATGGGCCTCATGAACATGTCTCCTTATCTGGACACACACACACACACTTCAAGCATTAAAGCACGCTTCAGTATCGACAGACTCCATTAAAGTTAAAATATTTGTGTGAGATTTACCTTTGACTTGCTGGCTTTCTTCTTCTTGTCGTTGCAGACGTCACGCCTCTGCACCTGAGGGATAAATAAAACAGAAGACTAATGAACCAGCTGCAGATCAATACTAAAAACAGGTATGTAACCTTTATCCAGAATGTTTCTCACAAGGCAAACATGTAAACAAACCTTGAAGCAACCGAGCAGCATTAAACCCTCAGAACAAAGATGCTCAAATGAATGTAATGGAGTTGTACGTGCTCAATGTGAACCTTCTTTATTTAGAGACAGTTTAACGTGACTGCACATAAGCATTTCATAACGTTTGACCTGTAGAGCTGTTACATGCAACTCAAAGTATCTCATGCTGTGCTCGATCATATTTGTATCATATCCAGCAAAGTACATATGAGGACGAATGCACATATTACAGAATATCTTAAAGAACGTTAATATCTGAGTAACAGTGTTTGGAGACAAAGAGAGAACATCCTAACTGGAAATCAAACTGTAGGGATGAGCGTGCAGATTCCTCCTGGTGGATGAAACTGAATTTGTTGTAAGAAAGATTCTACTTTTGAAAGTAAACACTCACCAAGCTGTAGACCTCGATATCAATCTCAAAGTCACTGGAGACGTCAGATCTGAGAGGGAGGAGGATCACAGGTATTTGTTCAAGTACAGAATGCAGTACAGAATCTGATAGAAACATGTTTTTATAATCTGATCAGGTGCTCACATGGTGAAGCTGGTGGGGAAGGTCAGCGTGTCTCCGCTCAGGCCTCGATGTGTGCTCGCTAACGGAGTCGCTACCGTGTGCTCCACTCCAGCTCGAAGCATCAGGAAGAACGAGTGCTTGGTCGCCTCTGAAGGGAGGAAGAGGGTGGGTTTTTTATTATCTTAAAAGGTCTCCTATCATGCAAAAGTCACTTCTTGATGTTTTCTCTACATCACCGTGTGTCCCCGGTGTGTCCCCCGTGTGTCAGGAGACTCTTAAAGTGTCAGGAAATAAAACCCTCTCTCTTTTCCTCCGTACCCACATCTCTAAAAACGGGGGAACAACGGAGCTGACCCAGATTTGCTGCGTCATGACCACATTACTCAAATGTGGGCGGGCTTTAAACCCACGGGCCAATCAGAAACAATGAGACGTGTTTTGAACCTAATATGGTCTGTGTTTACATTAGCAAGCATCGCTAACCACTCAGAGCTAACTTGTACTGGAGAGAGTATGTGTGAAGAAGCAGGAAATAGAGAATCATCACTTCAGTAACAGCTGAAAGAGAGGGGGATGAGGCTAGAATGGGTGATCTGTTTGGTATTTTGAGCAAAACACTTCAGAGACATGTTTTTTTATATATCTGAGACCTATAATATATGCCTAAAAAGAGTATATAGGGGACCTTTAATGTTCATAGCTGTCACCAGAGTGGTGCAGGAATGAGTGCTCTATAGTCTTGTATCTCTCTCTCCCTAAGCGTACCTGGCTTGTTGGCGATGGAGCAGACGAAGTCGGCCTTGAGAGGCAGACGGAGCTCCTGCAGGGTGACGGAGCCTTTAGAGGCCGAGGGTCCAGAGGGTCCCGGGGCTGAGAGGGGCTTCTTCTGTCCTGTCGGGTCTCTGGTCAGACGCTCCAGCTCTGCCTTCAGAGCCTCCCTCCTCTCCGCTGAGAGAGAAGAGCAGAACGTCAAGCTTTGATTCCACTGAGAGTCTCTGTACATACAGGGGCTTTAGAGTGAGGGGTCAACTGGAGAGCTCTCATCAATCAATCAATCAATCAATCAATCAGGGGCTCTAAACTAAGGGTTAAACTGGAGAGCTGTGTCTTTAGCACGCCTGTTCATTGTCTATGAACCTGGTTGTTGTGCAGATAAACATTAGACTACACTTAGATCATGCTTTGTGTAGAGTTAGGCTCTAGACTCTGGTGTCTGCATATGAATGTTTCATATACTCCAATGGACACGCCTCACTAAGGAAGTATTATGGGATGTTACTCACTGGCCACCAGCAGCAGCCTCTCGGCCTCGGCCTCCACCTGCGACCCCCTGCCGTGCTCCTCGTCGGTGCAGCAGTTCAGAGCCTGGCTGGCCTGATGGATGACCGTCTGCTGCAGGTTCAGCCCCGTGCTCAGGACCTGGAGGAGTGGGATGGAGTGTAATATATCTGTACTGGTGATATAACACCACCATTGCACCACATTTCCAACCTTGGAGTAATCTTTGACAGCCAGCTCAAATTCGATAAACACACAAACCATATCACCAGGACCGCCTTCTTCCATCTAAGAAACATTGCCCGCCTCCGCCCCTCACTCTCCTTCCCGGCTGATAACCCTCATCCACGCATTCATCACTTCAAGACTGGACTACTGCAACAGCATCCTGTATGGCTCATCATCCAACATCCTAAATAAACTACAATATATCCAGAACTGCGCTGCCCGCCTCCTCACCCACACCCGCTCCAGAGACCACATCACCCCCGTCCTCCTCACCCACACCCGCTCCAGAGACCACATCACCCCCGTCCTTCAGAACCTGCACCCGCTCCAGAGACCACATCACCCCGTCCTCCTCACCCACACCCGCTCCAGAGACCACATCACCCCCGTCCTTCAGAACCTGCACCCGCTCCAGAGACCACATCACCCCCGTCCTTCAAAACCTGCACTGGCTTCAGAGACCACATCACCCCCGTCCTTCAAAACCTGCACTGGCTCCCTGTCCGTCAACGAATACACTTCAAAATCCTTCTGCTAACACAAAGTTCTCAATAACCAGTTTCACCGCTTGGTGCGGTGCGTTTGGGTTGGAGTCCTCTGAAGTGAACTCAACAACCTGAAACAGGTGGTCTCGGACCGCTTGCTAGTGAACTCTGGAGCGGTTCATCTCTGTGAACGCAGTCCGCACCAAAACACAGGAAGCGTAGTATTTACGAGTCACAAGAAAGCGGATGTCTTCAAAATCTTCAGCGAAAGAGTGAAGCAGAATGAAGAGTTGACCGGTGTCGTGTAAAAGTAAAAAAGCTCCCTCAACTCTACAGAAAAGTGGCAGCTCCCCCGATATTAAAGACACATCATCTAGGCCGTGTGTCACATACAGTAGCCTGAAGTCACAAACTGAAGCCAGGCTATAGAACCTCCTGAAAAACAATGCACCAAGCGTTCCTCTGGTGCGCAGCAAAGAAACGACTGTTAGGTGTGAATGCGACCGTAAGCATTTGTTCCGAACCTTCATCTTCTGCTTGACGTTGAACAGAGCGGCTCCTCGGGGCTCCTCTGCTCTCTGAGTCACGTCCTCTTTCCTCACGATCACCTGCTTCACTGCCGGCCTCTCCGTCTCCTTCACTCGGATCGACCTGTAGGCGTCGATGCTAAACACACACATAATTATTATTATTATTATTATTATTATTATTATTATACTATAATAATAATAATAATAATCTTTATTTGTATAGCACCTGTCATACAACAAGTGCAGTTCAAAGTGCTTCACAGACATTTCACAGAAAATGGATATCACTCAGAATACAGTTTCCAGTAAAAGACATAAAAACAAACTAAAAATAGCATGAATACAATACATTTAGATTAAAAGGTACAACGATGACATTGTGCATAATATCAGTGATTCTTATTTGCTAATGTTTATCTATATTTACTACTACTTTCACTTCTTCGTTATAAGCTTGGGAAAAGTCCTTATTAAGAAGATGTGTTGCAGTGTTGTTAGTTAGCAGCAACAGTATGACCTTCAACTTCCTGATACGTCCTCCCTAAACTCCCAGAATGCTCCTTTCATTATCACCAAGCTTCACCCCTCCCCTTTTTCCTCTCTCTGTGTTTAAATAACCCCGACTCTACTCTTGGTCTTCCACTCTGCAGACTGCATGCTCTCTGTGGGACTGACTGAACTGTCTTGCAAGAAATAAAACAAGACAGCTGATTGGTTTGATTCTCTATCCACATTTGATAAGATAACAGTGAGAGGAGAGATCTCTGCTCCAGACTCCTACCTGTATGGAAGTCCTCTCTCCTCCTCTAGCGTCTCCCCTGAGGAGGCGCCTCGCACCATGTTGGATCTCTGGAACTTACTCCGTCTGGACACCTCTTCAGGAGTGCCGCTCTTCACCAGGAAGGAGGTGGCTGGAGTAGACGTCTGCAAAAAAATAGTTAAAACTTATTTTTTTTGCAGTTCTTAGAGTAATTTGACATCAAATCAGTTTCAATATCTTATCTATTGTTAGGAGTTCAACACAGAACAACATTAATGCACACAATGTACAACAATATCTGTTTTCTTTTTTTATTCCATGTTTTATTCCATTTCTTTGTAAATACCGTTATATTTTATTATATTTTTTATTACTTTTAATATTTTTCTAGTTCTCTATCTGTGTTTTACAATTTAGTTTTACTTTTATGTATGCGCTAGGTAGGGCTGCACGATATTGGAAAAAACTGACATTGCGATATTTCTTTCCCCTGCGATATGAAAACATACAGGAATTGAAGAAAAGACAGTTTTGTTTGTCCCAAACCATCCTTTCTTGAACTTTAATGCTATACAATTGGTATTTTTTTAACTATATTTAACCGGATGAAGGATTTTAGTCACGGACGTCTGGATCTGAAGTTATCAGAGCAACAAGCTGAGCTAGCTCGGTTAGCCGCGCCGAACTGGAGAAACACATGAAACTACTTTATTCAGTGTTTTTACATTTAATCACCGGGTCCGTTTGCTTTGGAGAGTGGATTGTGATTGGTGGTTTGCTGTCACTCACTCAAGGACCCCTGACATGAGAGCCGCGCCATTTTTCCTTTTGTAGCAAGCAGCAAAATAATTGTAACATGACATGTTTGAGTTCATTTGCCTACTTAATATCGCACGTCCTAAAAAAAAATTGCATGTCATGTGAATATCGCGCATGTGCATATCGCGATTATCGTCACGACACGATATATTGTGCAGCCCTAGTATGCACCATGACATCAAGTCAAATTCCTCGTACGTGAAAACCAACCTGGAAATAAACCTGATTCTGAAATGTATGTATATTTTCTACTTTTTTTTAAAATTGCTATTGAGATGTTGACTTTTTTTAAATGTTTATTTCTTGTCTTTTAATGTTATTGTACAATGCCATGTCTTTTTATGCTGCTGCAACGCAAACATTTCCCAACTTGGGATCAATAAAGTACTTCTTATCTTATCTTAAATACGACATCCTGCAGCGCTCACTACTTCCTTTTTTAAAATATTTTCAGATACAGATCATTTCCTGACAATAACAGGAAGTAGTTCCTACCATCATCCTGCTCTCTGGACTCTTCACCACAGCAGCCACACTCTCCAGAGGAATGATCAGAGACATGGAGGAGATATTCAGAGCATCTTCCTCATCATCATCATCATCATCATCATCGCTCTGGTCCAGGACTCCCTCAAACAGCTGGTTGATAACGGCAGAGTTGATGGAGCTGTCCACGTTCATCTCCCGCTCCTTAACCACTTCCTGCTCTTCCTCCTCTTCCTCCTCCTCTTCCTCTTCTGTGGTTTTCTCTGCAGGATGGAGGACCCTCAGAGGACTGGATGTTGAGGCTGGAGGCGAGATCATCCCATGGCCTGACATTTGACAAAAATCAATGTTAGAAATCATATTTTCTAATTCAAAAAATGAACAGGTTTCCAGGTATTTGCATAGTAATAATTATCTTTAAATCAAAGTACAAAAGTATAAAAAGGGACCAGACACCATTTATGTCCAAATACATATTTAAATCATCTAAAACTATTAAGTTGGATGCAATGTAATCTTTTTGCACATCTCAAAACACTTCAATTATATGATCAATTCAGGCCATGAGTAGTGTTGTTTGTAAATCGTTTTGTAAAGATAATAGCTGGTAATTGGTCCACAACAATTTCCCCACCTCTGGCATCCTCAGTTTACTCCCTTCAAAGCTGAACAAATGAAATATTCAGCACACAACAGCTAACATAACTTCCTTCTCATTCCCAAAAATAAAGTGTAAAGCAGGAGACTCTGCTTTTAGCATTAATAAACATTGAGACAGGTTGGGTACAAAGTCATCAATTTGACAAAAATACCACATCTCTCATCGGGGTCGGAAACACACATTATGATAGTCATTCATAACTTGTATTATAAGGGCCCAGCTTTGACAAACCAGAGCTTTCCCAAAGTCAAAAGATCTAATGGATGAAAGAACAGCTGCCAATGCTCATCAGAGAACCATCTTGCTAAAACAAAGTAAACATGTTCAACAGTGATATGAAATATAGTTTAATACCTGGAGGGAAGCTCTTAGTAGGCGTGTCCGTCCTCTGAGCCGAAGCTTCCTCCTGCTCTTCACTCTGAGACACTTCAGCCTCCACAGGCGTCTCAGGCTGCTCCTGAAACATATCAGTCATTTAACATTTCCTCACGAGAGCAGGACTGTAGTGTGAGATGCAAACAGAACGTTGTAATGTGTGTCAGATGCATGCTGGCCTACCTTGATGTCTGTGTTCTTGTTGGTTCCTGTTGCCTGATCTTTCCACATGTTGCTCCCCTTCTGGAAGCGACTCCGAATCTGAGCCAGCTCTGACTCTCGCTCCTGAAACAGAAGAGGTTGTTTTTAAAATCTCATTTCACTATTGTGACATCAAACACAATGATAACAGGTAGCTAGAGCTAGGAGATATATCTATATTCATCATTGTGTTACTCTGCCTTTTGTGCTCCGCCCCAAACACTTGGTCTTTATGCACATGAAGAACAGTAAACTAAACGAGACACAATTTTCTATTTTTTTAGATCTTTTAAATGTTGTTCATGTAAATAAAGGAGGATATTAGTGGTGATATTGATGTTAATAGGAGGGCAGATGTAGCTGGGCTGGGTCATATGTCCATTTAACGTAGTTTATTTGATAGGAGATTAAATATAGTGTTAGATTTGGTACATGGTGAAATGACACAAGTGTCTATTCCTGATCTGAAAGGCTGCGTTTCACTAAATGCAAGTCATTTTCTGAATTAACCAGAGCTGTTGTATTATTAGGCTTTACCTACTAAGTCATAATGCCCTGAGGATTATTTATCAAAATTGTAATTTTTTTTTAAACACTATGTAAAAGTGACCCTAAAATATTGTCACGATATCAAGGTATTTGTTTAAAACAGTCTTGATTTCTGATCGACTTCACTCAACTCTCTGCTCCAGAGCTTCTCTTGATACCTGGACTCACACCGTACATTTTACATTTATATTCAATCTAATATTTAATAACCCATTCCTCACATACTTATGTATATATAATATCCTGCTTTATATTTTGTTACTGTACATTTGTAATTCCACATGTATATTTTCTACTTTTTCTAATGCTATTTTATTTCTATTTGAGACATTTACATTTTGGATTGTTTATTTCTACTCTTTTAATTTCTCTCATGTGTAATGCCTTGTCTTCTGATTCTGCTGCAACGCAAACATTTCACACATTGGGATCAATAAAGTACTTCTTATCTTATTATCTTATCCCCAGCCCTACAGGAAACAGCGTCTGAACTAAGAGACACAATGTAACATTACTGATATTGGGCTATATAAATAAACATTGATTGATTGATTGATTGATCATGTACCAGCTTCTGTTTCTGGGTGAGGTCAGCAGTAGTTGTGTGAGCGGCGGCTCTCAGTCTCTCCTGAACCAAACGGGTGTTCGGGGTGAGGGAGGAAGGCGTCACAGCAGGAGTCCTGGGGGTCCTGGAGCCCCCTGCTGGAGAGGAAAGGTTACTGCGCTCCTGGCACTTCTCTCCAAAACGTTCCAGGAAAGATTTCACACCTGTTGGGAATAAAGGGGAACAATTATTCTTTTGATACAGGCGGAAAAACCAACTGTGAATAAAAAATAAAAAACACACATTTTGCAATATTACTGTCACCTTATCTAATACATCATTCCATTTACTTGTATATAGACTCTTCTTGCTCTATTTCTATTTTATTTGTATTAACTTGCATCTCAAAACATTCTCTTGCACTATTTTATCTGTTTTATTTGTTCTATGTCCTATATATATATATATTCATGTTGCTCTGTTGGAGGAGGACTTCAGTTTGTCATTGACACATCTACACAGTAGCTGCTGAGCTCATGATGATGAAGCCTTGAAACCTTGCAGGACTAGATCATCTCTCTATATATTCAGTGTTATAAAATAACTCACCAGGTCCTCCTGTGGTGTCCTTGGGTCCAGAGGATCCAGTGATGGTGGGCTTGGTTCTGAGTTCTGGTTTCTGGGGGCTCGGGGCGGGGTTCAGGTTCCTGGAGAGGGCCTGGGTCTTCAGGGGGCTTTGAGTCACGGATGTTAGGGATGAGGTTCCGGCCTTCTGGGGGCTGCATGGACCCTGGATAGAGCTCTTCTGGGGGCTGGAGGGGAAGGATGCCCCCTGGATGGAGCTCTTCTGGGGGCTGGAGGGGAAGGATGCCCCCTGGATGGAGCTCTTCTGGGGGCTGCTCACAGACTGGAGAGCTGCTCTGGCTGCAGGAACCTCCACCTTCTGGGGAGTTGGGAGGTCAATTCGACTCGGCTTAGGTGGGCCGTACTGAGCCTGAAAAAACACACAGGTCGTGTTATTAATAAAGCAAACTGTGCATTCAGAACAACAGTAAACTGGCAGCTGCATATCTGGCATTGTGTAGCCGAATCACGGTGTGTTGAGTTACAGCATAGGACATCAATTTGGGCTACTCTTCTCTGACAGTGCTGAAGGTCTTTGACTAGGGGGGTCATGTAATAAGGACTGTAAATAATATTGAAGTGTCTGCAGATCACTCTGATTAATAAATGAATTGCTGGGTCTATATAATGTCACCAAGTAGTGACAAATTGCCATTTTAGGTCCCTATAGTTCATAGTGAAGCTTTCTTATGTCATGTTTTATTTGTTCAAAAGTACAAAACCAAAATAAATTCACAAAGAAAATCAGTAAAACTTCACAGTTGAGTAGTTAAAGCAAATGTCTGGCCTTTTTGCTTAGGATAATACAATAAAAAAACAAAAAAATGCAAAAGAAACTCCTAAAAGTAAATATTATTAGAATTTAGGATATTTCTTTAGACAGACGGCTCGTATATAAACAGTCAGTAAGACATTTTCCTACCAAAGCATAAAGTACCTGAGCGCTGGGTGTAGACTTGCTGCCTGCAGGACTTGGCTTAGCTCCGTTAGCCACGTTAGCTCCTCTGCCTGCTGACATGGGGACGGCAGAGCTCTGTTTCTCCGTGGGGAATGCAGCGTGGCTCAGGTCGTCCTCCCAGGATCCGATGGTGGCGGCGAGGTTAGCGAGACGCCCTCTCCTCCCAGCAGGAGGCCCTGAGGACGGGGTTGCAGCTGCTGGGGCCTCAGGGTGTCTCTTCGGAGGAGACGGGGGGGCGCAGTCTGGAGCCGCTTCAGAGGAGTCTGAAGGTGGGAATATGTGGGATTTTAGCAGGGATATGAATCTATATAACTGAGGGACATACATAATGAACCTCACAGCATTCACAGTTAGATATTGCAAACTATGAATTCCTGAAAGTGGATCAGGAAGCCTTTATCTCAACAAAGAGAAAACAAACAGAGGTAGGGCATTTTGTATTAGACCTAGCCATGTCTTTATTTGAACCGGACAAATATATCTGCTTTAACAAAGATGGCTAAAAAAAGTGACTAATAAGTGCACTACATAGTAACCTAGATTAAGTGTGTTGTAGTTCCTAAGATATAGACGTTTTCTTATGATACGATGTTAATTGTTTGGGCAAATTAAACTGTTTTTCCCTGAAACAAAATGCATAAAAAACATCCAGTTTGCCCAGAAACAAAATATAGGATGAAAGAAAAACAAATGTTTTAACCGATATATTTTTTTTTAGATTTGTGTTGAGGCAAACTCAGAAAAGACTTGTTTCAGTTGCTACAGAGGGATTATATACTTTGGAACAATCCATGAAAATACTAAAAAAGTATCTCAAAGAGCCCAGAAAAAATATTCTCACCGTCTCCATCCCAGTACTTCCTCTGCGCCGCGAGCCTCTGCAGACGAGACCTCATGCCGGCAGTGGGAGGAGCTTCATCTTCTTCTGGATCCTGCCTCCTTTGAGGGGTCGATCGGACAGGAACCATCTCCTCCTCTCTGAAGCTGGGAGCAACAGGAGGAGACACAACCACCATCTTCTCCTCTCTGACGCTTTGAGTAACAGGAGGAGACACAACCACCATCTTCTCCACGGGTCGGGGTGCGTTCCTCTCCATAGACGAGGCGTGACGGACACTGTTGGGTCCCGTTGGGGGTTTCTTATCTGTGGGAGGGTCTGAGAGCACGGGGGCCACAGATCGGCTCATCGCTGGCTCCTGGTTCTCCTCACCGGCTACATTTTCCTCCGAGCAGCGGCGCTTTGAGGGGGAAGGCTTGGAGGAAAGCTGTGGAACTGGGAGGAGGCGATGGGAGGGGGAGTATTAGTGAAGAGTACCACAAACTGATGAGCAATAACATGTGTGTTCAACATGTTCCTAGTTAAAATGATTAGTAGTACTGGCTGCCTTCTTAGTTTGACAATTGTAAAAAAAGAATCTATATGTAACTCTGTGAAATATATAATTGTTACTCTGTTATCTAGCTTCTACCATACTACATTTAACACTTAATTGCTGCTGCTTCTACTACTCTACCTGAATGTGTACTTAATGTAAATATTATGTGCATGCCATTTATCTAATACTTTTTGTCTCTATCTTTACTTTTGCTGTCATAATGTAAATATAAAAAGGAATCCTGATTCGATTAAAGATATAGCGAAGTATTTAAAGTGACAGGAAGTTAGAACTACAGCTTTCTGAATGTGAAAGGGCATATAACCAGGACCCCTCTGAGTCCAATCCAAAAATGACTCTTGCCACTAGAGCAATACTTATTTTATTGCTCTCTAAAAAGGTAGAGCAGAATATAAGATTTGCAAAGTCAAAATGATATGAGTTCAGAAACAAAGCAGGCAAGTGTTTGGCTAATCTGGTGAAGAAAAAGATGAACATTTCCTCTGTTAAGGAGGTGTGCACCAGGTTAACTTTGTGTATTGACTACTTTAATAATAATAATATAATAATAATCTTTATTTGTATAGCCCCTTTCATACAATAAGTGCAGTTTAAGGTGCTTTAATCACTTTCTTTTAGGAGAAAGTTGCTCTTAGTTTGTCTTAAGTTGTTTGTGTAAATTGGCTGGTGAGTCCCATCTACTCATTTTTGCCAAATCAGTTTCCTCTCTCCCGGTTATTTTTATATGTTGTACCCCGAGTTTAGGAGGGAACGTAACAGATGCCTTTGGTGAAGTTAAGTTAAACTGGATACTAATGGCCTAAATAAGTTTTTTGCAGAATTTCATGAGCAGCTATATTCAAGGAAGTGTGCTCACCTTTCTCGCTGATCACACTGTTGGTGTCGGCCAGCGGTCTCTTCACCATCGCTCTGCTCGCTGCGTTCGGTCTGTCGGCCATCTTCTTCTGCAGGTTCTCTCTGCGGGCTCGGGTCCGCTCCAACAGTTTCTGGTTCGACAAAAAAACATTTAAGATGGTTACTCCAGTGGCCGCTTACAATACGACCTCCAACTACAGTGATCTAATTGAAAGAATTGATAGTCTTTAACATGTCACATTATGAGTTGCACAAAAGTCCAACAGTTTCTGATTCATAAAAAAAATATTTAAATGATTTCTCCAGTGGATGCTTTTTACATACAGAGGATGCCCAGTAAAATATATCCATGTGTTCTATATTTTATTATCAGTTACAGTACAATAAAACTACAGTGACCCAACTGAAATAACTGTCAGTTTTAACATGTCACATTATGAGTTGCACAAAGGTATTATTTATAGCAGGGACATGGGGTTGGACGCCTCATATTGCTGCCCAGTTTCATGTTTGTACTTTCTAAATCTTTTTAGATGTGACGGAGCAGGAGGCACTTTTTTTTTTTTTCCTCTGTTGTCTGTGTTGTTTTAGAATGTGTTTTTCATATGCAAACCAAATCGAACCTACGGTTACAAATAAATAACCTGAACTAGGCCAGTTTTTGCCCATCCCTGTGTACTGAAGAGAGGTTCTTATCTGAGGCGTGCCATGGGTTTGTTCAACAACCATAAAGGTGTTGATGTGCATACTGCAGTGTCCTCTTGTAACTAAGCAGTGCAAGAAGCAAGTCAAACATCAGTACAATTACAGTCATTCAGAGTATCTGCTTTTCTGCAACATCGACAGGGATAACTGAACATTTTGAGAGTTTAAATTATCAACATGCGAATGAAAACAAATGAAGTTCCTGCAGGCTGTAATAGATGTTCATGTCATTAAAGGAATAGTTGAACATTGTGTAAATGTGTGAAACAGGGTACAGTACTTTGTCTGCTTCTTTATGGACCACTTAAACAACCGTAGTTACACAAATCAGCTTTCCACCATAAATAAAGAGGCCTCTGTTTGCTCGCCCTCTTTTCTTTACATGACATTCCCTCTGGCCATGTCACACTCTGAATTACTGTTTGAGCGTTAACTGTGCAAGTCCAAACACATTCCTGCAGCCTCAGTTTGCACCGCCTTCACAACTTCTCCGGGCAGCGTGGAAAAAGTGAAGTCACATTTTACAGCATTCCTCAGCTGTTAGCCACTCCTGCTTGAGGTTCCTGGATTTGAATTTTCAAACCCTACTGGCTCGAATCCTGGAGTAACAGGAATTGTTATAAGATATAAATTATTCCTACTTTTAGCTTGCCGTGTCAGCAAGAATGCTTCAAGACAACTAGAACAAATCAAACCAGAAGGGACTTTGGACAAATTCCAGTGTTGCCACATACCATTGCCTTACATGGAGACAAGCTGATTTATGGAAAAAGGCTGACGTTATACCGAAGGTGGTGTCTTTGGTTAAGAGCATTGATAACGTACATAGGAAAAGGTGTTATAGTCCTGAATCAAAACCTCAGCAAGGAGCCTGGTTAAAGACTTACCAGAGGTGTAAAGTAACTAAGTACATTTACTCAAGTACTGTACTTAAGTACAAGATCTGAGTACTTCTTCCACCACTGGTTGTTACAGTTATTTCAGATGTTTTTTGCTAAGTCATTTACTCAAGTACTGTACTTAAGTACAACGTTGAGGTACTTGTACTTTACTTGAGTATTTCAAAGTGTTGCTACTTTGTACTTCTACTCCTCTCCAATTCAGAGGTAAATCATGTACTTTTACTCCACTACATGTATTTAATCCCTTTAGTTACTTCACAGATGTGAAATATAATCACCTCTTAAATCAGACTTTAGTTCCACCTGGAGTAAATGCACAAGCTACCCTGCAGTATACAAAGTCATTCAAACTAGCTGCACCTTTACCAGCTTTGAGAACACTTTCATGATCAATCATTATAAAACATATCATATATATTATTCTGAAATGGACCAATCTGCACAATGACTACTTTTATTCCTACAATCTTCTACTTTTACTCAAGTACAATATCTGAGTACTTCTATTTGTATTAAGTACAAGATCTGAGTACCCACCTCTGGATTAATGTGAAATGCTACGTTAGCTAGGTTAGCATTAGCAGCCGTTGACGTTCTATCTACCAAGGTAACTGTTTAGCTTAGCTAGCTCTCCGACTTACCTCAGTAAATGGATCCATTTTGGACAGTTTATCCAGACGATTATAAGCGTTGTATTGAACAAGAGTTACACACTGTTTGTGAACTAAAGCAGGACAAAATGGAGCTCCTCTCTCCTCTTCTCGGTTCCTCTTCTCTCTGACAAAACAAACTGTTACAATTTTGAATTTGAGCGCTGCGCCTACTGCGCAGACTCCGACCGTTGAACGAAACCACTGAGAACCAATCAGAATCGACTTGGCTTGCTTTTCACTTGAACAGCCAATCAGAGCCTAGGTCTGTACAAAAAACACGTCACATCATGTCAACAAGGCCCCTCCCACTCCGCTGCATCACGCTTTTCACATTACATTATTGTGGCACATCAGTAAAGCCTTACATATAAATATATAAGTTGGCAGACATAATTTAATGAATTTTAACTGAACAATAACTGAATGAGTTTGTTTCACTCTTAGACCAGCAGGGGTACCAAATCAATGAAGACTGCTGCAATAAGTACAATAATTAACTGTCTCATCGATGTTTGTCTGAATGAATATGATACTATTAACAATCATATTATTCCTATCAGCTGTCAATCACTGTTATGATTCACATATTCATTTATTATTGAATAAACTATATTTTTTGGAGGAGTTAATGATGAATGTTCCTCAAGATGCTTGCTCACCCTCCTTCAAATTTGAAAGACAAGTAATTATATCAAAATTCAAAAGATTCAAAGGAACACTTCAGCGCCCCACAACTTTACTGCAAACAGTTACAACCTTGACTTTACATCAGAAAGAACAAACATTAAAGAAGTGACTAACTGCATCAGTTAGGGTTAAAAAACGTGTATTCAGCTAAAATTATCCAGTGGAAAGCCCTTACCTACTGGCCTAGTTAAATCAAAGTGTGTTAGCAGATTTAGACTTCTACCTTTTCTCTCTCTGCAGCAGAAAGGTGACTATTCTCAGCAGTTCAAGTTTAGCCATTCATCACGGCGTTATTTATTAGATGCACACAGGTCAAGAGACTTGGGGCCCGTTCTCATGTCTTCAAATGTCCCTCCTCGACTCCCCTCCTCGACTCCTATCCTCGAGACTTAGTCCCGCCCACAGGAGATGCGAGCGGAGGAGCCGAGGAGGGGAACCGAGGAGAGAGGAGGGGAAGCAGCAGGCGGTTAGAGAAATGAGAACTCCTCTCCTCTGAGCGGTCATTTTAAAGAGACGTCCATTAATGATGACAGGAGGCACAGCAGCCCTCTGTCTGATGGACAGATGTGTTCATGACGACTTATATATTTACTTTTAATTCATTCACAGTGCAGTATAATGAGACAATAACAGGCTACACACACACACACACACACACACACACACACACACACACACACACACACACACACACACACACACACACACACACACACACACACACACACACACACACACACACACACACACACACACACACACACACACACACACACACACACGTATATATTTATATAAATATATACAATTTCAGAATCAAACAGAGCACTCTCATAATAACGTAACACTATCAGAGACTGGATATATCCCCCCCCCTCTCCCCTCTCTGGTCGCTACAATGAGGGAAATAAATGACGGGCCAAAAGTTGTATTTGAGTGATTCTATAATTTAGGGTGCATTTCACATCAACAAAACAGTACAAAGAAAGTGTTCTTTCTCAATAGAACAATCAGTGGTTCAAGTTAGTATATTCCTCAGTGTAACATATCCACTGGTTGCAAAGCTTAAACATTTTTTTATTTTATTTGATATAAATGTAATAACTGTTACTACAGTTATTACAGTACTGGGTAACTTAGTTGACAGGTAACCTAGTTGACAATTTCCCTATTTTGACCCATCATTTCAATGGTAGGCCTTGCTTGGATGACCACATGTCATTTTCTTGAACAGGTTAACATCACATTTGAACATATAATTGAATTAAAATCATTAAACAATTGTAAACCATAACAATGTACGTAACATTGTTGACGGTCAATGAATATACTCATTGACAATGTGCTATTATACATAAAATATTGTAAAAAATTAGAGGACAATCACCACAGTGTGTTCAAAATGTCTGCCAAAGAGGAACATGGCATCATGTGATGCTGGTGACATGGTATTGGGACAAACCATTTTTGAGTTAAATGGGGGAGTTCTGTTAGTAACAGAGTTGACAGAACTTTTGCGGACATTCATATATTAAGATATTTAAATTATTTAAAGGAGGAAATCAATTAAAAATATGTTATTATTCTTTAGTATTTAGACTTTTGAAATAAATGAATACTTTTTTTTATTTACTTTAATGGTTTTTATTCATTATTTTGACACCAAGACACCCTCAACTGAAAAACGGACAGAGCAAAAACTGACAATTTAAGAACATCATGACACATTTCAAGGTAAATAAAGCATAGGATGCACATAATGTTTGTGTGATATTATAACATGCTTTCCAATAATAGGCAAAATATGATATTTTTGAAGAAAATAGTTGGAATAATTATAATTATCATCAATGGACATCAATGGACATGGAATGTACCCTAAATTGTAGAATCACTCATTTACAAGTATTACAAGTAAGCAGAGGACACCAAACCAACTGAGACCTGTCTGTCTGCTGCATCTACGCACACACTGCACCACACACACCTACACCACACACACGCACCTACAGCTCCTAAAGCATATAATCAGGCTACAGCCGTTGTGTATTTTATTATGTGAAGCACTAAATGGTTTTAGAAAAATATCGACTTTGTTTGTAGATATCTACTAAACTAAAGCAAATAAAGAGAGTAGGCCTGTTATACTGAGTGATATGATATATATTATACACACTGCTCTGCTTTCTGCACGGACCTCACAGCTGTTCTCACTGTAAACATCGCGTCGCGATGAAAGCAGTTAATAAAATAATATCCAGGGGATGCATGCAGAGCTGTCATTGGCTGAGATAAGTCCGGCCGTGCGTCTCGACTCTTTGAAACATCACTGTTGCCGGAAATGCATCCACGAAGGAGCCGTGGAGGACCGTGGAGGACCCATCAGTGTATCCTCGGTTATAGCTCCTCCAGAGAGCCTCCTCGACGCTCGATGCTCGGTCCTCGATGTGCATTTCGAGAAATTAGATGTCCTTCAACATGACGCGCTAAAATTCATTTCCGGGTCACTACCGGAGGACCGAGGAGTCGAGGAGTCGAGGAGGGACATTTGATGACATGAGAAAGGGCCAAGGAGTTTCTCGTTGCTTTTTCTGAAACAAAGCTGTTTGTCTGCAGTACCCCTGAGATAACGCAAAACGTGTTTTACTGTAACCCAATGCTCATCTGTCGGTTCAGCAAAAATATTGTGATAACTTGCTTACCACGAAACATAGGTCTGGACGTGTACAGGTAGTCAAATAAATAAGGCTGCCGACAGCCTCTCTGTATTTCTTCACATCCACCATTTTAGGTGCATCTTCAGTGTAGTCTAACTTTTGGTCACAAGGTGTCTCCCTTACCCTACACTCCTGCATGTCAAAACGTTCCAATATCTTTTCCACATACCTCTTTTGTGACACTTTCACACAGCAGTCAGACTGACTGAAATCCATGCCCAGAAAATGATTTAATCTCCCCAAATCCTTAATTTTAAATTTTGTGGAAAGCATGTTCTTCACTTTCTCTAAAATCTTGGTGTTGCTGGCTGCGATGATAAGATCATCGACCCAGATAGCAATTATTACTTTTCCCTCTTTAGACTCCTTGGAGTACACGCAGTGGTCTGCCGGGTTCTGAGTGAAATTGTCATCTGTTAAGCATTCATGCAACATCGTATTCCAATTTCGCCCTGACTGCTTCAGGCCATAAATTGACTTCTCTAGTTTACACACTAGCTTTCCTCCCTCCTTTACATAACCCTCAGGTTGTTCCATGTAAATGTCGTGATCGATGGGTGCATGCAGGTAGGCCGTCTTTACATCCATCTGGTGTAAAATCAAATCCTCTTGGGCTGCCTTCTGCATTAATACCATAGACTGTATATATACGTACACTTGTCAGGTTGGCTGTTGGTGAGAACGTCTCCCCATAATCTATCCCCGCCCTCTGACTGTATCCTTTCGCTACGAACCTAGCTTTGTACTTGTCGTGTCCGTCAACGTCTCCCATAACTGAATAGACCCATTTACCTCCCACTGTTTTCTTGCCCTCAGGCAATTTAGTCAGGGTAAAAGTCTTATTTTCTTCTAGAGACTTAATTTCCTCATCCATCGCTTTTCCCCAGTTTTCTGACTCAGTCGATGTCATGGCCTCTTTAAAGGTCAGAGTTACACCGCAAACTGCTCTGTAACAATAATCTACACTAGTGAGTGTTTTATCATCTTCATCACTATCTTCCTGAGTATAATCTCTCAAGTACTCTGGGGGTTTGCGCTCCCTACTGGAATATCTCCCACTGTCTGAGGCATGTGACGACACCCGAGGGTGCTGTTCGCCATCATCCTCTGGTGCTGACTGTGGACCGTCAGTCTGTACATCTGTGCTCAATACACAAGGCTGTGAGGCCTTTACTCCCTCTTCACAGTCTTCCTCCGAATCCTGTTCTAGCCTCTGTGTCTGAGTCTCGCTATCACAAGTTGTGCTGGTGATAAACTTTACTAGTCTGTGCTTCTGCACCTTCTCTTTGTCGGGGTAGTAAACTAGATATGCGGGGCTTCCCTTGTCATGCCCTACAAAACGTCCTTTCTCACACCTCGTATCTAATTTTCCCCTGTCCTGCTGGTACGCATAACACACTGCTCCAAACTTATGCATCCTAGCTAAGTTACACTTTGTCGTAAAACTGTGAAGTAACACTTTTTTTGTGTGAAACCGCTCAATGAACTACATCTCCCGTCTCGCACCACACACCAAGACGGCCGTCACGTTGGCACATTTCACTTCTTTCTTTCAGAATGAGGCGGAAAGTATTAAAAGAGGTGAAAATCACTCCAAGTCTGGGCATGTTGAGAGCTGCACATACACACAAGGGGAGTTAGTCGGTTCCGTAAGAGCCAGCATGCGGGACCGGGATTCTGGGATTTGTAGTCTTTCTAGTTGCGTATTTTTCATAGTCTTATATTTCAACAGTTTTACGACAAACTGTGACTTTTTTTACATGGAAATTATTTGTTAAGATTGACAAACATCATACGTGTAATTCGTGGCACAATTCAAACGGGATCGAAAGATACGTTTTCTCTCCCCATTGACTTCAATACATAATTTTTCCGAAATAAGGTCCCATGGGTCGGAAGTAGATGGGCGGGACTTCGCCTCTCTATAGGAGGATGTGCAAAACAGAAAAACGAATTAACCTTTATTTAAACATTAAATAATACTTTAGATAGAGAACCACAGTGACGCGTCCTAAAACCCGGAAGTAAGTTAGCATTTTTACCACGTCCGGTTCCTTCGACAAAAAGCAATGCAATCTCTCCATAGGATTTTGGAAAATATCTGGAACTAAGGTCTGTGGTTGAGACACATTGAAGAGACGGATCACGTTTTGTTCTACGACATTAAATCCATCAGCAGTGACCCCGCTGGTGATTATTGAAGAGTTTACGTGTCTGAAAAATGATGGTTGTTACCAAGGGGCTGAATAGGACTACAGAAGTTGTCCAAGCCGTTTTACGTCATTACAACAAACACGTAAAACACTCCTGCTAAGTTTGTTTGCCCTGTTCTGCTTGAAAGCAAGTACCTGCCTCCTGCAAACTGTTCAAACAAACGCTTCAACTTGTACCATTTAGAATCTGTATGTTTGAATATGGATCTTAAGTTGGCGTGACGTTGAAGCAACCCTGCTGTAGTTCGTTTATAGCATAACGTTAGCATTTTGCTTCTGGCGACTAGATTTATGATTAGAAAATTATAAAAGTAGGGTAGACATGTGGATATTATCCGGCTGAACAAAACGTGATCCGTCTCTTAAATGTGTCTCAACCACAGACCTTATTTCGAGCTATTTTCCAAAATCCTATGGAGAAATTGCATTGCGTTTTTGACGAAGGAACCGGAAGGAGTTTACTTCCGGGTTTTAGGACACGTCACTGCGGTTCTCTATAAAGGTCTTCTTTTAAATAAGAAAAAAGCTTTGGGGGTATCTACAGATAAATATTAAGCCTGAAAAAGTACTTACGCTTTTCATTCATTGCATAACTTCAACGTAGTTGTGTATATGATATGTCAATAACCCTTAGGCTGGTCCCGTTCAAATCCAGTTTTGGATAGTCTGCCGTGGTTTCGTTCCATTTCAAATAACTGTTTGACGCTCGGCGTAACCTTGGCGCACTGCCACTCCAACATCCAATCCCAGAGCTTGAAGATTAATCACGGGGACTGTAGTCCCAAACGATGGCTGGGGATTATGGGTAGTGTAGTGTCTTCGGCCATCCTAAACTCCGAAATGTTTTTCGGATATCATATCCCAATGTGCATTGCGGCTAAAACATCCAATCACCGAGCTTAAACCATAGCTGAGGATCTTGGGTAATCAGTTCAGTGGCTGTGGGTGTTTCTCAATCGCGAGTAAAGCTGCTTCAGAGCCACTATTTCAAGCATACTACATCATCGAGTGCCGCCGAAGTACTGTTCCAATCTCCAGCATACTTGGAAATCTAACGAGCCCGGCGTACTCCGTTTGGAGAAATATCGAGGCTGCACATGAGTAGACTCCGCGGTCTTAAAATCCCCACAATGCTTTGCGCACGGACCAATTTCCAAAATCTGTGGCGGAAAATGTAAGGCGGGGCCTCTCATATGACACACACCTGCACACTTGCTAGCCTGTTCCACTCTTTGTTTTCCAAATGTCAGGAAGTATTCTTGACATTATGGTCCTCATTTAGAGGATGTGTATGAAAACAATACGGTCAAAAGGAAATAACATAAATACCTCAGAAACATGGAAGCAAAATTAATTCAAGAGGGAACGTCTCAAAGGAATGGCATACAAGGCCAAAGGTGGCAAAGAAATAGCTGCAAAGGCTATGGGCCTTCCCTGCAATTTAAAGTTATGTCAGCGAGTCACGACTCCAGACTGTCAATCCATTACAGAAGAGCAGAGGCAGTGGATATTTCAGAAAGTTTGGTCAATGGACAACTGGGAAGAACATCGGTTATACGTCACCACTTTGGTCACAAAGGTTGCCATGAAGCAAAAGAAAGAAAGTTGGTGAGGGATCCAGTTCATAATTTTCCTACCAACTGAAACTTCAGGATAGAACGAATCTTAAAGTGTGCAAAGCTCTTTTTCTTCTACACTTGGTATCCCTGAAAGAACCATTACACACAGGCTGAACAAAGACACCATCGACCATGATGAACAAGTGGCAGACCCGCCAACTACATCTCGACCTAAGAGTGGCAAAAATGCAAAGCTGGAAATGGCTGTCACAGATTTTCTTAACGACTGGTTGAAGGATCTGCCCACTGTTGATTCGCACTACTGCAGAAGCACAGCGACCTACAAAGACAAGAAGTTCCTTCACCCAGGCACAACCATCTCCCAACTACATCGGGAATATCAACAGGTAGCTGCAACTGCTGAAGTTGATGCTCTGCCAATCAAGGAGAGGAAGTTTCAGGACCTTCAGTCCATGAAACATGGCATGCCCGTCGAGTGGCATCAGTTTGACAATTTGCCACATAATTAGACAGACACACCCATGTGTGTGTGTGTGTGTGAGTTTGTGTATGTGGGTGTGTGTGACACAACCCCCCCCACACACACAAGATGACTGAGAAAGATTCAGGGGAGAAACTGATTTAAATGGAAAAGGGTTAGCTACAATTAAAAACACAGCAAAGAGCTGGAGGGAGTAGTGAGGAGAGGCACATGCCTCCTCAGCATTTGATTTACTTGCCATTTGTTTTATTTAGCTAAGAGTGATTTAAGTTGTACCTTTTGAGTTTGCTATATTGAATTAAAGGGCCAACCACGGCCAAACTGCCCTCTGTTTCCTGAGTCTCTGTATGCTCCATGGTCTGTCACAGTAATGCGGGAAAGAGAAGTGCACTGTTTTGCCTAAGTCACTCACTCCAGAAGTAATAAGGCCTAAGTAAGGTTTCAAATGGCCTAAGTCACAACATGTTCAAGTAACCTAATACTCTTATTTTACACGACAGTGTTATTTGTACATCAGTCATCTTTTTTTTTTTTTTTACTTTCAAAAAATGACTTACGCCATTAGTTTAAGAAGGTGACAATTTAAAACTGTGTGTGGTTCAAACAAATAAGTAGAATACCAGGAAAAATAAGCAACGACAAAAATCTGTGGATCAAGATGTAATTTATCATCAATATTATTTACTAAATGTATTGATATTTAAAAAAAGGTGTAGAAATAATTCCTTTGATTAACCCCTGGAGCGACCAGTGTGAATATGTAACATTCATGAAAATAAAGGTTAGACAAAAGGACTTCTGTTCACACACATATAAGTTTACATCTGTGTCTTTATTGTTATCATGATAACAAAACAGGTGAACACCCAACATCTCAGCTGCTAAGGACAAGTTGTGCGAGATGCACAAACTGAGGGAAAAGTATTTGAACACTTCGCATCATTCCACTTCCCCCACCAGTTGTTGAGTACACAGTCTTCACCTCGTCTGTTGTTTGGTTGTCCTCTATACCAAAAGAAATACTTGGCTGCACACCCATCAGACCACATCCATGTTCTTTCTTTGACGATGTCATGGAGTCCGATCCATGTTGCTCCCTCAGCAGGGTCAGAGCTTTTGATCAGGAATTTCACAAAATCCTCTTCCTCTCTGCTGTGGATAGACACCAGGTTGCCTCCCTGGGACACACAGTAGAACTCTGCATCAGCCCAGGTCGTTTCTGTGTTGAAGTACTTGTAGCAGCGGCCGTTGAAGGAGAACCAGAAGGAGGGACAGGTGTCTTGCTGGAGCTCCATTGTGTCTTCTTCATCATCTGAAGAAGACACAGCACCCAGAGCAAGGCCCAACAGGAAGAGAAAAACCAGCATGATGATGATGATGATGATGATGTCACCGTCTCTGTCTGTTAAAGTTGTACTGACCCGTTGGAGAGGATGGAGATTGTGAAGCTTCAAGTGACAGGCTGCTTCTTATATATGTGTGGGAATGTGACGTCATTGTCACGTGACGTGATCACATGACCGGTGCCCGATAAAATGTAAGTTATAAAAGTTTTTCCGGCAGTTTCAGAAAACCTTTCTCTCGGCTGCACGGCACGCTCACCGTTATCTCCCTCAAGGTAGGACTCACGGGGTTAAGGTGGTTTTATGGTCTTTTCAATTAACCTATGGAAGGGTCTCAGGTCAGTTTGGATAGGGCGAGGGCAAGATACGTTTTCCCATCATGGAGGGAAGCTCTTCAGACATTCAAAGCATGATTAAAAATGATAGTATATACAACTCGTATCTATCTAACCTATAGAAAAACTAAACGGCTTCAGTTTAAAGTAATTCTGTCCTTCTGCTTCCCGCATCATTTATGAGAATACATTTGTTAACAAGAGAACATCATCGAGGGGTGATCAATAACATTTATGTATTTCTCCAATATGTGTGTGCACTGAGGAGTCTCAAACAGGCGTTTGTTTCATCATTTTAAGATTGGCTTTAATCAAGTTTTGCAAAGTAATTCTTCATATATGATAAATGAGAGGTAACATTCTATTGATGGTATTTCCACATATTTCTCTCCATTCTTCCTTCGCCCAACGGTGTCGCAGTTTCTCGTCTCTCCCGTTGTTGTGCGTATACCGCGTACGGATGGGTGTGCGTGGAGGACCGCACATTTTCCCGTCAAGTTAGTTTTTTATAAATCGCAAACAGTGCGTAGAAACTGGCGTACGCCATCTTTTGAGCGTACGCACAGTTTAATATGGTGTTTTACTCCAAGTTGTAATAGTTTTGAAGCAACTTGTAGGTGTTTTGCAGAGTGTAGAAGTGCTCATAACCAGCCGAGCAACCCGGGAAACTGGCTATGGACGTTTGCTCACTTTCTTCTAGCTCTTATTATTCTTTATAACATCTGTTCTTGTGTTTAATCCATAGAGCTGAGTATGAGCGTTCCCCCTCCTGGATGGAGCCAGGAGGATCTATTACTCTGTCAAAGTAAGCCTGGGTTTTAACCTTCTTTAATGGTATATTGAATTGGTGTTTGAGCTGGCAACAATTATGTTGCGTTCGGTTTTTTAAAGTCTACTGTCCTCTAGTGCTTTTTTAGTTTTATTTTCTGTCAATAGTTTTCTTGTGTGCAGATTGTGGGCAATATAATTGACTAAGTGCTTGTGTTACAGGCTCCTCTCCCTCTGGGGGAACCTTGTCTGCTTTCAGTGTAGGGACTGCACCGGGTGACACTTTAAAAGGGTGAGTAAACTAACTCTCACTGTAATCATTTTGTAGAAGATGTGCTTTGAGTAGTGCGTGCTTTTGTTCTCTTTGTGTCCCTCAGTTAGCAGGCATTGTGACCTAGTGGACCAGACCTGCCCATCTGAGGAGGGGAAACCCACCATGTCATAGTGTAAAGTATGTTCACCCTGTTACCCGTTGACAGCTGCTGAACATTGACATGTTAACATGTATATTTGTGAAATAAAGCTGCATTCTATTTGGTCATGAATGCCTCTGTTATTGTCCTCGTGAAGGGGAGCCCCAACATCTGCAAAACAATTTAGATTGAGGGTCCACAGGTTCCTCCATCCCCTCAACAGGAGTTGGTGTTGTCAGCTATTTAAAGGTGACCCCAGCCACAGTTACCACATATGCATCAGAGAGGGTGTTTTCACTGTTGGCCTAATATATGATTGGTCAACTGAACTTGGCAACACTAAACACAACCACACCTTAACATAAGCAGAAACAGACTACCTGCTCACCTGGAGATGTCGCACTAAACCTTCTATACATTTTTGACAAGGAGTAAATGATATTAAATCAAATATTGGCAGTGCTAAACATTGCCAGACCAAAACAAATGTTCTTTACAATCTCCAGAAGATGTTGGTCAGGAGGGATAATGGTCTGTTTTTAAAACGCTTTCTAGCAAGTGAAGACCAAGCTGCCCATCACACTAAAGCTTTGTAAACATTTCATCGAGCCACCACATTACCACAAATAATTCCCAGCTTGTGCAAAATGAAGATGAACATTAGGCAAAACAGACCATAAGCTTGTGTGGATATATCGTATAAAACATAATGTATTCATTTCAGGGGAGACTTATTGCTTTGTTTCTTTTCATTCACAACTGATGTCGCACTGACTTGCTCCTCTGCTGCCCTCCAGTGGCCACAAGGCACAACAGGTACTTTTACATTACAGCATGAAGCTCCAAAGCACACAAGTATTTCCAGTAACACTTTATTTTGATAGTCCATCAGTAGACATTCAACAGCACCGTTCAAACAGACAAGTAACAGGTTATTAACCAATATTCAACCTTACTATCTGTAGATTGTGTCAACATTGACAATCAACTACTCAAAATCAATCTGTCAGTTGAAAGTCAACAGGGTCATGTCGACTATCTGTTGAGAGTCAAGATGTAAACTAAAGATTACATTAAGCATTAGTTGACGATCAACAACTAATCTAGAGTTGACTATCGGCATACTTTTAGTAGGCATTCTCCACTAAGCGTTTGTAGGCATGTGTTAGGACTATCCAATGCAAGTGAAAAACTTGTGCATGTGAATAGCACCTCTGTTACCGTCTGTTAACAGCTCATGTAAACTGGCTCGTTATGATTTCAAGACTGATGTGATTTTTGTTGTTGAGGAAAACACATGGTGTGTCCTGATTTGTACTCATTGTAGTGTTTTGTTTGTATATACAGGGAACAGCTGAGGTCGAAGTGCAACAGGCTCGTGATGCACAGCATGCAGTGATACGTTGCCCACGAGCCAGTTGGAATAACCATCAAGTAATAACCATGTGTCTCCATGTATGTTCATGTGTTGTGCTTTTAAACAAACTTGTTACTGTTTTAGGAAAACTGAAATAATCACATTTTAATCAAATGTATTAACATGTCCATAACGTTCCCTTTTTTAATTAGTGGAGAACCTACTAAAAGTATGCTGATAGTCAACTCTAGTTTAGTTGACGATCAACAGATAGTCAACTAAACTTTAGTTGCTTATCTGTTGATCGTCAACGAATGCTGAATGTAACCTTTAGTTGACATGTTGACTCAACAGATAGTCGACATGACCAAAAAACAGTAGTTTGCATCTTATCTATCTACGATGGAAAAATGAGGGAAATTAAGATGAGTTTTATATATTTAATTGCCTTTTATTACTTTGACTGCAAAAGTTTTCCTTTGACATATGTTCATTCTTAAATCTAAGATGTTTTAAGTAATACAAAATAAAAAGCAGGTTTATTTTTAGATGCTAAAAACAAATGTACATTTAAAGGTAGGGTAGGTAAGTTTGAGAAACCGGCTCGAGATCGCAAGAATTTGAAAATACACAGCCGGAAAAAATCTGCCACTTCCTTACAGAGCCCCTCCAACACACACGAACGTGCACATGACCAATGAGGGCACGAGATAAGTTTGTGCCCAGATGGAAGGCTGACAGGCAGGTAGGCCATCCAGTTATTTTAGCCGGTCCGGCTCAGATGATTGGTCGTGCTTTTTACAGTACTACGGCTTCCACAGATGACCTTTTTTTATGGATTTTTTGTCAAAGCACTTCAGATATTCATTGCTATCGGGATGTTAAGAGCATTCCATGGAATATAACAAAAAGTGTATCTCGAGCCGGTTTCTCAAACTTACCTACCCCACCTTTAAGCAAATCATTTACAAGATATTTAGAGCATTAGTTCAAGTAGAAGTCATGTTGTCAGTGTTATCGTAACAAATACATGTCATACTCTCCAGATGTCTTTTGTTTTCTGTAAAGTTAGACGTTATTTACCGTTTGGCATTTTGACGGCACATTGATGGATTCTGAGTTCATAAATCCAAGAGAATCCTTGCTCACCAACACGGCAGCCACATCGTTTCTCCTCCAACTCTCATGTGAATCTTTGAACTTTCACTTCGTCTAAAAGATTTCTCACAATCTGATCGGCTGAAAGGTTTCTCCTCAGTGTGGACTTGCAAGTGTTCAGACTACATCTGAGTAAATATCTTCCACTTCTCAGTCAGCAGCCGTGGGGTTTCTCTCCGGTGTGAACCTGCATGTGAAGGTTTAATTCCCCCCTCTGTGTATATCTGTTGCTACACAGAGAGCAGCTGAATGGTTTCTCTCCAGTGTGAACATCCATGTGTCTTGGCAGATCACTTGTGATGAAATCTTTTACTGCACAGTGAGCAGCTGTAGGCTTTCTTTCCATGCACCGTTATGTGAATATGTAAATGTTCACTTCGTCTAAAAGATTTCTCACAAAACAAGCAGCTGAAGGGTTTCTCTCCGCTGTGAACTAGCATGTGTCTCGTCACATGACTCCTGCGAATAAACCGTTTACTGCACAGTGAGCAGCTGAAGGGTTTCTCTCCTGTGTGAATTAGCATGTGTCGATTCAGAGCACTCTTCTTGCATAATGTTTTCCCGCACTGAGAGCATTTACAAGACCACCATACAGCGTTTTCTTTGCAGAACTACGCCTTGAATCACTGACGGGGACTCGAGAGTTTGAACCTGACGGAGGGTCTCTGGTCTCCTTCCAACCGGCACTGTCTTCAGTGTCAGGTTCAGAAGAGTCTCCAGGGTTGTCCTCAGTCTCTGGTTGTAAACGTGTCTCTGGATCGGAGTTCTTGGCTGGTTCTGGTCCTCCACAGTCCTCTCCATCAGCTTCTGTTTGTCTCTGATGAAGCTGAGAGGACTGAGGTTTCTCTTCATCATCTTCACTCTTCACAGGGACAGGAGTGAATGTTGACTTGCTGTTATCATCCTCCTCCAGCCCTTGAAGCTTCTCTCCCTCCTGACTGATCCAGAGTTCCTCCTGTTCCTCTTTAATGTGTGGGGGGGTCTCAGGGGGAAACTCTTCTTTAACCTCCACCAGTTGGACGTCTGCAGGAAACAGGAAACAGGAAACAGAGACGTTACTGAGAATAGTTGTTGTGTTCATTACAGCTTCAAATCCCCTTCTTTGTTGAGCTCCAACGTTATCAGTTTTCCTATCGGTATAAACAAAATAAAAAAAGTATATAAAATAAATGTAATTGCGCCCTCTTGCTCTCGACGTGCGCCCTCAAACAAAATGCAGATTTCCCCCGTAAAATGTTACAGTGATTCCAGAAAACAATATTTCTGTTCCTCAGAAACTGTAACTCCTCCAGAAATCTGAGAATCAAACAGAGCGTCAGACGACAGAGACTGCTTTGTTTTTAC
>NW_022987607.1:538179-780679 GCF_902827165.1 Trematomus bernacchii
ATGTTCAGGTGTATATCAGTGTGTGTAGTGTCTCTACTTTAAAGAGTCCTCTCCTGCTGATGTTCAGGTGTATATCAGTGTGTGTAGTGTCTCTACTTTAAAGAGTCCTCTCCTGCTGATGTTCAGGTGTATATCAGTATGTAGTGTCTCTACTTTAAAGAGTCCTCTCCTGCTGATGTTCAGGTGTATATCAGTGTGTAGTGTCTCTACTTTAAAGAGTCCTCTCCTGCTGATGTTCAGGTGTATATCAGTATGTAGTGTCTCTACTTTAAAGAGTCCTCTCCTGCTGATGTTCAGGTGTATATCAGTATGTAGTGTCTCCACTTTAAAGAGTCCTCTCCTGCTGATGTTCAGGTGTATATCAGTATGTAGTGTCTCTACTTTAAAGAGTCCTCTCCTGCTGATGTTCAGGTGTATATCAGTGTGTGTAGTGTCTCTACTTTAAAGAGTCCTCTCCTGCTGATGTTCAGGTGTATATCAGTGTGTGTAGTGTCTCTACTTTAAAGAGTCCTCTCCTGCTGATGTTCAGGTGTATATCAGTATGTAGTGTCTCTACTTTAAAGAGTCCTCTCCTGCTGATGTTCAGGTGTATATCAGTATGTAGTGCCTCTACTTTAAAGAGTCCTCTCCTGCTGATGTTCAGGTGTATATCAGTGTGTAGTGTCTCTACTTTAAAGAGTCCTCTCCTGCTGATGTTCAGGTGTATATCAGTGTGTAGTGTCTCTACTTTAAAGAGTCCTCTCCTGCTGAATTCTCAACTCACCTGACCAGGTTTTACCAACACTGATTCAAAGGCTACGCTATAATCTATTACAATTATAATATTACTAGTGCGTCATTTAACAACCAACCCAGTCTCACGGCATTTCGTGTTATAGTCACGACATTTAATCTATTGATTCGATTTCCCCGTTTTTTCCTTGAAATGGTCTTTTAGTCTTTATTATTCACCTACTTTTATATTGTTTGTTTTATTAATTTTAAAGGGTTTTATCTTACATTATTTATTTAACAGTTTTAATAGCAACATTTCCTTTTACGTTGGTTTTAATCTTTATTAGAATTATGATGTTTTTATTACTATTATCTTTTTGTTTTTGTTGAACCTATAAATTGACTTTATTTGATAGGGTTTCATATTGTTGCTTCGCTTCACTTAGTCTTGAGTCTTATTATTTATTTTATTTGTATAATCTCACCTTTGACCTTTCACCAGAGCCTCGGTGTGTCCGGATGAACTCGGATGAAAAATTCTACAGCCCTAAAGGGCCATGGAAAAAAAATCAATAAAGAGAGAGAGAAAAAATAAAGTCAGGATAACGGGTTAGTTTCTCGTGCGCACGTTTTCTTGACTTTATTTTTTCTCATGTCTCTTAAACTATTGTCCCGAGTTTTTTTTTTTTTATCTTCTTTTTTTTTTTTTTTCACAAGATACTTTCTCGTGCGCACGAGATACTAACCCGTTATCCCGACTCTTTTTTCTTTCTCGCTCTCTTTTTTTTTTTTTTCATGTCCCTTTAGGGGGGGGGGTTACCTTGGTTGCTGATTGGCTAATGGTTACACAAGCCAAAACATCGTTATGACATCATAAAGTGGCCAAAATCTGATCAGCTCATTTTCAGACAGGTTTTTATATAAATGGATCAGGACAAAAAGAGAGAGAATCTTTGTTCCTGAAACTTTCAGAGTCTCTTTACACAGAGGGGACACATGTTGATGTAGAAGAGACATGAAGAAGAGGGGACACATGTTGATGTAGAAGAGACATGAAGAAGAGGGGACACATGTTGATGTAGAAGAGACATGAAGAAGAGGGGACACATGTTGATGTAGAAGAGACATGAAGAAGAGGGGACACATGTTGATGTAGAAGAGACATGAAGAAGAGGGGACACATGTTGATGAAGAAGAGACATGAAGAAGAGGGGACACATGTTGATGTAGAAGAGACATGAAGAAGAGGGGACACATGTTGATGAAGAAGAGACATGAAGAAGAGGGGACACATGTTGATGTAGAAGAGACATGAAGAAGAGGGGACACATGTTGATGTAGAAGAGACATGAAGAAGAGGGGACATGAAGAAGAGGGGACACATGTTGATGAAGAAGAGACATGAAGAAGAGGGGACACATGTTGATGAAGAAGAGACATGAAGAATAGGTGACCTTTAAAGAAAGCATCTCTCTGAGTCTCAGCTCTCTGAGTCTCAGCTCTCTGAGTCTCAGCTCTCTGAGTCTCATCTCTCTTTGCAGCTGCTTCAAAGCCTCAGGAGCAGAGAAACTAAACCTCTTCTCCAGTTCAGTACCAAGAGGCAAAGTGTAGTTCTGTGTAAATGTGAGTACCTTCTCCCCTGGTACTCCATCCCCTGGAAGCCCCCGAGGACCCATCGGCCCCTTGAAGCCAGGCTCTCCCTACGAATAAGAAAAGGTCAATTGGTAAACAACACGAGGGTATCATCGGCATGCAGGGACATCCTGAAGTCCTGTCCATGGAGAGGACACTACGGAGGGGTTTGAGGTAAGATAAGAAACAAGATAAGAAATACTTTATTGATCCCAATGTGGGAAATGTTTGCGTTGCAGCCGCATAAACAGACAAGGCGTTACATTAGAGACATTAAAAGAGAAATAAACAATCCACAATGTAAACATCGTTTGAGGGAAAAGCAAAGGCTAGAGATATAAAAGGAGACAGTGGTCATCTATAGAATGGACAGTTTAATGGATCAGAGAGTATAATTATTATTATTGATAACTGTATTATGTTGGTCATCAAGGATAGGTATCGAACCGATCCGTGCAGACCAACATCATTTGATTTCATTTGTATTTGTTCCTTCATGGTATGCAGAACTTAATGGATAACAATTATCTACAGAACTTGTCTCTATAAACACACCGTACCCGAAAAGGAGCAGGGAGGAGAAAGTAATCTGATATGACCTGCACCTTTCTCAAAGAAATAATAAATAGAAATAGATGGTCTGTGCTTCATATGCTCTTATTCTCAGCCAATCACAACGTGTCGTAGGACGATAATAATGACGAGGCTCGTCAAGGGTTTTGATCAGGATGTTTTGTGGCTCCGCAGATTAAATGGTTTTCCACCAATCAGAGGGTCGACAGGTCAAACTGTCCATGGGCAAAAACCTACATTTGAGAGTGAAGGATTATCCCTCCTGACGACCAGGCGGCCCCTCAATGGGCTCTGCCGTTATGAGGACGTTTTGGTGAACTCTGGACTCGTGTAAAAGCAGTTTTTAGAGCTCAAACAGTCTCAAAATGTTCTGTATCACATGCATGTCCTACCTTTGGCCCCTGGATGCCTTCTCCTGGAGGCCCCATCAGGCCTGAAGGTCAAATCTGCCCCGTAGAGCCCTGAGGATACAACACATCACGGTACTTTAAAAATACAAGGCTTCATAAACTCATGATGAAATAGAGAGGGTTTTGAAACACACACTGACATGATATATATATATATATATATATATCATTCCAATAACTTGTATATAGACTCATACTGCACTATTCCACATCATAACTTTATTTCATTTTTATAACTATTATTATTTTTGTATTGCTCTTGCTCTTATTGTTATTATGTTATGTTATTATGTTGCATTGTTGGAGAAGCCTGTGACATAAGATTTTCAACTGCATAATTACTCTGTAGCTATGTCAGATTGACAATAAAGAACCTTGAACCTTGAACCTTGAACCTTGACCTTGGGTCCATAGAGTCCAATCCCAGGAGGGCCTGATGGTCCTGGTACCCCCAACAAACCTCTGTCGCCCTGAAGAACAGACACAGATACACCAATATCATCTACAGCAGCGGTTTTCAAAGTGTGAGGCGCGCCTCCCCTGGGGGGCGCCAGAGAGCTTCAGGGGAGGCGCAGCGTGAGAAAAAAATAAAGTGAAACAGTGAAATCTAGCTCGTTAACTTCAGCTAACTTTATGCGAGCGGCAACATGGATCGAATTTTAGTGAAGTTACCTAAAGTGAGAGAGGAGACAGCGTCTGGCCATCCCAGTTGGCAGCTTTGTTTTGAAATAAAAGTTGTGGCTCATCGGACATTTATCAGAGAAAATCCCTGATGTCCGAGTGCAAGTGAATGCAGCACAAGACGCGAGCCTTGTAACCCTGGCGCGAGCGAGGAAATGTGATTGGCGGCGATTTCAATTGAACGGGCGGCAGAAAACGAAAAGCATTCGGACCCAAGTACACGGAAGGAATAAGGTATTTGCGGTCTACAATGACAGAGAAGAGACTGTCAAGTTTGGCTGTACTCAGCATTGAATCAAAACGCACTAAAGCTTTGGATCTTAATACGTTTGTGAGGCGTTTTGCTGAACAAGATGGTAATCGCCGCATTCAGCTGTAATAGCCAACTTGATGCTCTGCTCACGGATGACTCGAGCATAAAAAACTGTTAAGATGATGACCTTACGTGTGTACATATATCTTTTTCTTTGTGGGGTTCTGCCCTGAGAAAGTCATGTAAGACGGTGTGTAAAACTACACTGCCCAGACAAAAATAAGTAACCACTTTGATTTAACTAGGCCAGTAGGTAAGGGCATTCCACTGGATAATAATACCCCTGCATTATAGCAACAACAATAATAATAATAATAATAATAATAGCAATAATAATTGGGAGGGGGGGGCGCGGCTGTTCTTATGTTCTCTGAGGGGAGGCTCACCTTCCCACACTTTGAAAACCCCTGGTCTAATGGATAGTGAGGTGGGCTGAAGATCGGAAGGTTGTGAGTTCAAATCCAGGAACACCACCACTAGTGTGCTAGGTCTGTGTCAAATAACACACTCTCACATGACTCACTCTAAAGTCAATGGCACACAGAACAGTGAGACCCTACTGCCCCTCCACCCCAGACTGCAGAGTATCTGATCTGTAGAATCACTTTCGATACACAACCTGAGTGAGGCAGATTTACCGAGCAACAAGCATAGACTGTATATATAAATGGACGTAGGGTCCGTGACGTCACCCATAGGATTCTGCAGAGTTGCCGAGAAGCCGTTAGTAGGCGGAGTCGGCCACTAACGGCTCGACAGTGACGTCTGAGTCTAACTCCCGCCTGCTCCAGCCTGCTCCAAATAAGGGCAAAGAGGCGGAGCCGAGGCGGGACCTTCTGCCTCCAGCTGGGAAGTAACAGAGCTAGCTCAAGCTAAGAAGCTAAGCTAACATGCTTCCCCATCAGCACACTGCCGTCACATTTTACGTTTCTAAGGTAAGCGGACATGAAACTATTCAGCAAAACTATAAATAATAATCTAAGTTATTGAGTTTTTAGCATAATACTTCAGAATCTTAAAATCCCTTAACGTTTGTATGCAATGTGCTAAATGCAACACTGGAATCAAGCAAATATTAATATGTTTGCATGACATTAGTTATTTATATTTTGCTATCACTTAATTATACGTTTAATACATTTAAGTTAAGCTAAGGTGCATGTGATGGTAGCTAGTTAGTGCTCTTACCTGTGAGGCCTCCTCCAAACTGCATTATAACCAGACTGTATCATTAAAACTATAAGTACCAGTTCTAGATCCTTGACTTTAGACAAACAATTCAAAAGACAAAATGTATTTAAAGACCAATCTTTATTTGAAGGTGCCTCTTAACCTGGGATATTAGTTATACAGTAATAGTATTGACAATCTAAAAAAACTGAGCAACTCAACAGTCAACTTTATATTTCTTATTGTCTAAAGCATTTATTATTTTCATTTTCCCCTCTCATATTCAGTGTGGACGGATTGAGACAGCGTGGTGTCCAGAGAGCTGCAGAGACTTCAGGGAGAAACCTCCGTGTGATGGACGTCCAGTCTGTTGGTTTGGAGAGGACTGAGGGTATTTCCTCTGTGAGGAGGACCAGGCCTGATGGAGGAGCCCATGCATAGCTGATACCACCTGATCAGGCCTTGTCTGTCACTTTATTTGACTAAATGTGTTTACTTATACATTTAATAGGTTTACACCTTCTGTCCATATGTGCTTTTTTATTTAAAACATGTTTGATTAACTTTTGGTTCAGATTTCAATAAATTGAATTTGTATTTGCACTCCTTTTGTCCATTATTCTTACTGAAAATGTTAGATTACACATTCACATCTGACTGAAGATTGGCCCCATTTATTTGCGTTGCAAACTCTGCGGTACAAGGTACAAGTGTTGTGAAGCTCATAAAGTGAGGCAAATAGAATTAATCAGCTGATGGAGTGTAGATGTGGAAATAGGTGCATTCGATCAGCTGACTTCACAATAAAAGTAGTTTCTTAGTGAATGTCCTGTACTGGTCTTAAAATCTCATAACATCAGCTTTTAATTTTCCTCTTGGATGTTCTTCTTGACCCTCAGAGAAGGAGAAAATGTTGAGTCGTGTCTTTCAGGCATGTCCTTTCCTAACAAAAATTACAGGAAACATATTATTGCAGAAGTGTGTTATTTATGAAAGAGGTGTGTTTGTGTTTAGGGGCTGTAGATATAATTATTTTGTAATTGTAATGTTTTATTTTATTTCAACAGTGAGCTACAAAGACAATCAGATTATGAATGAACAGTATGACATTCATCAACATTGAAATATATTTTATTATCAAAATAATATTTAACTGTTATCAAAACTTAGTGCAACTGTAGAAGCTTGCTCTGTTCTCTCACTGAAATCATAACTTTTACCACGTTTTTTACAGACAATATTGAGAGATAAATAGCAGTTGTCACTAATAGCTTTGCCTTCAATACCTTAAATTAGAAAGCTGACAGTCATATTGCTTGTTAACATCTAAATGTAACCCTTTGCATGGAAAAAACCCTCAACTTCACTGATGTGTAGGTGATCTAGTATTTAGTATTGTTTAATGGAATGTATATCAGTGTATTAAAGTCAATACTTCATTTATTTAAACCAATATCTTTCTTGATTCTTTGTACAGTATGAAAAAAGAGTATTTGTACCTGTGCTGAAGTTCACTGCTGTGAGGAGTCCAGTTCTGTCTCTCACTCTCTGGTCCAGCCTGTCTGCATCACCTGGACACTTTAAACAAACAGATATATATGTAAAGAACCATGTGTACAAACAATATAACTTATTCTCTTCTGTTGAACATGTTGGATTGTGTATTGTCCGAGTCAGGGTTTTTTTTTATTTTACTGTAACTTTGGAAGTTGTGTTACCAATGCTTACTGTTTATTTGATACCAATTTGGTAATGCAATTAATAAAAACAACAAGGTTTGGGTTCGTTCTTCAGATGACTGTGACGTTAACGTGTAAACTCAATAATGAACTCCAGCTCAACCAACCATATTGTAATATCTAAGTAATCATCTTGAAATATGACATTAATAATTGTAATATACACACATCTTATTGTGAGGTTGATTTCACATACACTACTTTGACGTTAGCTTGTCTACATACTTGAGCATAGCTACCACTCGCTTACACGCAAACCCAAGCCTTAACATTCATTACGTAGCTGATTAAAATCATAAACACATAAATAAAGTACTCGAATTTCACTTACCGCAAAACGGCATTCATGCACCGTCTGTTTTAACCGCAGAGCGAGTCACAATAGTCCGATATATAAGCATGAAGAACAAACAAACACGGCCGGGATCAAGTTGTGTTCCCTGGATGAACTGACCAGGCAGAGTCCCTGTAGCTTCACGGACGGAGCAGCTAGCAGAGAGACAAAAAGCTAACAGCAGCAGTCACTTGACAGAGCTGTCACTCAATGTGACCACGCCCTAATTTATGCAAAAACTTTAAGACCTAATATAAATAAAAGGGTCGCGTTAGAAAACAATTCACTCACAGATTCATAATCACGAAGGTGGAATCTAACTATATACATAATAAAATGTATTGGAGCCAGGGCTAGAAACGTTTTTTTTCTGCTGTGAAATTGGGCATTTTAACATTGGGGTCTATGGAAATTGCTCCTTTCTGCAATCATCGCCTATCGGCCAATATATGAACTGCAGTTTGTGGCACTTCCGTATTGGCGTCCCGGCTCTTCCCCAGAGTTTGCCGCTTGGCAACAAGTGACGCGACGCTCAGACTGAATTCTCATTGGCTCAGACGGAGCTGGTGTTACCTCCCTTCTGTGTGTCTCTCATTGACATCCCGCTCTGCAGAAAGGACGGCTGTGTTTCTGTGGATAAAGAACCTTTCACACAGAAAGCCTCGTGAGATCAAGATG
The DNA here is from genome assembly GCF_902827165.1 of Trematomus bernacchii. Classification (NCBI taxonomy): domain Eukaryota; kingdom Metazoa; phylum Chordata; class Actinopteri; order Perciformes; family Nototheniidae; genus Trematomus; species Trematomus bernacchii. Next base: position 546,424 of record NW_022987607.1, read on the forward strand.
AAGATGAAGATGTTGCTGTTTCTGCTTCTCCTGGAAATAGTAGGCCCACACTGCACATCTGCACGTGAGTCTTTTGATTCTTTACGTTGGGAAATAAGAAGTGCTTCATGTGTTTATGGGCTGTGTGAGTTTAAAGTGTGATAGTCTTAAATGGTGTACTTGTACTCCACTACAGTTCAGAGGTAAATGGTGTACTTTTACTCCACTACATGTATTTAATACCTTTAGTTACTTTACAGATGTGGATGAATGATGTGAAATATAATCAAGTGTTAAGAGAGAGAGAGAGAGAGAGAGAGAGAGAGAGAGAGAGAGAGAGAGAGAGAGAGAGAGAGAGAGAGAGAGAGAGAGAGAGAGAGAGAGAGAGAGCGTCCGCGTGTCGTTGGCATCAAACCAAAAGTACAAAACAAGTAATAAAGGGCGTTCATAATATAACATATATACTGTACATATGCGGTTATAAACAAAGTGAAGTATTTACACTATGAATCATTTTAGTTCCGGATTTTTTGGGTGTGAACGCAACATTTCGGAACTATATCGGAACTAAAGTGGGAAAAGTACTGCGGTGTGAAAGCGCCTATCGATAGATCTCTGGGAATCTAATCATAATTCAACGAGGTCAACATCAATATCAAGTTCCTGTTGTTGTTGTTTACATGTCTGCTTGACTGTAGTACTGCATACTGAGAGAACATCACACTGATACTGACATGTGAGTGATTCTATAATTTAGGGTGCATTTCACATCAACAAAACAGTACAAAGAAAGTGTTCTTTCTCAATAGAACAATCAGTGGTTCAAGTTAGTATATTCCTCAGTGTAACATATCCACTGGTTGCAAAGCTTAAACATTTTTTTATTTTATTTGATATAAATGTAATAACTGTTACTACAGTTATTACAGTACTGGGTAACTTAGTTGACAGGTAACCTAGTTGACAATTTCCCTATTTTGACCCATCATTTCAATGGTAGGCCTTGCTTGGATGACCACATGTCATTTTCTTGAACAGGTTAACATCACATTTGAACATATAATTGAATTAAAATCATTAAACAATTGTAAACCATAACAATGTACGTAACATTGTTGATGGTCAATGAATATACTCATTGACAATGTGCTATTATACATAAAATATTGTAAAAAATTAGAGGACAATCACCACAGTGTGTTCAAAATGTCTGCCAAAGAGGAACATGGCATCATGTGATGCTGGTGAGTTAAATGGGGGAGTTCTGTTAGTAACATAGTTGACAGAACTTTTGCGGACATTCATATATTAAGATATTTAAATTATTTAAAGGAGGAAATCAATTAAAAAGATGTTATTATTCTTTAGTATTTAGACTTTTGAAATAAATGAATACTTTTTTTTATTTACTTTAATGGTTTTTATTCATTATTTTGAAACCAAGACACCCTCAACTGAAAAACGGACAGAGCAAAAACTGACAATTTAAGAACATCATGACACATTTCAAGGTAAATAAAGCATAGGATGCACATAAAGTTTGTGTGATATTATAACATGCTTTCCAATAATAGGCAAAATATGATATTTTTGAAGAAAATAGTTGGAATAATTATAATTATCATCAATGGACATCAATGGACATGGAATGTACCCTAAATTGTAGAATCACTCACGTACTGAGAGAACTATATGATGCTGTTTAGTAGATCCATAAATCAGGAGCTGCTGTTAGTTCTGGATATTCATGTATTACAGATATATGTATTCATGTATTACAGATATATGTATTCATGTATTACAGATATATGTATTCATGTATTACAGATATATGTATTACAGATATATGTATTCATGTATTACAGATATATGTATTCATGTATTACAGATATATGTATTCATGTATTACAGATATATGTATTCATGTATTACAGATATATGTATTCCTGTATTACAGATATATGTATTCATGTATTACAGATATATGTATTCATGTATTACAGATATATGTATCCATGTATTACAGATATATGTATTCATGTATTACAGATATATGTATTACAGATATATGTATTTATGTATTACAGATATATGTATTCATGTATTACAGATATATGTATTCATGTATTACAGATATATGTATTCATGTATCACAGATATATGTATTCATGTATTACAGATATATGTATTCATGTATTACAGATATATGTATTCATGTATTACAGATATATGTATTCATGTATTACAGATATATGTATTCATGTATTACAGATATATGTCTTCATGTATTACAGATCTATGTATTCATGTATTACAGATATATGTATCCATGTATTACAGATATATGTATTCATGTATTACAGATATATGTATTCATGTATTACAGATATATGTATTCATGTATCACAGATATATGTATTCATGTATCACAGATATATGTATTCATGTATCACAGATATATGTATTCATGTATCACAGATATATGTATCCATGTATTACAGATATATGTATTCATGTATTACAGATATATGTATTCATGTATTACAGATATATGTATTCATGTATTACAGATATATGTATTCATGTATTACAGATATATGTATCCATGTATTACAGATATATGTATTAATGTATTACAGATATATGTATTAATGTATCACAGATATATGTATTCATGTATCACAGATATATGTATTCATGTATCACAGATATATGTATTCATGTATTACAGATATATGTATCCATTTATTACAGATATATGTATTCATGTATTACAGATATATGTATTCATGTATTACAGATATATGTATTCATGTATTACAGATATATGTATTCATGTATTACAGATATATGTATTCATGTATTACAGATATATGTATTCATGTATTACAGATATATGTATTCATGTATTACAGATATATGTATTCATGTATCACAGATATATGTATCCATGTATTACAGATATATGTATTCATGTATCACAGATATATGTATTCATGTATTACAGATATATGTATTCATGTATTACAGATATATGTATTCATGTATTACAGATATATGTATTCATGTATCACAGATATATGTATCCATGTATTACAGATATATGTATTCATGTATCACAGATATATGTATCCATGTATTACAGATATATGTATTCATGTATCACAGATATATGTATTCATGTATCACAGATATATGTATTCATGTATTACAGATATATGTATTCATGTATCACAGATATATGTACTCGTGCAGGTGGCTGAGCAGAAAGGCCACGCTCTGAGAGGTGCAGGGTTTCTCTGACACTTTGAACAAACACTTGATCTCAAACTGAAACGCTCCGTTCGTATCCTGTTCCCAAACAACACGAGGGAATCTGGATCCAGTTGCTTTCTGTTTCTCTATTTTAAAATAGCACCAACTGATGTAGCTACGCTCTTTATTCCCAAAGTGGGGTTTCATGTTTGTGTTTTATGTTGGGAAAGGTACGTAGATTTCTTTTTGGAAAGATTGTAAAAGAATATGTATTTAATAAATCTGAATTTAAACTCAAAGATAATCATTTACTGACAGAAATCCAGATGAAAGTGGTTTCATGAAATAAGGCCCACTTATAAACTGTGTAAGAGACGCACGTGTTATCTTTAAAGAACTCACTGAATACAAAGTTTAAACTCAAACCCTCAGGAGGAAGAAACACGAGATGTCATTCGTCACTTATATGATAGAGTTGAGGGATTTCATAAAGAGCAAAGGGTTCAATCTGGTGAATATCAGAAAGAATCTTAGAGAGTCGTGCAGCAGATATATTCAGTCAGAGGTTTGTGATTTCAGATCTCAAAAGAATCAGAGAGTGTCATTTAGGAATGAAGCATCCTGAAGAAGAAAGGACTCCAGATGCTAGAAAGTGAACTGGAGTTTCTCTTCACGTTGAGATCTGCAGCTCTGACTTAGAGAAGCCTGTTCACTGAGAAGGAGAGACACACTTCTGCATGGTTACATCATGTGTTCTTTTATATTTCATTATTCTGTATATTCTTATTTCAACACAAATCAACAGGAATATGAAAGAGAATAGTTTATGCAGCAAATATGTTTCTATGTATTTGCTTTTTGTGAATGTACTGAAGAGAAAGTGTATTAGTATAACGGATGTACTGTATTTCTTTTTAAATCTGTATGTGGGAGATAAACATTGTTTGGAGATTTTAATGACTGAAGTTATTACATTATTATTCTCTCACAGGGACTCACTCTGTGAAGTATTTCGAGACTGGGTCCTCTGGAGTCCCAAACTTCCCAGAGTATGTGGTGGTTGGGTTGGTTGATGAAGTTGAGATGATGCATTACGACAGCAACACCAAGAGAGCAGAACCCAAACAGGACTGGATGAACAACATCACAGCAGAGGATCCTCAGTACTGGGAGAAGAGCACTCAGGGCTTTCTGGGTAACCAGCAGGTCTTCAAAGTCGGCATTGAAATCTTAAAGCAGCGCTTCAACCAAACTGGAGGTTAGTTCATGTTACACCTTCTACTGATAATATGTTGTTTAGATCTTCATCCTGTACACACACACACACACACACACACACACACACACACACACACACACACACACACACACACACACACACACACACACACAGGTAGAAGCGAGTGATATTGTGATACTCTCTCTCTCTCTCTCTCTCTCTCTCCCTCTCTCTCTCTCTCCCTCTCTCTCTCTCTCTCTCTCTCTCTCCCCCTCTCTCTCCCTCTCTTCACCTCCCTCGCTCTCTCCCTCTCTCCATCTCTCTCTCTCTCTCTCTCTCTCTCTCTCTCTCTCTCTCCCTCCCTCTCAGCTGTCCACATTTACCAGAAGATGTACGGCTGTGATTGGGATGATGAGACTGGTGAGGTCAAAGGTTATCAACACTATGGTTTTGATGGAGAAGACTTCATAATACTGGACCTGGAGACAGAGTCATACATCGCTCCAAGACCACAGGCTGTCCTCACCAAACAGAAGTGGGAGAAGAACAAAGGTTATATGGCCCAGAAGAAGAACTACTTCACCCATAGGTGTCCTGAGTATCTGAAGAAGTATGTGAACCTTGGGAGGAGCTCTCTGATGAGAACAGGTAGAGTCACATGACCTGATGGAGTTTCATAAACACCTCCATGTTCATGTCTCCTGGGTTTCTGACATTACAACACATGTCTCACTCTGTGTCTCACTCTGTGTCTCACTCTGTGTCTCATTCTCTGTCTCACTCTGTGTCTCACTCTGTGTCTCACTCTGTGTCTCACTCTGTGTCTCACACTCTGTGTCTCACTCTGTGTCTCACTCTGTGTCTCACTCTGTGTCTCACTCTGTGTATTATTCTGGGATATGGAGACAGAAGACACCATTTCATCTTCACATGATGAAACAGGCGTAGTGTGAGCATCGTGTAATAAATCTGAATATGTTGGTGTGTAGCTGTCCGTGTTTCATCGTACGCAGCCTTTCTGTCCGTAAAGGATTTAAGACCAAAATACTTATATTTAAAAAAACTGGAGCTATAAAATGTTTGGTATATTTCTTTAATAAAGAACTTAAACTGTTATTTTATAATCAGACGTGTTGTAATTAACTTCCTTTTGATCAACTAATCAGTGAATGGTACTATAGCACTACACAGTACAGTGGAGATAATCTCATCTGTTGCTCTTCTACTTATTTTGGGATCAAACTTAATATTCTTGTCAGTATAGATGAAGTAATGACTATTTTACAGATCAATAAATGAATTGTTTACACATTTAAATGTCAGGAAATAGAAAAAGATCTTAATTTCCAAAAGTCTAAGAGGAAATATTCAACGTGCTTCTTTAATCTGAACAACACTAAACAGTATTTGATATTAAATTATATAAAACTGAGAAGAAAGTCTTTATTTAACCAATTTCTCTGAAACACTGACTCTGTGTTCTCCTTCAGTGATGCTCACAGTACATCATAACTCCCTGTAGTGATATCACTGTGAGTCAATAACCTCTAAAGTGTGTTTGTGCAGAGATCCCCTCAGTGTCTCTGCTCCAGAAGTTCCCCTCCTCTCCAGTCAGCTGCCACGCTACAGGTTTCTACCCGGACAGAGCCCTCATGTTCTGGACCAGAGACGGAGAGGAGCTTCACGACAACGTGGACCACGGAGAGATCCTGCCCAACCACGACGGATCCTTCCAGATGAGCGTGGACCTGGACGTCTCCTCATTCTCCGCTGAACACTGGGACAAGTACCGATGTGTGTTCCAGCTCTCTGGGGTGAAGGACCACGTCATCGTACTGGGCTCAGCTGTGATCAGGACCAACAGAGGTAAGACTGCATCACAACGGCTCAACGGTTACTAACAATCAACAGACCCTGACAACATGTCATAGTCTCTCTCTCCTGAAACATGGGTCTCAGGGGAGAGAGACTAAGAATGGTTCAAGACAAAACCAGCATGACACCACAAGGAGAAAGGGGCCCTTCAGGAGCCTCAGACCTGATGCCCATCCTGAAGAAGCTTCCTTCCTCCATTCAGATTGAGACTTCCTGTTGTTTCTGCTCCACAGAGAATCCACTCCTCCTCTTCATCATCATCGGTGCTGTAGTGGCTGCTCTCGCTCTCCTCATCATCGCTGGGATTGTATTCCTGGTTTACAGGAAGAGGAACGGTGAGAGACCAATCAGAAACCTTGTCTCATGAGTTCTCAGGGTTGTTAATGTAAGGCTTTGAGGTAGCAGATCAAACTCAGAGCTCAGTGTAATGTGGATATGGAAAGCACTTGGTGTGTTTTCTACAGGGATAATCAGTGTGGTCTAGTTCCTTGTTGTGTACGGGGCGGTGGATTGAAACACTTTCTCTGCTTTTCCTTTCAGCCAATAAAAACCCTCCCTCTCCTGCCTCCAGCTCTGAGCTCACTGAGAGACTGAACCAGCCATCAGAGTGAGGGGCTTCACATCAACTCTCCACCTGTTGCTACAGAGCTCTTTCTCTGCTCTCAAACCTCTCCAGCTGCAGCTTTAGAGTGCAAACCCTTCTGCCGAGTGACCTCAGAAAGGCACGATGCTTTCAGAAACACAAATATTAGAAAATCAATGACATCAGTTCAATAAAATAGTGTAACACCAATTAGAAACATTGACCTGTAGATCAGAAGCAGATCAGAGAAGTGACTCAGGTTCTGTTCTGTGTCTTTAGGGTTATGCATCAGGGGGCGCTGCCACCACATTCTCCCCGTAAACTGTTCATTATTCATCACCTGATCAATAACTGATCATCTGATCAATAACTGATCATATTAGGGTTTGGAAATCAAGCAATAGCTCATTGATTGGAAAACAGAGGAATCGTGTTATTTGGATCATTTGGGTTTCACATCAAAAGGTGGCTTTCCCTCTGATTATGTATTTACACACACTCACACACACACACTCGCTCTCTCTCTCTCTCTCTCTCTCTCTCTCTCTCTCTCTCTCTCTCTCACACACACACACCCAAAGTTCATGTATCAGTGTAAATATTCAGCTTGTTTATGTTTGGATCAGAAGTATGTTTTTTTATTTATAACATCTTTCTTTAATTGGTTTTATTACATGGCTTAGTTGAATACTCGATTCTGATTGGTCAATTCTGAACACATGACACGTTGTTAATCCAGAACAGACAGACCGCTGTCAAGGACTTATTGACCGTTGTTAACGACGCTCACATCTGCAGAAAGAAGTCCGGTTTAACTGTATACAGTCTGAAAAGCAAACTGCATGCTTCGAACTGGGACAAGAAAACAGCGGAGAAGTAACGGGCAGAAAGCCTCCTTATTACGCAGCGGTCCAGACATAGACATCAAACGGCAAAACATATTCAGTGTGCAGTTCCTTTGGCATTAGGGCAGGGATATACTTTCCAAGCTTTGACATAATGAATTGTGCTATTTTTAAAGCAAGCAGCGATGTTTTCAAATCTAATAAAAAAGCTCCTCAAAAACGCTATTGAAGCACTTCCTGCCGTTGCTACGTAGTTCAAACAGTAACAACGGACTATTTTTCTTAGCGGATGTATGTCATTTTAAATAATTAATAGCGTACTATTTTATAAATATATAAAAGCATTTCAATTAATATTGGGAGTCATATCGTTACTTTGTTGAGAATGTGGCCGTGTAATAAGCGGGATAATGTGCAGCGACTTGGTCATTATGGGGAAAAGAACGGGTCTGCCTGTCGGGTGTTCTTTTCCCCATAATGACCGCCTCGCTGCACATTATCCCTTACTTAAAACATAATAGTGTGTGATTTTGATAATGTTGCTATGATTTAGGGACAGGGAGGTTTTGTGTACATAGACAGCGGACTGTGACGTTCTCTTTAGTTTGGGGTTCAGAGGTGAACGTGACATGAAGTCGCTCTGCATTGTTAACCCTTTCCTGTCCGTGTTTCACTTTCCAATAAAAACCCATCTCCCAAATGTCCGTCTTCTCGTCTTTCCATCAACACATGTATTGGTTTCTACTAGCGTCTCAGACACTAGAGGAAAGTGGATTTGATGTGAAACTAAAGATCCAATGGTTTACTGCTTTCTAAAAAGAAACAAATGGAAATGTTCTCTAATGGAGGAACATTTAACAAAATTAAGTAACTCTGAGTGATGTATTGATCTCTGTAATGTGTGTGTTATCAGTGTGTGTCGCTGCACTCAGCTGTTCTCAGAGCTCCTGCTTCAGAAACCTGTTGAGGTGAAATCTGCCCGGCAACTGATGACGTTACCATGACGACTGGGAATAATACAGTTCTGTGTTGTTTGGAACATTTAGTGAGGCTCAAACATTACCTTTGGGTTTCCATTGATCTGAAGTCATTTCCATCAGAGACACTTTCACTTACAAACTCAATCACATTTAGAAACCAGTCAATACTTCCTTTAGTTACCTTTCCATATTGATCACCTTTATTTACCTTTTCATATTGATCACCTTTATTCACCTTTTCATATTGATCACCTTTATTTACCTTTTCATATTGATCACCTTTATTTACCTTTTCATATTGATCACCTTTATTTACCTTCCATATTGATCACCTTTATTTACCTTTTCATATTGATCACCTTTATTTACCTTTTCATATTGATCACCTTTATTTACCTTTTCATATTGATCACCTTTATTCACCTTTTCATATTGATCACCTTTATTTACCTTTTCATATTGATCACCTTTATTTACCTTTTCATATTGATCACCTTTATTTACCTTTTCATATTGATCACCTTTATTTACCTTTTCATATTGATCACCTTTATTTACCTTTTCATATTGATCACCTTTATTTACCTTTCCATATTGATCACCTTTATTTACCTTTTCATATTGATCACCTTTATTTACCTCCTCTTTCCATATTGATCACGTTTATTTACCTTTTCATATTGATCACCTTTATTTACCTTTTCATATTGATCACCTTTATTTACCTTTCCATATTGATCACCTTTATTTACCTTTTCATATTGATCACCTTTATTTACCTTTCCATATTGATCACCTTTATTTACCTTTTCATATTGATCACCTTTATTTACCTTTTCATATTGATCACCTTTATTTACCTTTTATATTGATCACCTTTATTTACCTTTTCATATTGATCACCTTTATTTACCTTTTCATATTGATCACCTTTATTTACCTTTTCATATTGATCACCTTTATTTACCTTTCCATATTGATCACCTTTATTTACCTCCTCTTTCCATATTGATCACCTTTATTTACCTTTTCATATTGATCACCTTTATTTACCTTTTTATATTGATCACCTTTATTTACCTTTTCATATTGATCACCTTTATTTACCTTTTCATATTGATCACCTTTATTTACCTTTTCATATTGATCACCTTTATTTACCTTTTCATATTGATCACCTTTATTTACCTCCTCTTTTCATATTGATCACCAGAATATCTCACACTGAGTTCTGAAACACAAATATTAATATTTCATTACTCTGAGGCAGCAGAAACACAAACCACTCCTTTGCTTTGCAGCGTCGCTTCCTCACCTCGTCTCCTTTGCTTTGCAGCGTCGCTTCCTCACCTCGTCTCCTTTGCTTTGCAGCGTCGCTTCCTCACCTCGTCTCCTTTGCTTTGCAGCCTCGCTTCCTCACCTCGTCTCCTTTGCTTTGCAGCCTCGCTTCCTCACCTTGTCTCCTTTGCTTTGCAGCGTCGTTTCCTCGCCTCGACTCATTAAATTGAACAATGAGTTCAAACAGACAGGAAACATGCTGTAACAACTATTAAAAAAGGATAAAAAAGTGCCATTAATCATCTGCACAAATACATGCATATACAGTTAGTACAGGGGTGTCAAACTCAATTTAATCGCGGGCCACATCAGCATTATGGCTGCACTCAAAGGGCCGGTTGTAACTTTAAGACTATATAAAAATACATATATAAATATATATATAAAATAATGTATTATATGACATTATTGCCTCTGCATTGGATTATTATTGGATAGAGTAAAAACGTCCTAATTAACTACGTCTGAAAGCAGAAGTCTGGGGCAAATTAGAAGTACTCAGACCATGTACTTAGTAAAAGTAGAAGTACTTAGATCATGTACTTGAGAAAAAGTAGAAGTTAGCTATTAGCTATAATCTGGCATATTGCATCTCTTCTCTTTGCTGAGATTAATGTATTTGTATGCATGGTCCTTCTATAAATAAATACATGCATATAAATAATTGCAAGTCTCTTCAGTGCGCATGTCACAAAATGATTTAAAAATAAAAGCCAAATTCTGGAAAACAAGTCACAATCAAAAAACACAAGTGACATTTTATAAAAAGGAAGTGACATTTTAAAAAAAGTACCATTTAGAAGAAAACAAGTCAAATTCTGAGAAAGTAAAGTCTAATTTGAGATGCATTGTGGGACATGTAGTTTATGGGCAACGTGCTTCTGTAAATCATCATGTAACCGTATAATAAACTTTGCAAGCTCTTGTGGGGCCACAGAAAATGAAGTCACGGGCCGGATTTGGCCCCCGGGCCTTTAGTTTGACACCCCTGAGTATATTTGACCATCTTCACTTACAACCCACTACAGTTCAGTACTTCTACTTTTCCTCAAGTACAAGATCTGAGTAGTTCTGAGTACTTTTACTTTTAAGTACATGATCTAATCTAAGTACTTCTACTTTTAAGTACATGATCTAAGTACTTCTACTTTTACTCAAGTACATGATCTAAGTACTTCTACTTTTACTAAGTTTCATGGTCTGAGTACTTCTACTTTTACTAAGTACATGGTCTGAGTACTTCTACTTTTACTCAAGTACATGATCTAAGTACTTCTACTTTTACTAAGTACATGGTCTGAGTACTTCTCCCCTCTCTTTCTGTTGCTGCTTCCCTCCAGGATCAATACATCTCTTATCTTGATTGAACTGTGGTTGTATAAAACTTGAAGGTATTTGTATTGATCAGGTATTTGTATTGATCAGGTATTTGTATTGATCAGGTATTTGTATTGATCAGGTATGTGTATTGATCAGGTATTTGTATTGATCAGGTATTTGTATTGATCAGGTATTTGTATTGATCAGGTAGATGTATTGATCAGGTATTTGTATTGATCAGGTATTTGTATTGATCAGGTAGATGTTGATGCTGTTCTCTCTTCAGGTAAACCCCCGCTGTCTCTCTGTGACTCCCCTCATTTCCCCTGAGAGTGACAGAGCACTATTTATTTCCTGCTGCGCAGTTCACAGTCTGAGTCTGAGCGCCATCTAGTGGGAACAACTGGAAACAAAAAAATAAAGACTTGTGCAGATCTTTATTTCTCCAATACATCTAAAGCTCTGAGGGTCGAAGAGACCAGAGGCCTGTACTACGAAGCTGGATTTTCGCTTAGTCGGCTAACTTCAGGGAAATCTCGGGCTTTCCGGTCCTACGACGCTGGTTCTCTTTTTAGCAGGCTAGATTTCCATGGTAACTTATGCTGAGCGGCAAACCTGCTCCGGAGCAGGTTAGGTGGCAGGCTAACCCCTAGGGTGTTTCTCAATCGCGAGTACGCTTGCTTGGTAGCACATGTCTGCCGAGCATCTTGCTTCAGAAGCGAGTCAAGAATACTTCCTGCCATTCGGAAAACAAAGAGAGGAACACGCTAGCAAGTGTGCAGGTGTGCGTCATATGAGAGGCCCCGCTTTACATCTTCCGCCACAGATTTGGGGAAATTGGTCCGTGCGCAAAGCATTGTGGGGATTTTAAGGCCGCGAAGTCTACTCATGTGCACACTCGATATTTCTCCAAACGGAGTACGCCGGGCTCGGTAGATTTCCAAGTATACTGGAGATTGGAACAGTACTTCGGCGGCACTCGATGACGTAGTATGCTTGAAATAGTGGCTCGGAAGCAGCTTTACTCGCGATTGAGAAACACCCCCAGATTGTAGATTGTAGATGGTCCGGCCTCCTCCGGCGTCATACCCTACCAGGCGCGTTTCAGAGAATAGTATGAAGCTGCAGCCTCGGAGGCTGCACTCTCAGGACCGCACGCTCAGGACCGCACTCTCAGGACCCTAGTTGTTTTGCAACATCGCCACCTAGTGAGCAGGAGAGATGAATATGAACGACAACGCAGAGAGTGTGAGTAGTGTGAAGTGCTTTTAAAGTTTTATTTGTTTAACATTAATAACAATTCCGGTGTCTTGAAATGAAGTGTGATTATCTAACATTAACTATGATAGTCTTAAGGCAATACAAACAAACATCTGTTAGCTTATGATAGCTTCTAACAGTATTAAAGGCACTAAAAACAATTATTTGTTAGCTATAGCTTTCGGCAAAAGCTAATGCTAATAGCATTAGCTTCATTAGCATATTTGATTATTTGTTTAATGAAACTGTAGCGTGATTTTGGCAAGCCCAACTAGGTGTCCTACATTAATTGTGGATTTAATCACTAATTACAGTAAGAGTGTGAGTAATGTGAATCATGTTGTTTGTTTAAAGTTAACAACTATTCTGGTGTATTCAATTGGACAGCAATACAAGCCTTCTCCTATCCTAGTATTATGAAGTTGATTGACTAAGAGTAAGGTCAACTAAATTAAGGAAGGTTTTGTTGTTTTTCTGTCTGAATTGTAATTTTCTTATGACATTCTACTTCAGGTGTCGTCAACTGGAATGTCTTCTCAGAGGGACACAAACAGGAATTCAGGAAGGCCTACCAAATTTCCAGGTGCTTTCAGTGTGACAACCTGTATAAGGACGTTGGCACAGGCTACCGGGGAAGTGGACGGCGAGGAACATTACAGGGTTTTTACTCAGAAGAGGGCTTCCCGGGGTACTGCAGCTGGAGCTGTTGTCTGGTGGTTGAGGGAACAGCAGACCCCGCCTCACCCCAGTGAAGAATCCACAGTGCCCAATAAATAAAAATGTATTCTGCACTGAAATTCCTCTCGTCAAATTGCATGTTTATCTTTTGCAGCCTGGTGCATAAACACACTAACAGTTGTTTTTGAGTAATCTAGCACCTCTTCAAAGACACATTTGATTTGATTTATTTCGAACGTTTAATACAATAAAAAAAATATATATAATAATGAAATGAAACAAGAGAATTATGATACTGTAGAAACATAAGCAGTATCAAATTGATTCAAAGGAGTTTACACTTATTTAACCCCACCCCTTCTCCCAAAAACTAAATTAACAGTTTTGTTTTCTTTTAACAAAATATACATCTAAATGTATGTCTACATACAATATACATTTACAATTATAAATAGATTATATCATTATTACTACAATATACATATATATATATATATATATTTATGTTGTATGTCAAATTTGATAAGACAAATATAAAAGACTATCTTTTTACATCTGACATACAAAATACATTTGTTATTAAAAATCAAAAACATATTAACAACAACTTGTTGTTAATAATAATAATAATGTAATTTCAGTAAGAAAAACATATTTTCATGCATTTTTAGATGGTTAATAACAAGCATTACAATGTCTAAAGAGACTCGCAGTGTATGAGACTCAATACTCGCTGGTTGTACTTTTGCGGTCATCCAATCCGCTAGGTGGCGATGTTGCAAAACAACTAGGGTCCTGATAGTGCGGTCCTGAGAGTGCGGTCCTGAGAGTGCAGCCTCCGAGGCTGCAGCTTCATACTATTGGTTTCAGAAGCATTTCAGAAGCGGAGCGTCTTGCCTGCCGGCTCGCAGTTTTTGTTGATTTGGGCATATTTCCTGGACAGGCTACTTTGTACAGACAAAGTTAATAATAACTGTAATATTCCAGTTATAAACGACACGAATCAAAGATGTGTTGCTGTATTTTAGTGGTAAAAAAATGCATTCATCATCATAATTATTCTATATATATATATATATATATATATATATAGTGTATAATTTACACAGTGCCTGTGTAAGTACCATATGTGTTCGGCCTACCCATGGATGTATAATAAGAACTGGATACAGCGTGGGAGGCGGGGCCTCATTCATTCCTATGAGAGTTGCTCATTCGCGCATGATGATAAAATGGCCCAACTTTTGAGAGAGCGAAACGTCACAGATTACCCGGCATGCCTGAGAAGTACCCGTATGTGCGCTCATAGCGCATGCGCAACTTTAACCATGCCCCCCAAAATGCTCGTTCACATCAAGCACGTCAATTTGCGTACACGTAACAGCACCGCACGTTCATGACAGCATGGTAATGGTTTATTATGATAGATTTGATATTAACGAGGCAGCAGTTAGCAGCTAGCGGTTAGCTAGTAATTATGCTAATTTACACATCAATCGTTATGTACTTTTATATTACGCTGTAACAGGATCTAGTGATATCCAAGCAACAGAGCTTCATTTAACATGAAATAATTATTGCACTGTATATATATATATATATATATATATGTATATATATACAGTGCAATAAGCTTCTTAGTGCAATAAGAAGCTACAGTGACGTTAATCTACGTCGGTAATATTAACTTTATTTAATACAACATTTACGGTACAAGATTTAATCATACAGCCAGTATAATATTTTACAAATGATGAATTACAGCAAACATGTGCAATATATCCATTATTACAGCTCCGTGGGATGGCAGTAAGGCGATATGGGTCCGTTCTTATTGTACATCCATGGGTAAAGATAAACGCATGTAGTAGTGATGTGTCGGTCGCGAACGAGCCGGCTCGAAGAGCCGGCTCTTTTAAGTGAACGACGGGAGCCGGCTCGCGCCCGCGAACGAGCCGTTTTTTTTTGTTATTTTGTTGTTAAGTAATACAAGACAGAATGATATGATGATCTCCGCGCTACAGCTGCTCCGTGCATGCATGCAGTGACATGTAATATCCAAGGATTAGAGACTGTTGGATGCTGCTGTACTGAGCATTGCAATATATTTATTTTCACTATGTCATTTATTTATGATTATCCTTGGGCTCAGCAAAGATTTGATGTCAGCTGTTGCTGTCTTTTTTTCTATAGTTAATACTGAAATAGAGCCCTGCTGTTTAGTCAGGGCCTTTTCTTTAAATATAATTTTAAAATGTCGATACAGTAGCCCCTTTATTTAAATGTCTATGCTTAAGTTTTTATCTCAATCTCAATCTTTATTTATTTATATAGCACATTTAAAACAACCTTCAGTTGACCAAAGTGCTGTACAGGCAATACATATTAAATAACACAATGGGAGTACAATAATAAAACAATAATTAAAAACATGATAAAAAGCACAATAACTAGAAAAATATTTAAAAAAAACACATACAAATGTAAAAATGTAATGTTCAACTAGTATTAAAAGCCAGTGCAAAGAGGTGAGTTTTTAGCTGAGATTTAAAAAGTTCAATAGACTCAGCAGTCCGGATATGTACTGGGAGGCTGTTCCACAGTCTAGGAGCTGCAACACTGAAAGCCCTGTCACCTCGGGTTTTTTATAGGTGTTGCTATCTGCTTTGTGTAGCGTGGTTCAAGCAAGTCAGTGCATTCATTGGGTGGTATCAGAGAGATACAAGGGTCTGTAAATGCAATGAAAACTGGCCACAGCAAATAATTGATATTAAACATGTAATTTTTACTTTTGAATACTTCAGTACAAAGGATGTATTGAATAATGTAAGTGATATGTGTACACATATAAATCATGAGTCAAAACAGGGCTACATTTGATTGAATTATAAAAGGTATAATATGTAGTAAACTGAAGAGCCGTTTGGGAGCCGAAAGAGCCGGCTCTTCTTGGTGAGCCGAGCCAAATGATCCGGCTCACCAAGAAGAGCCGGAATTCCCATCACTAGCATGTAGTGCTGAACACGTAACATGAACGTGCCGGGCGGCGCGGTCCCGTGGGTTAGATGCGCGTTCATAATGCAGAGGGAAATAACTCTCAGAATAACGTTATTAGCACATTTTTACAACTTGAGGAACGAATGTTTTTAATAAGGGCTATACAAGTGTTCATACTGGGTAGTTTATTTAGTTTAAAAAAAATTATCCAACGATTTACAGACCACTCTTTCCCCATGTAAGTCAATGGGAAAAAGTGTTTCCGGGCCTGGCAACCAAAAGGAAGTGTAGTACCGCCGTTTGTCCAGCACGAATATTTTCATCAGAGTCCGGCGCACTTCCTGGGGGCTTGGGCCTACCATATGTGTTCGGGGTCCGTTACGCTTACCAATGACGTCACGCATTGGCTGTACGGTAACTCAAGAGGACATTTTACACGGTCAAATTCCGAATGTATTGAAACTCCAGACTCAACGTAAGAGCTTGAGCCTCTTCGGGGGGTGCTAATATTTAAACATACACTTCATTCTTTACTTTGTCCGTTATTATATGTAGAAGATATTACTTTTTTCTTCGTCATGTTGTTTCCATAGCAACAACTTCAAAATAAATAAATCTAAATAGATGTGTGTTCTACACACCAAAATACGTTATTTGAACACCCCTCTCGATCGATTTACAACAAAAAAATAGTATGGCCCGCCCTAATACACCAACGCAGTTTTTAAAGATATACATTTTTCAACACAGAATCATTTACCAAATTACACTATATCCAATCATTTTACGAGTCAAAAAATGCTATATGTTCATTGCAGTTATTGTTTATTGAATTAGATTACCATGAGCTCAACATAATTATATAGAGTACAAGTCCACAGCCAAGAAATGTTATTTGCATATCATTTTATTTATGAATATGGAATTCTAACACTGGAGTTTGTTATTATTTACTATAACTTTATTATAGTATTCGGGTACAGCCCTACTGTACCCGAATATCCGAATATCCGTTCGTTGGAGTACTATTTCGGGTTTCAATTTCGTTATTCGGATATTCGTTTTGTTTGTTTTTTCCCCGTTTTTTTTCAAATTGAATTTATTGAAATCTCCAATATCAACGTAAGAGCTTGTGCCTCTTCGGGGGGTGCTAACACTTAACCATAAACGTTATCGTTTACTTTCTCCGTCTTTATATGTAGATATTACTTTTCTCCGTTAAACTCTGTCACGTTGTTTCCAAAGCAACAACAACTTTCTGTCAACTGCGCTAACTCTCCTTCAAAATAAAAGCATGTCCATAAATAGGAAACCAAGCCAAATTACACTTAAGACGTATACAACTGCAACGAAAATAACAAACACAATGCAATATCCTTTTCAATTTCAAAGAACACAAATTGGGTTACATTAACAAATAACTATAAAACAACAATACTGTAGAATAACAAAATGAATGCCGTGAATACACCGAAATACACGTGTTGAAGCAGTTCGCTGCTGATTACTACGCCCCCCCGCATTACTACCGAATATCCGGAGCCCGAAAAATGGTATTCGGGACAGCCCTAAATCATTCTGCTTCAGTTTGTGGGCTACAGCCAGTTTATGGTAGCAGCAAGTTAACAGCTTCATCCTTTGATCAGAACCCCGTATACCCTAGTCAGCGCCCCTAGTTACACCAATCAGCGTGCGATTACCGTACAGCCAATCACAATGCGTGACGTCATTGGTAAGCGACGGACCCCGAACACATATGGTAGGCCGAACACATATGGTACTGACACCTGTAAACCGGAGGAGAACGCTGGCATTTCTCCTCCTACTTGAAAGACTACGGAGGGATAGGGTCTGCAAAATTAGTTTGTGTGTGTGTGTATATATCTATATATATATGCTATATATGCTCTGAAAGTTCCACTTCCTGCCTGCCCGACCTTACGTTACGGCTGCGCCGCGACAAAAATAGGATTCGATCCTAATTTTAGAGGAGCCCTGCGCCGAGCCGCTTCTGGGACGCTTCTGAGCCGTAACGTGCCGCGTGTGGTGCAATAGCACCCATTGACTAGAGTGGCCGCGATCGCCGTGAGCACCGCGGCGCAGCCGTAACGCGCCCGTAACGCGCCGCAGATGGACCCGGTGGAATCTAGGGGTAAGAGATCAACTCAGTGAAAGCACCGCCTGCTGACCAATCAGAGCTCCGTGTGCGGAGTTTAAAGCGATCAATTCATATTACAGGATAGAGGAAATACAGAAAAACTGCCGTTGCAGGAAAGACGGCCGGCCAAAATCAACTGACTGTGTGAACGTGAAAATTAATAGAATATCCCCTCCCATCTTCAGAGCAATCTGACTATTATAATATTAGCGTTAAGAAAGCTTACTTAAATATCTGCCACGACATAAGTAACCGGACATTAAGTACAGTCCGCGGCACTGTGAGTGCAGACGTCGATGTGTCCCATTATCATTCATATCATATCACATCATAATGTATCATATATTTCCTTATTTGAGTCAGCTTCTTGAGCCGTATCTGGCCGTGCAACACTCACAGTGTCACATACTGTATGCAGAAGTATTATTTTAAGCAACACATTAAGTTGACGAAACACTCGAGTCAAATTCTCCTAATTAAAGTCAGATCCACTCGTGTCTTGGACGGGGCAGTGATATCATAAACCTGTTAATGTACGCATTCAAACACTTTTTCTTTTACCAGCTGTATTCACCTTGCAAGTGCAGCTATGTGGCTTTGATCCTGGATAAAGTGTTTAAGTCATGGATGTTTAAAGTTTAACTTCTTCATATTTGACTAATATTAAAGTTCACTTTTCATTCAGGAAGTATGACGCTGCGCTGTCAGTACGCTTGTCCGTGTTTGAGATTGGTCGAATGCTCCAAATACCACCGCTTTCATGTGAACGCGCACCTAACTAGATAGGACACGGCTGGCTTGAGCGATCCACTTGATAACCAGCGTCGTAGTACAGTTTAGCCAGAGCGCGTATGTTTTGGATTGGGCCAACCGGCTAACTCAAACATATCCAGGTTAGGTTGAACCAGCTTCGTAGTACAGGCCTCTGATGAAGAGATATATAGTATACAGGACATGTACCATGTGATGTGAAGTACAATAACATACATTTAAAGTAATTAAACTGTCATTTATTGAACTCCTTATGAAGCCCCGTCTGTGGGATTAGTTTTGTGTCATAAAGATAAAGAAACACTTTCTCAGAATAAAGCAAAACTAAGAGTTTAAGAGAAAAGAAAACTGAGTCAAGCAAAATAAAATTAATTTCAAAAATAAAACTATAATTTGCAAACAAATCATTTGTGTAAACATGTAAAAAGTATTTTTTCTTTATTTTAACATATCTTTTTGTTTGCAGTTCTCTTTGCTTCTTTCTCAATGATCAGACTTTTGCTCTCGCTGCAGCTCTCTCGTTTGCACTCCTTCATTTTTTGTTTTCAATAGAGTGGCGAAGTCACGCCCACCTACTTCCGGGTAATGGGACCTTATTTCAGAGAAATTATGCATTGAAGTCAATGGGGAGAGAAAACGTATCTTTCGATCCCGTTTGAATTGTGCCATGAATTACACATATGATGTTTGTCAATCTTAAAAAATCATTTCCATGTCAAAAAAGTCACAGTTTGTCGTAAAACTGTTGAAATATAAGACTATGAAAAATACGTAACTAGAAAGACTACAAATCCCAGAGTCGCGTAAGTGATGTCACAATTGTTTTCCTCCACCATTCAGATACCTAAGATCAGCGCAATATAGATATAATCTATCTATATGGCGCTGGCTAAGATAAGATAACTTTAACAAGATGCCTGTGTGCTTAGTACCAGGTTGTTATTATACCAGCAATGGGTCTTGCTCGTTCTTTTGCTTCCCGTCTGATGAAAGGACCAGGAGTGGCTTGATCAAGTTAGCTACCTAGCTAGTAGCTAGCACGTTAGTTAGCATTACAGCCTTGTCATTTTTATTAGCCTTAACATGAAGTAACATTAAGTAACCCAAAATGTTAAACAGTAAGAGTAGTAGTCATATTTCGTGAACCCTTTGAATAGTACTGTCACCGGTGTGATCATTCTATAATACACAATTTAAGCCCGGGGGAGAAATGCTAATGCTAACGTTAGCATCGGCGATCTTCTCTACTTCATGCTATCTGCACAAATGGTTGACATTAAACATTAAAACGACCAGGCAGTTCAGAGAGAATCAAAGGAAGGCAGGCAGGCAGCTTTGCATGACATTCTTCAGGACGTGTTTCATTGTGGTGATAGTGAGGATAGTCAATCGTTTTGTTGACAAGACAGTAGTGACGGCCATCTTGGTGACGTGTGTTGTTGACCAGAGATGTAGTTCATTGAGCGTTTCACACAAACAAATGTGTTACTTCACAGTTTTACGACACATTTTTTTTTTTTTTACTTGCAAAATTATCTTTTAAATTGACAAACATCATATGTGTAATTCGTGGCACAATTCAAACGGGATCGAAAGATAATCTTTCTCTCTCCATTGACTTCAATACATAATTTTTCCGAAATAAGGTCCCATGGAGGTCCACCGGAAGGGGAGGGACTTCGCCACTCTATTCTGACCATACGTCCCAGGTGGGCGGGACTTTCAGGGGTGCGTCCCCATTGGCTACTTAGTTTTTGAGTGACAGCTCAGTCCTCCCGCGATTGTACAGTGCAGCTGCAGTCAACACAGTAGCTGAGCACGGACAGAAGACGCCCAGAAGAACCAGCATTTCAATTATTATAATACTCAGCAGTGGCGTTTTTATATGTACAAAAGTGGTGGGGCACAAAAAACGTAGATGTCTATATCTAAGCTTCTGCAGTGACGTGCAGTGAGGTTCATGGCTGCTGAGGCACTGACTCTTCAGGTTTACAAATATTATATTTTGACCTAAACCAAAATATAATATTATTTTCAAAAGCTTTTTTTGTCTGATGCTTCGATTAATTTTAAACAGACAGTTCAACAAAAGGATACCCAAAAAATGTAATTTTATCATTTAAATATTGAATTGTTCTCTCTTAGTAAGATCCCATTTTCAATAAAATTGCGGTCTTACCTTGACTTGAAGATTAAGTCCATTTGCCTATCCTTCTGGACAAACATCTCTATTACTTTTTTGTAAAAGTCCTCCTTATCTTCTTGTAGTTTCAAAAGTCTATCATAAATCTAATCGATAGATTTATGATTCAAAAATTATAAAAGTAGGGTAGACATGTGGACATTATCCGGCTGAACAAAACGTGCATTTATCTAACAGGTACGTTTCCCACAGATCTTATTTCGAGCTATTTTCTAAAATCCTATGGAGAAATCTCATTGCTTTTTTTGTCGAGGGAAGCCATGCGCAGCTTACTTCCGGGTTTTAGGACGCGTCACTGCAGCTCTCTCGTCTCCTCTTCACACACCACACTTTTCGCGGCACATGTACTTACAGCCAATCAGCTCTGAATTATGTGAGATGATGTATGGTGGGGATGGCAGCTCAGTGCCCCTATGGTCATTATTTTTTTGCCACACACATTAAATAGGAAAATACTCTGAGCATGCGCAGTGTAGTTTTTACAGTCACCGTTCACTTAGACAGTGAGAGGGAGGGGCATGATCAGGTTTTGTCCCACATGGCTCTAAACAGCTCAATAGGCACACACTGTAGACACTAATTGGAAGAACACAGACTAAAACAGCAATGTACAGACGAATCAGATGATTAAACATGATCTTAAAATATATTTTATATACTTTTTTATTTATTTTTTGCATTTTTTGTAATCATTATTTGTAATACTTTCTGCTGACACTAGGTGGGGCTGTTCCCCACCTGCCCCTAATGACCAGTCGCCACTGATACTCAGGGCCAGGTTTTGGCATAGACATACATTTCCCACAATGCATCTCAAATTAGACTTTTTTTCTCAGAATTTGACTTTTTTTCTTATAAATGGTACTATTTTAATAAAATGTCACTTCTGTTTTTTGATTGTGACTTGTTTTCCAGAATTTGGCTTTTCTTTTTAAATCATTTTGTGACATGCACACTGAAGAGACTTGCAATCATAGGCGGTCACCTAGGGCGCCAGATATGAAACAATATAGTGATTATATTCTGTGTTCACGTTACCTTCGGCCCAATGATTCCCAGACCGTGTTCTCCCACAGCTCCTGAAGGTCCCACAGGCCCCAGATCCCCCTGTTAGAGAACCATTAACTCTCATTAAAACTGCTTTCAGATATTTATACTCTCAGAGCAGGGAGAAGTACTCGCATCCTGTACTTGAGTAAAGGTAGAAGTACTCACATCTTGTAGTAAAAGTAGAAGTACTCAGATCCTGTTCTTGAGTAAAAGTAGAAGTACTCAGATCCTGTACTTGAGTAAAAGTAGAAGTACTCAGATCTTGTACTTGAGTAAAAGTAGAAGTACTCAGATGGTGTACTTGAGTAAAAGTAGAAGTACTCAGATGGTGTACTTGAGTAAAAGTAGAAGTAATCAGATCTTGTACTTGAGTAAAAGTAGAAGTACTCAGATGGTGTACTTGAGTAAAAGTAGAAGTACTCAGATGGTGTACTTGAGTAAAAGTAGAAGTAATCAGATCTTGTACTTGAGTAAAAATAGAAGTACTCAGATCTTGTACTTGAGTAAAAGTAGAAGTACTCAGGTCTTGTCCTTCAGTAAAAGTAGAAGTACTCAGATGTTGTACTTGAGTAAAAGTAGAAGTACCAGAGTGTAGGAATACTCTGTTACAGTAAAAGTCCTGCATTCAAAATGTTCCTCAAGTGAAAGTAGAAAAGTATTATCATCAAAATATAGTGAAAGTAGCGACAGTAAAAGTAGTCATTGTGCAGATTGGTCCATTTCAGAATAATATATATGATATGTTTTATAATGATTGATCATGAAAGTGTTCTCAAAGCTGGTAAAGGTGCAGCTAGTTTGAATGACTTTGTATACTGCAGGGTAGCTTGTGGATTTACTCCAGGTGGAACTAAAGTCTGAATTAACACTTGATTATATTTCACATCATCCATCCACATCTGTGAAGTAACTAAAGGTATTAAATACATGTAGTGGAGTAAAAGTGCACAGTAGCATTACATTGAAATACTCAAGTAAAGTAAAAGTACCTCTAAATTGTACTTATCCATCTAATAATATTTAATAATTGAAGCTCTCCTCACCACAAGGTGTCGCCCTCCCCAGTTCTGCCTCCTCCCTGTTCATTGAACCCAGAACACATCGCTCACTAATCACCAGAAAGACGTGATAACACACCGACACATGGATCAATATCATTTTATCTAAACTCATACACAATCAATTATTTGTTGATTTATATTCTGTAATGTGAATCTTTAAAGTACCTTAAAGTGTCAGATAATTGAAGTGGAGTAGAAAGTCTTCTCCTTCCTCTCCACCTGATGTTCTTCCTGCCTCATTGTGTGTTGGAGCTTCAGAGCGTTACTGCTAAGTAGTAGTACTGATCCCGCTTCCATCACATTAGTATGCATACAAAGTGACAGGTCACATCCCCCACTACTTATGCAAATGAGCCCCTTTGATATGCTAATGAGCCCCTTTGTTCGAGGTGTTATCGCGTGTAGGTGTGATATCACAGATAGGTGTGATATCCTTTGATGTGAGGGGGTGAGGTGTTGTAACATGTAGGTGTGATATTCCCCATTGTAGTAGATCCTTTGTTGTCTAATCTAATTAGCCTTTGATGTCTGACCCTTTGATGTCTATCCTTTGATGTGAGGGGTGAGGTGTTGTAACTGTAGGTGTGAATTCCCCCTTGTAGTAGATCCTTTGTTGTCTAATCTAATTAGCCTTTGATGTCTGACCCTTTGATGTCTATCCTTTGATGTGAGGGGTGAGGTGTTTGTAACATGTAGGTGTGAACTCCCCCTTGTAGTAGATCCTTTTGTTGTCTAATCTAATTATCCTTTGATGTCTGCCCCTTTGTTGTCTAATCTAATTACCCTTTGATGTCTATCCTTTGATGTGAGGGGTGAGGTGTTGTGACATGTAGGTGTGATATTCCCCCTTGTAGTAGATCCTTTGTTGTCTAATCTAATTAGCCTTTGATGTATGTCCTTTGATCAGTGTTTGTAACTAGTATTAAGACAGTCTCTTTGAAGTTGTGTGAGACTGTCTCGCACCCCGTCCTCCTCCCACCCCGTCCCCCTCCCCCTTCCTTTTGCTGTGATGTCAGAAGATAGAGGTGGGGGTGGAGTTAGATAAAAAAGAAATCCGTGCAAAACTAGATAAGAAGCCACTCACCAAGTCACCTAAACTTTCAAAAACGAAAAGGGCAAAGAGACGCATCGATATGGGTTTAATCAGCGAGACGCCTGTGACAACTTACCGCCATCCGTCGGGAGCGCCAGTCAAGAAACGGATGCAGTATCTGTGCCGTGTTCAAACCCCTCCGTCTGAGGCTCTTCATGAAAAATGGAGTCTGGATGTGTGAGACTGTCTCCCCTCCCTCCCCTCCCACCCCTCCCCTCCCCCCTGCCCGTCACCTCCTGATTTTGCTATCAGCCATTAATTTTCACTCACTTAGTCACCTAAAACTTTTATTGTCCTCTCTAAATTAGATTCGTTTTTAATATGATTTGTGTTAACTAAGGATGTTCTCTTAAGTTGTATGGCTTGTGAACTAATGTTTAATTACTTTACTAACTACAACAAAGTCTCTCTGAGAGGAAAATAATAATTTAAAATATGTTAATGACCCCCTGATATTGTATTTTGTAATGTTTAATTACTTCACACAACTATTAATGAATCCCTATATGAAGTTACATGAGGCTACATTTACTGGTGTTGAGCCCTGGATGATGTAAATAGTCCAAGTGCCATGGTAGGGGGGCATTACGGAACTCAGGAGTCCGCCCTTTGAGGCGTTGTTAACATTAATGCTTTTGTTTTTGTTACTAAGATACTTTTTAGATACACTTTTGAAGTGAGCAACACTTTACAAATGGTAGAAAGTTAAGTACTTTGTATGGAATTGGGTTTTCTTTAGAGCTGTTTTCAGTGAGACAATGCCGTTTCTGATCATTTTAAGTTTCAAGTTTCAAGGCTTTATGGCATATGTCCATTAGCTACAGTGTAGATATGTCAATGAAAAACATAGGTCACAGGCTCCTCCAACAGTGCACATAAAACAGATAAAATACTGCAATAGAATGTTTTGATATGACAGATTTTTGCGTAATTCTCTCACAAAGGAACTGTAAGATACACGTTTATGTATGGAAAACTTTATAACTTGGTAAAATATTCATTCATTTGTAATGAATTGAGTTTTCTTCAAGAATCAAACTCTAAATGGAGAGTTTGTGATTTTAACACTGTTTCGATGAAACAATGCAGTTTTGATAACTTGACTTGACTAACATTACTTTTTTTTAAATATATGTCTTTAGATGCTTTACTTTTGATTTCTTTCATGTTATTTTAACACATTACTTTTTTCATATTTTTCAACATACTGTGATATTTGTTTTTTCTCTCCTTTTTTCCATTATATTTTTGAATATACAGACATTCAACGCAATAAGTCCCACCCCAATCAGCAAATCATCCAAAACTAAGGACCCCCACTAAGACGAACAGATTTTCTTTAAGACTGTGACTCTTAAAGGCACTTTGGGATTTTAGTAAGACAACCCAGTTTTCTGGAAATAACTTAAATGATTTTCGTTTTTTCTCCTACAAAGATACTTATAGTTACACTTTAATGGATGCAAAACTTTATAACTTGGTAAAATATTCATTAATTTGTAATGAATTGAGATTCTTAAAGAATCAAACTATAAAGAGAGTTTGTGATTTTAACACTGTTTCGATGAAACAATGCCGTTTTGATAACTTGACTTGACTAACATTACTTTTTTAAATATATGTTTTGTTAGATGACTTTACTGATTTTTGCTTTTTTCTTCCTTGCTTTTGTTTGTGTTACTAGGATACTTTTAGATACACTTTGAAGTGTGCAACACTTTACAACTGATAGAATAGTACTTTGTAAGGAATTCGTTTTCTTGGTAGAATATAAAGTACTTTGTAAGGAATTGGGTTTCTTAACAATCCTGCTCCACCATTAAATCACTTAATCTGCTACTTCCAGGCAAAAGCTTTAAAACTTGCACCGTGTATTAAGTCATGTCTTGGCAAAAATGAGAGTCCTGGGTGCTTTAAAACATTTCTTAGAACATTTTGATATATTCAAACACATAATGAACTGCAATGACTCTGGCTCACTGCTGCATCAAATTTATTTTACACTGTTGTGAGGACAAGACTGTGAGACTCTCAGACCCTTTTGTTGTCAATCTAATTAGCCTTGATCTATAAAAAAGTCACCTACTACTTTTATTTGTCCTCTCTAAATTAGATTTAGGGTTTTTAAAATTCTGAAAAGGCGTGTTGTGAGGGGGAAAAAACAGATGTATGTATGCGGTTTTGAATGGTGGCTGGTTGATGAAAACTGATCCAAAATAAGGGGTCAGGAATAATATGGCTTGAAATATGAGCAATCATGTTAATAGCTACAGATACGCTAAAGTACTACAACAACAACATAGGAGTGCTTATACTGTATGTTGTAAAAGCAGGACAAACAAATAAATAAAATGCTGCATTGTTTTTGAAACAAGAACCATATGCCCAAGGCATTTCTACATTTAGATGACATGTTCAGAACTCAGTACATTTGAACCAATAACTAATTTAACCATCAACATCAATTTAAGTGCACACAGCAGTGCAAACAAACAAAAATACAGGCTTGTGTGCATCAGACAACTCAAATTACTCCACTTTAACCATATTTAGAATGTCCTCATTTTAACTAAAGTAATTTAACCTAAGTGGAGCCAACCTAAGGAGTGGGCCCTACAGTCTGGGACTAGCTTACTTTTTAACATTCTACTCAAAGGGCCCGTAAATATTATCTCCGCCAATATGCTATATTAAAATATCATTAAAAAAAAAAAAAAAAAAAAAACTCATTTCATGTTGAAATGATCAAGGAAAAGCCAGTCAATGTTATGCTAACACAAACAAAAGTTCTGTTTTATATGTTGAAATATAATTTAAAAAACAACGATATAGTATTTTCAAGTCTTACTTTAGTATGGCAAATTTAAGAATAAGTCACATTAAAGTTTGTCATGATTTTCCGTAAAAAAGTCAAGTATAGTTTGTCAAAAGAATATGAAAAAATCATTTTGTAGAGTAGTATGTTGAAAATCTCAGTGTTTAACTGAACACACCTACATGTGATAACACCTCGAACAGGTGTAATTAGCATACAAAGGGGGGTCACTAGCATCATTGGGGGAAAGGTGCTACGAAAATGAACTTTGAGGAGGGGGAACTTGTAAGAATTTCCAAGGCGAGAGGGGTCTTTGATAAAAAATATGAACAGAGTTATACCGACGAATTATTTACGGCGTCCGAACGCATACCTCGTCAACCATCTGTTTACAAACTCAAAGATTATGATGGAGAAGAGATCAAGGAGACTTTTTTATGAGAAAGAGTTAAAAAAAGTGAAGGTAGTACTTTTTTCTGAACAGATTTTCTTTAAGACTGTGACTCTTAAAGGCATTTTCTAGTAAGACAATCCAGTTTTCTGGAAATAACTTAAATGATTTTTGTTTTTTCTCCTACAAAGATACTTATAGTTACACTTTAATGGATGCAAAACTTTATAACTTGGTAAAATATTCATTAATTTGTAATGAAATGAGTTCAAAGAATCAAACTCTAAATGGAGAGTTTGTGATTTTAACACTGTTTCGATGAAACAATGCAGTTTTGATAACTTGACTTGACTAACATAAGTTTTTTTAAATATATGTTTTTAGATGCTTTACTTTGATTTCTTTCATGTTATTTTAACACAACATTACTTTTTTCATATTTTTCAACATACTGTGATATTTGTTTTTCTCTCCTTTTTCCATTATATTTTTGAAAAACTACACAGTGATTTTTATCAAAATACAACATGCAACTAATACATTATACAATATTACGACTTTTTGCGATATTTTCAACACAATATACTTGTACCTTTTTCTGTAGGGCTTCAGGATATTTGGCATGTCATGCATAAAACCGGTGTCATCTTTCCTGAAACTGACGTGCTGTCCGTTTTACAAACAAGTTATCTTTCTGCTTCTTCACCCTCTGAATTTTCCTCCCCCGTCCCTCTTTCTTCAGCCATCACAACAACAATCAAGTCAGATCTGTGAAATTAAACACCTCTTCCCAAAGAGTGACTTCCCATTTGAGGGAGTGGGGCAGTAGGGCCTAACCCGATTGGCCTAATATACTAACATGCAGAACGTATGGTATGTTTGAAAAAAGACTAACCATCTATCCAGTTCAAGCTGTCTTTAAGATGCGACATCGCGCTCTGACTTTTTCCGTAAAATCGTGACAAACTATTACTTATTCTTAAATTTGACCTCTTGCTGCTTGGTTGAAAATGATAGATGAAAAAGCTACAACGCTTAAAGAACTTTCTAAAAACTCTCAATTCTACAGAGGAATCTCAACGCAATAAGTCCACCCCCCACTCAGCAAATCATCTAAAACGAAGGACCCCACTAAGACGACCGTTGAAAACTAGCCAGGGATCTGAGAAAAACCAAGTCTCCCCCCGCGAGTTGCAGCCAGGAACAAACTCCTGGACTACTATCATCACCACCATTGTGGACACCCAAATATTGCAGTACTACTACTGCTGATGTTACTCCTGGGGCCAAGACTTCTCTGTTTATGAACATAGTGAAATCGGAGTTGGTTGATATTCTGGAGAGGGTGCTGCATCGGTACAGAGAAAAAATCTGCAATGGATGCCGAGTCAGTCACCCCGGCCAGAGGCAACACGATTGTCTGAATGACATTCCAGAATATTTCTTCAGAAACAATTACAACGCGTTAATGAAAAGACTTTGGCTCGCCGACTTCATTACAGTGATTGACCAGAGTCTTAATGATAAAAAAAACATTTACACGGCTGAATGGAGGATCCAAGGTGCCTCGGAGGCTTTTCTGTACAATCTCAAAAACTGCAGACGCCTCAAGGAGAGACTTGAAAAGATCCATGCCGAGCTGGATGGAGAAGAAGAAGACTAATAACCAGCGGTTGATTGAAGCCAGGATTTTTTTTCTTTTTTTTTTTTCTCGATACTTTGACTTTTCTTTAAAGTAAAATAAAAAATGGGTAACTACTATGGAAAACAATCTGTATATATTTATCAGAATGCAGTCAATACCTGTTTAATAAGTGTGTTGTTGATGACGATTGAAAACAGAATGAGTAGTGATCCCAGTGTAAACAGAATGGCTGAAGTTTGTAAACTAGAAGACATTTTGGATATCGTTCATTCTGGCAGTACTATTCCGGGTCATTGGGAAACGATTGTAAACGAAACATTTAAAGTGGTACTGGAATCTTCATTTTCCGAAACATTCTGTAACATTACCGAAGAAATGAAACAAACACCAAAAGTGTATCATGTGCTCGCATTGTATGCTCTGTTTGTAGATGTAATGCATCTTTGTGTCAAAAACAGCATACACATGAATACTTTGGCCGAAGTGCAAAAACTCCATTATAATATTTCCCTTCATCTGGGGGATTCTGTGCTGGTGAAGATCCGGGGGATGTTGCAATCAGTATAAATGTATTACTGATTCCTATGGGGTAAAAACAATAAATTGTAAATATGAAATTCTGCAAATAAAAAAGTGTTTTTTACATTTAAAAAAAACTGTCTTCAAATCATAGTATAGTATTTCCTACATATCATTTTAAAAAAGAGTCACAGTGTAGAATGTCCGAACATTTATTTTTAAAAGTATTGTATAGTATGTTAAAAGTATCTTGAAAAAAAGTCCAAGTATAGTATGTAGTTAAGAATTATATTATATAGTTTGTCTGCAATGTCAGTATAGGATCTCTCTAAAAAAAAAAAAAAAATGAGAGAAAGTCATAGTATAGTTTGACAAAAAGATCTTGAAAAAGTCATGACATTGTGTGTTGAAATGGTTTTGAATAAACACATCAGTATTTAAAAAAGTAAAATTGTATCAAGTGCATCAGACAACTCAAATTACTCCATTTGAATCATATTATAAATAAGTAAAGAATGGTCATAGTATATAGCAGGGCTGTTTAATAGTTTTCGGTGTTTCTGTGTGTCGTTGTTTCAGTGTTTTGTGCTTCTGTGTTTTTTGTGTGTCAGTGTTTTCAGTGTTTCAGTATTTCAGTGTTTCCGTGTTTCAGTGTTTTGTGTGTCAGTGTGTCAGTGTGTCAGTGTTGCAGTGTTTCAATGTGCGCTCCTCTGAAGGGGGCTGTGTTGGCCTTATCCCATGTATCTCTGGAAATAATGATCAGAATTTCACCGAATTTGGCCTAAATGTTCACAGAGAGGTAATGCATACAATAAAGCAAAGAATTATAGCAATACCTTTTACCTTCTTTGTAATATTAACACTTACACACACATAATTCATATGCCGAAATGGAATAGGACATTTAAAATGCAAAAGGTATGTTTATGCTTTTCTGTCATTTTTAAACTAAAGAGTCCAATCACCCAAAAATGATGAAAAATTGCGTTTCGGGTTCAAACATGTTTTTGATATAGTTGTATATGGGAGGATAACATGATGTAGTAATGTACTAACAAGACAACATGTTAACTTTTGGTTTCACATTGAGGATAATTCATGTTTATTTGTCTGCATTATTTTGTGTTTTATTCTTTTTTTATTTTGAATGCATTATTTGTATTCCATACATTTAGGCTATATAACACACATACAAAATACAAAGCACCCCAGTGTATATATACATACTCTATATAACATATATCATTCATTTAAGATTTGATTTATCCAATCTAATAATTGAAAATGTTTATTTAAATCAATGTTAACATATTATGCCAAGAAACCTGTTAGCTCATGAGATCACAGTATCTACAGTATCTACTGTATCAACTGTTATTCAAAGATTATGTAAAATACAAACAAAAACTGTGTTTGGAATAGAAAAGTTTGATGTATAAAGCATATATATAATAATGATTATAATAAAAAACATTATTATATATAATATGTTTTGATCTCTTAATCTATGCTTTGAGTCCTTCCCTTCACACAGGTACACCCACAGGGCTCCATTCTGATGGCCATTTTGGCTGCACTGGTTAGCTGTTAGAGGCTGGTGACAGCAGAGGGGGAAGTGAATAGTAAAAAAAAAAAATTTTAATAAAAAGATAAGAGTCTCTGGTACATATAAATGACATTTTTGGGTGATTGGACTCTTTAGTTTAAAAATGACAGAAAAGCATAAACATACCTTTTGCATTTTAAATATCCTATTCCATTTCCGCATATGATTTATGTGTGTTTAAGTGTTAATACTACAAAGAACGTAAAAGGTATTGCTATAATCTTTGCTTTATTGTATGCTTACCTCTCTGTGAACATTTAGGCCAAATTTGGTGAAATTCTGATAATTATTTCCAGAGATACATGGGATAAGGCCAACACGGCCCCCTTCAGAGGAGCGCACATTTTTCGTTTCATAAACTAGACATATTAAAGTAATGAAAAAACATGGTTGTGCTTTGTTCTACCTCGGGTAGGGGTATCTCGATAACTAAAGCCTTTTTTGGGGGTTTGTTCCTCTACTGTTATGGGCTGTGTGAGTTTAAAGTGTGTCTTAAATGGTGGTACATGGTGTACTTTGACTCCACTATATGTATGTAATACCTTTAGTTACTTTACAGATCTGGTAACTACTGTAGTTCTTTTTAAAGCTGTATGTGGGAGATAAACATTGTTTGGAGATTTATAGTGACTGAAGTTATTACATTATTATTCTCTCACAGGGACTCACTCTCTGAAGTATTTCGACACTGCGTCCTCTGGAGTCCCAAACTTCCCAGAGTTTGTTAGTGTTGGGTTGGTTGATGAAGTTCAGATAACTCACTACGACAGCAACACCAAGAGCTACGAACCCAAACAGGACTGGATGAACAACATCACAGAAGAGGATCCTCAGTACTGGGAGAGGAACACTCAGATCTCTCTGAGTAACCAGCAGGTCTTCAAAAACAACATTGAAACTGCAAAGCAGCGCTTCAACCAAACTGGAGGTTAGTTCATGTTTCACCTTCTACTGATAATATGTTGTTTATATCTTCATCCTGTACACACACACACACACACACACACACACACACACACACACACACACACACACACACACACACACACACACACACACACACACACACACACACACACATACACACACACACACACACACACACACACACACACACACACACACTGTTGGAGTAGAACACTTATCTGGCGGCTGATAGCCCCCTCTCTCCGCGCCGTTCGTTGAATGAGGCTGGTCTCTATTAAATCAGAAAGGAATTGAAAACACCGGAATCAAAAGTTATAACAATTATCTGAGTTTACTGGTAGGAAATAGAACAAGTATACAAGTTATACAGAGTACTCCGGACTTCAGGTTTGTGATGCGATGCGGATAAAGGTGTCAGGACCATCCACTCATCGAACAAAAATAAATTGACTTCAGGTTTGTGATGCGATGCGGACACAGATATCAGGACCAACCAACTCACCAAACCAAAAAGCATTTTTACATACAAAAGCATCAGTATTCATATCTATTTTTGGGGCGGAGATGTGTCGACTCTTCCTTCCCATTTTCCTCCCAAGCGAATCAGAGTTCCGTGAGGAGGAGCTGTGTAAGCTGATCACCTCCCCCAAGTGTCCTGACTGGCTGGATTCACTTCTGGTCGAGTTCAATAGTTCTTCACCAGAACTTGAAATTCCAAAGTTCCCTAAGGTCAAAAGTCAACCTCTATCTCCGATTCGAATCTTAACTCCATTCCTTTCCCATGAGTTCTTCACATAAACCATCCCTTTTCAGACATTTAAACTTTTCTGCACCTATTTAACGATGTCTTTAACGACTTAAAAAACAACATCTGTTCTTAGGGGTGATAAGGAGCGATGTAATGTTGTCTTTAACGACCTTAATGACGACATCTGGTTTTTAGGGGTGAAAAGGCCAAGTGTGTGTGTGTGAAAACAGAATCTCTGGGTCAGTGAGTTTGAAAGTAAGAATATCCTTTCTCTGTGTGTGTGTGTGTGTGTGTGTGTGTTCACACACACACACACACACACACACACACACACACACACACACACACACACACACTGACAGTGTGTCTCTGTCCATCCCATAATAACCACCAGAGGTCACTTTATTCTCTACATGAGACTAACTCTACTTGTAGTGACTAAAGTTAATTAAATAAAGTCATTCAGAGAATAAACTCGGCTAACGACGCGTTCAGGAAACAGTCTGTGCTGAAGTTCTGTTTCATAATGATGTTGATCTCTCTCTCTCTCTCTCTCTCTCTCTCTCTCTCTCTCTCTCTCTCTCTCTCTCTCTCTCTCTCTCTCTCTCTCTCTCTCTCTCTCTCTCTCTCAGGTGTCCACATTGTCCAGAGGATGATAGGCTGTGATTGGGATGAAGAGACTGGTGAGGTCAAAGGTTATTATAACTATGGTTTTGATGCAGAACACTTCCTGATACTGGACCTGGAGACAGAGTCATGGATCGCTCCAACCCCACAGGCTTTCTTCACCAAACAGAGGTGGGAGAAGGACAAAGCTTTGATGGCAAACCTCAAGAACTACTTCACCCAGGTCTGTCCTGAGTATCTGAAGAAGTTTGTGAACCTTGGGAGGAGCTCTCTGATGAGAACAGGTAGAGTCACATGACCTGATGGAGTTTCATAAACACCTCCATGTTCATGTCTCCTGTGTTTCTGACATTACAACACATGTCTCACTCTGTGTCTCACTCTGTGTCTCACTATCTGTCTCACTCTGTGTCTCACTCTCTGTCACACACTGTCTCACTCTGTCTCATACTCTTTCTCTCACCACTCTCTCACTCTGTTTTCTTTCTCTGCTGCATTTCTTTTTATTTGACCAGTTGTTCTGTCTTTCAAGGTGAACTTCTGCGTCACATCTTTTGTCTGACTAACACTGAACAGTTTCAGATTAGTAAAACATTAAACTCCTCTACAAACAAAGGCATTATTCTGGGATATGGAGACAGAAGACACCATTTCATCTTTACATGATGAAACAGGCGTAGTGTGTGCATCGTGTAATACATCTGAATATGTTGGTGTGTAGCTGTCCGTGTTTCATCGTACGCAACCTTTCTGTCCGTAAAGGATTTAAGACCAAAATACTCATATTTAAAAAAACTGGAACTACAAAATGTTTGGTATATTTCTTTAATAAAGAACTTAAACTGTTATTTTATAATCAGACGTGTTGGAATTAACTTTCTTTTGATCAACTATTCAGTGAATGGTACTATAGCACTACACAGTGCAGTGGAGATAAATCAAACTTAATATTCTTGTCGATATAGATTAAGTAATGACTATTTTTCAGATAAATAAATGAACTGTTTACACATTTGAATGTCAAGAAATAGAAACAAATCTTAATTTCCAAAAGTCTAAAAGGAAATATTCAACGTGCTTCTTTAATCTGAACAACACTAAACAGTATTTGATATTAAATTATATAAAACTGAGAAGAAAGTCTTTATTTAACCAATTTCTCTGAAACACTGACTCTGTGTTCTCCTTCAGTGATGCTCACAGTCCATCATAACTCCCTGTAGTGATATCACTGTGAGTCAATAACCTCTAAAGTGTGTTTGTGCAGAGATCCCCTCAGTGTCTCTGCTCCAGAAGTCCCCCTCCTCTCCAGTCAGCTGCCACGCTACAGGTTTCTACCCGGACAGAGCCGCCATGTTCTGGACCAGAGACGGAGAGGAGCTTCACGACAACGTGGACCACGGAGAGATCCTGCCCAACCACGACGGATCCTTCCAGATGAGCGTGGACCTGGACGTCTCCTCATTCCCCGCTAAACACTGGGACAAGTACCGATGTGTGTTCCAGCTCTCTGGGGTGGAGGAGGACCACGTCATCGTACTGCACTCAGCTGTGATCAGGACCAACAGAGGTAAGACTGCATCACAACGGCTCAATGGTTACTTATGGCGCATTTCCACCATGGCGCAGAGCGCGGTTTAAGTGTGCCGTGTCGTGCCGGGCCCGTTTTTGGTTGCGTTTCCACTAGGCCTAGTTTCGGCCCGGGGCTACTTTTTCACCTTTTTTCTGGCCCGACAAAATCGTGGTTCTATCGGGGCCAACAAGCGGGCCAACAACCGGGCTGAATATACTAAACTAGTGAGAGAATCGCTGGCAAGGGGGCTACAACTACAACAAAATGAACATATTTGACCGTGATTTAATTGTAATACACGTTTCAAAATGATGCCGAAGTAACAACATACTGATACCGGTTAGTAAAAACCATGAATTAATGCTTTGACAAGTCTGCAGACAGACGGCAGGCGAAACACCTTTTAAAATGCGTGTTTTCTGAATGGAGATTGGCTAAGCTAACGCAGTATATGCTCCGACCGTCCACACTCACAACAACGACCTATACAGACATAAATAAACCAGCGACTGTATTCGCCATGACACAGGCAGTCTGTGGTTTGTACTTGTTTAACTTTTGTCTAGTTTCTGAACAGATATGAGGAGCTGTGAGCTTGAGTGCTTACAGCTAACGGCT
The DNA here is from genome assembly GCF_902827165.1 of Trematomus bernacchii. Taxonomy (NCBI): domain Eukaryota; kingdom Metazoa; phylum Chordata; class Actinopteri; order Perciformes; family Nototheniidae; genus Trematomus; species Trematomus bernacchii. The sequence continues at coordinate 582,558 of NW_022987607.1, forward strand.
GTGTTGTTTTTCTGAAGATGACGTCACGGCTCCGCCTACACTGCGTTACTATAGATACTACCCCAGTTCCTAAACTGTAATGGAAGCGCAGCATAAAGTGAGCCGGACCTATCAAGGCCTAACAAGGCCTAACAAAACCATACTAAGTCGAGCGAGGCCTGCGGTGGAAATGCGCCATAACAGTCAACAGACCCTGACAACATTTCATAGTCTCCCTCCCCTGAAACCAGGGTTGCCAACTCTCACGCATCTGGCGTGTGACACACGCTTTCACTCTCAACCTCACGCTCTCACGCTGCCCAAACTATTCTCACGCCAAAAACAAGAATACCGAAGACTAGAAACGGTTTTGAAAACTTTTGTCACGTAGTGATCGTCTTCCCAATAAAACATCTTTGATAATGTCTTCTGGCCAATCAGAATCACGATAACGGCGTGGTGTTGTTGCAGGAAGTCCCGACGGAGAATACTTTTGCGGTAGTACATCTCTATACATCGATACAACATTACGTGTTGATAGAAATCAACACGTAATGAAATAAGACCCCACGGTTTGATGATTGATAGGTGTGTGGGCTGTCTTTCATTTTGACACACAGAACAATGGGGGCTATCCACCCTTATCCACAATGTAAAGTAATTCACACAGCCTCTTCCCTCTTCTCTCTGTGAGGAGCAGCAGGTTCAGCTTTCAGAACAAAGTAACACAAAACTAAAATGGCATTCATTTTTTTAAATATGTCGTGTAGTAATAGATTTATTTATTTTTCTTCTCAAGAGAGTACCAGAATGTGTATTTTATGTTAGTATTTAAAAAAATCTCCTGGGAGAGAATCCCCCCAGACCCCCCTGCAGGGCTTGGGTTTTCAGCATGTCAACTCTTTCACCTGTGGGGAAATTGCAGGATTGGCTCCAAGTCGCTCTTTTTATTTACTACAAGACAAATGTGCCTTTTTATTTCATACAGTTCAATTTGGATTGAGACAGGGAAATAATCTAAACCTCACGCGTCGCGTTTCACTGTCGGGGGGAGCGTGTATGTAATTACATTGCAAATAATACTGACTTGAGCCCCACCACTGTATGGGTTAGCCCTACCATAGATTACCCAACAAAAATACTCTGGAGCCGCAACTGCCGACCCGTATTGCGCATGCGCAGATCTAAGATCCAGTAGAAATGATAAAAAAGTAAAAGTCTGCTGCTTATTGTTCTACTAGGCCAACATAGAGTCAAAGAGTATATGAGAGTGAGAGTGTGTTAATATATTTGGCAGTTGAGTAAGTCTGTAGATTTGTTTGTGTGTGTGTGTTTCATGTATAGAAGGCCTCTCACGATAATTAATTTTGTTGGATACATTTTCCCGGAAATTATTGCGATAAACGATAATATTGTCGGCACCGTTGTATGACCATTTTAGACCACTGACATAATGATAATATATAATAATAATTCAAGTACATCCTTTCAAACTGCTAGTCACATCCTCATGTAAATGGCAATTTATGGAGGTCAGAAAAGTTATCGAGTTCATTTTTATTTATCGTACGATAAGTCAATTAATTGCTTATCGCGACAGGCACACAATAAAACAGTGGAAACAAACATGTTTGACTTTCATTAGTGAATGAAACTGTGTGCCCTTTATAGTCTGTGTCCATTATTGTGTATTTGTATATATTGTATATATATCCTATATGCTAAGGTCCCGCTGCTGACACGATAGCAGTCATTTCGTGCGCATATGTGCAATTAAACCCATGATATCAAAATCTCACTCCAGCCAGGTACCCAAAGTTGGCAACCCTGCTGAAACATGGGTGGCTGCTCTCTTCATCGCTCTCCTCGTCGCTGGGATTGGATTCCTGGTTTACAGGAAGAGGAACGGTGAGAGACCAATCAGAAACCTTGTCTCATGAGTTCTCAGGGTTGTTAATGTAAGGCTTTGAGGTAGCAGATCAAACTCAGAGCTCAGTGTAATGTGGATATGGAAAGCACTTGGTGTGTTTTCTACAGGGATAATCAGTGTGGTCTAGTTCCTTGTTGTGTACGGGGCGGTGGATTGAAACACTTTCTCTGCTTTTCCTTTCAGCCAATAAAAACACTCCCTCTCCTGCCTCCAGCTCTGAGCTCACTGAGAGACTGAACCAGCCATCACAGTGAGGGGCTTCACATCAACTCTCCACCTGTTGCATCAGAGCTCTTTCTCTGCTCTCAAACCTCTCCAGCTGCAGCTTTAGAGTTCAAACCCTTCTGCAGAGTGACCTCAGAAAGGCACGATGCTTTCAGAAATACAAATATTAGAAAATCAATGACATCAGTTCAATAAAATAGTGTAACACCGATTAGAAACATTGACCTGTACATCAGAAGCAGATCAGAGAAGTGACTCATGTTCTGTTCTGTGTCTTTAGGTTTATGCATCAGGGGGCGCTGCCTCCACATTCTCCCCGTAAACTGTTCATTATTCATCATCTGATCAATAACTGATCATCTGATCAATAACTGATCATCTGATCAATAACTGATCATATTAGGGTTTGGAAATCAAGCAATAGCTCATTGATTGGAGAACAGAGGAATCATGTTATTTGGATCATTTAGGTTTCACATCAAAAGGTGGCTTTCCCTCTGATTATGAATTTCAATCTAATTCTAAGAGAAGCTAAACCTCTATGTGGTTTCTGGTAAAAAAATCAATATTAAGTAAGAGATTTAAATATGAGAGGCCGTCTAGCTCACAACTCATACTTGGTCTTACAAACCTTATCAGAATCTCACATGTACACCACCAGACTCTTTCACACACAGCATCATACCGTCTTTAACGTACTGTCATTCCTTCCTTCATTTACTATCATACTATCATACATAAATAACTATTCTCTCTCACACACAAACAACATCTCTTAAACGCACCATCATACTCTCGTACACACACCACTATCGTCTTTCACAAACAACTATAATCTAATAGAACATTATAATAGTGTATGTGAAAGAGGATAGTAGTATGTGTGTAATCGGTAAACAATGTATGTAAGACAGAATAATAACCTATATAAGAGGGAATAGTATTTCATGTTAATAACAATAGTCATATTGTGGAGTCTATTTGTATATAACATTACAAGAGGGATTCTTATTATTACATTATATGCTTATTGTGCTCATGAGATTGCTATGACTATAAAATAAATAGAAACGATCACTAATCTCAGGTTCTGATGGGTTAGATACCAACGAAGAGAATAGTCAGAAGAAAGTTTTCAGCTTGCAATACTAATGTAGCAAGGTCAGGTGCAGACACTGGAAGAATACAAAGAGTTATTCATAAACAGGACATCACTCCGGCCTTGAGCTTTGGGTGAGCTCCGTTCCCACACATAGCAGCCTTATGAAGATTCCACTTTTTCTGTAGAAATGTTAGCGAAAACAAATTACATATGATGGTGCCAGAGTAGGGAGGGACTTCCACAGGCCGGCCGAATGCTGATTGGAGGATCGTGTTGCCAAGAGACTTTTTTCAAAGTCTGTGTATCTACCAAAGAGAACCAAGTCTAAACCACTGTACCTCTTCAGCTAGTCTTGACCAATCATAAATGTACGGGCAACGCCCTGTTTAATAAAAATGTATGCACGCACGAGGTTCGGGGCTCTTTTCCGGAAATAGTGGTTACAGATTACAGCTTTGCTGCCTGTCATTTCTATGACGTGACGGAGCCCTTGGCTAAGTGAATATATATATTTTGCTCTCTCATAATAAATAGTTAAACTTAGAAGTTGTCTGTCTTTCCTGGAATTTTTAACACAACAATATATGTAAAACAGAATAGCAGTGAATGAAGGGCCGAATAATAGCTTATATAAGAGGTAATAATAGTTCATGTGAATGACTATATAGGTATGTGTATAAAACAGAATGATAGGGTGTGTGCATAAGAATAGTTATGAGTGTGAGAGAGTATGATTGAAAAGGAAGTGAGTTTGATTGAAAAGGAAGTTGGACTAAATTCTCAGTTCCTGATTGGCTCTACGTTTTTCGTAAGGCAGTAGACTGCTACTAATTGTCCCTATGCAACCTGAAGAGTAAAAGGGTCAAGTCCGTCAGAAAGCAATGACTGTAAGTGTGAGCCTTACACTTACCCCGGACACACCAAGCCGATTTTGGCCGTCGATGAATGTCAGGCCGACGATGAGCGTCCTGTCGCCCTACTCAGATTGGTGTGTCCTGCACCGTTGTGTCTTTTCGGCCGTGACGACACCTTTTTGGCCGAAAACCTACCGATTCGGTAGGCAATCGGCCAAAGAAATCACTCTGATTGGCTGTTCAGCTAGCGAATCAGTGCATGAGAAGCGAAACGGAAGTGAGGGACCCAAACAAACCATTAAGAAGGCAAATCTGAGATTTCATGTAACTCCAGCTCTCGACACAGGTTGGGGAAAGCCCCATGAGCTTCTCGCTGTAGAGTGAAAATGGAACGCACACGCTATTTGTTGTTTGTTTATATCACACAGTCTGTTCTTCTTCTCTCGGTGTATCACGCAGTCTGTTCTTCTTCTCTCGGTGTATCACGCAGTCTGTCTTCTGGTTGTTGCCTCTTTTGAATGACGAATACACACTACCGCCGCCTGCTGGTAAGGAGAGTTATTGCCACTCACGCATGCGCAGTTCGTACGTGCTTCTTGGCCGTCGGCTGAAGTCTTTGCGGTGTGTTCCAGTGCGACTGATGGCCAAGACGCAGGAGACGTGAGGAGACACAACAGTCGGGTCCGTCTGTGTCAGTTCTTTGGTGTCAGCTTGGTGTGTCCCTACCTTTAGATGTAATTTAGGTTAACTTCCTGTTTTATTTAGATGCTTTTATTTTGAAGGCGAGTTTACGCTGTTGACAGGAAGTTGTTGTTGCTATGGAAACAACATGACTGCGAAAAGAAATATCTTCTACATATAAAGACGGAGAAAGTAAAGAATAAAGTGTATGTTTAAATGTTAGCACCCCCCGAAGAGGCACAAGGTTGGTATTTACTATAATATAAAATTGTAGGTTGTGTCCTAATTCGTTTGTATGCTGTTTTGTAGCTTTGCTGTCTGTTTACAGTTAACTTTTGGTAGTATGCCAAAGTGATTCTAATACGGATTGAGCCTAAATGTATTTGTTATTTTTGTGTCTTTATAGCTCTTACGTTGACTCTGGAGTTTCAATAAATTTTAAATCATCAGTAAAGTCTACGACCATATTTCGGAGGGATATGCTACAGCTAGCATTAGCTATATTTACCTTGTTTACACTTAGCGGTCCTAAGTGTTAATCTGTGTATGTTACACTTGCATGTATGAGATCATTAAGTGCCTTGTATCTTCTTTTATTATAGTTTCACTCCGTTTGAATGTCAGTGGACTGCAAATAAGTCAATAAAGGAGCATGGCTGCTCATTCCCTGGCTCTCAAAAGAGTTTGGCTGGCTGTTTAATCTATGTTCACACTGAGACAGTACAACACATAGAGAGAACAGTACACATATTGTGTAAGTACATACAAGCAGGTCACACAGTATGATCAGTTTTTATTAAAAAGTTCAGGCTGCATATGTGTTCTCAGCCTTGGAGAAACTTGACATGTTTTGGGATGTGTCTGAACCTCTCTTTAGTGGTTTAATAAAACAGATATTTGAACGTGAGCCTACTTTGTTCATGTGCTGTTGAGGTTAATGTCAGTAGTTGTGTGCTATAATGTATTTACAAAGTGTGAAGAGGAGGCAACTTTAGAATAGGGAACCTGTGAAATTATGAATAAAGAATGCTGGTGTATACAAGTCTGGCCTAAATCTTCTGTCAGAAAGATTGCAGCAATCCAAGGGGTGTAGATATCCAAACTTTAATTGTTCACAGGAGTTATGGTGTTACAGGATGTTCGTTTGTTATGTTGTGGTTATCTAGGAAATATAAATAAACAGAGTAGATCAAATTAGTGAATGACAATATTAATCCTAATAGTTACGTTACGATTTCCTGCTAGGAACAGTACATACACATAAATGCTGGAACAGTCAGCTACATGGTAAACAATACCAGAAATGCCCGCAAGAGGGCTCACTTGACCGCAACAAGTGCAAGTGTTTTAACACGTGATAATGGCGGCTTACCCCTAGATTCCACCAGGTCCGTCTGCGCCGCGTTACGGCTGAGCCTCGGGGTGTTTCTCAATCGCGAGTAAAGCTGCTTCAGAGCCACTATTTCAAGCATACTACGTCATCGAGTGCCGCCGAGGTACTGTTCCAATCTCCAGCATACTTGGAAATCTACCGAGCCCGGCGTACTCCGTTTGGAGAAATATCGAGGCTGCACATGAGTACACTCTTAAAATCTTCACAATGCTTTGCGCACGGACCAATTTCCCCAAATCTGTGGCGGAAGATGTAAGAGGCGGGGCCTCTCATATGACGCACACCTGCACACTTGCTAGCCTGTTCCACTCTTTGTTTTCCGAATGGCAGGTAGTATTCTTGACTCGCTTCTGAAGCAAGATGCTCGGCAGACATGTGCTACGAAGCAAGCGTACTCGCGATTGAGAAATGTCATGTTGTCAGTGTTATCGTAACAAATACATGTCATACTCTCCAGATGTCCTTTGTATTCAGTAAAGTTAGACGTTATTTACCGTTTGGCATTTTGACGACACATTGATGGTTTCTGAGTTCATAAATCCAAGAGAATCCTTGCTCACCAACACGGCAGCCACATCGTTTCTCCTCCAACGCTCATGTGAATCTTTGAACTTTCACTTCGTCTAAAAGATTTCTCACAATCTGAGGAGCTGAAAGGTTTCTCCTCAGTGTGGACTTGCAAGTGTTCAGACTACATCTGCGTAAATATCTTCCACTTCTCAGTCAGCAGCCGAGGGGTTTCTCTCCGGTGTGAACCTGCATGTGAAGGTTTAATTCCCCCCTCTGTGTATATCTGTTGCTACACAGAGAGCAGCTGAATGGTTTCTCTCCGGTGTGAACATCCATGTGTCTCGTCAGATGACTCCTGCGAATAAACCTTTTACTGCACAGTGAGCAGCTGAAGGGTTTCTCTCCGGTGTGAACTAGCATGTGTCTCGTCACATGACATCTGCGAATAAACATTTTACTGCACAGTGAGCAGCTGAAGGGTTTCTCTCCTGTGTGAATTAGCATGTGTCGATTCAGATCACTCTTTTTGCTAAATGTGTTCCCGCACTGAGAGCATTTACAGCGTTTCTTTGCAGAACTACGCCTTGAATCACTGACGGGGACTCGAGAGTTTGAACCTGACGGAGGGTCTCTGGTCTCCTTCCAACTGGCACTGTCTTCAGTGTCAGGTTCAGAAGAGTCTCCAGGGTTGTCCTCAGTCTCTGGTTGTAAACGTGTCTCTGGATCGGAGTTCTTGGCTGGTTCTGGTCCTCCACAGTCCTCTCCATCAGCTTCTGTTTGTCTCTGATGAAGCTGAGAGGACTGAGGTTTCTCTTCATCATCTTCACTCTTCACAGGGACAGGAGTGAATGTTGACTTGCTGTTATCATCCTCCTCCAGCCCTTGAAGCTTCTCTCCCTCCTGACTGATCCAGAGTTCCTCCTGTTCCTCTTTAATGTGTGGGGGGGTCTCAGGGGGAAACTCTTCTTTAACCTCCACCAGTTGGACGTCTGCAGGAAACAGGAAACAGGAAACAGAGACGTTACTGAGAATAGCTGTTGTGTTCATTACAGCTCAAAATCCCCTTCTTTGTTGAGCTCCAACGTTATCAGTTTTCCTATCGGTATAAACAAAATAAAAAAAGTATATAAAATAAATGTAATTGCGCCCTCTTGCTCTCGACGTGCGCCCCCAAACAAAATGCAGATTTCCCCCGTAAAATGTTAGTGATTCCAGAAAACAATATTTCTGTTCCTCAGAAACTGTAACTCCTCCAGAAATCTGAGAATCAAACAGAGCGTCAGACGACAGAGACTGCTTTGTTTTTACGGAGCTCCGACGTCACGTTGTTGTTTACGTCACGTTGTTGTTTACGTCACGTTGTTGTTTACGTCAGGAGATATCTTGTTTACGGGCGACATGTTCTCCAGAGATTTGATATATCTTATAAACAAGATCAGAGCCACAGTACTCATACTACATCTTTCTAGAAACACCCTGCAGTTGCTGAAGATGTTTCTTCATGTGTTTTGGAAAATCTGTGTTTTCATATCTGCATCGTTAAACATCTACCGTAGAGATATTTAAAGTTGCACGCATGAAGGACAGACCCTACCAAAATAAAACATATAGTATATATATATATATATATTAGGGCTGTCAAGTTAACGCGTTAATGACATATTTTAACGCCACTAATTATTTTAACGTGCGATTAACGCATGTGTATTTGTCCTCGGCCCGCCCCGTAGTTTCAGAGCCCAAAGGCTTGACGTTGTTGTTGTTAGTTGGATGGTGGGAGATTCTAGCGAGAGATATGAAAAGGAGTTTTAAACAGCAAGCCAAGCACACAGCTGATGCTGACAGCCCCGCTCCTGTCGCTCGCTTGCAGCAGACCACGCTTGAAAGTTTGTCGGGGAGACGCCTGGACAACAACAGCGATAGCTAAATGGGATTTTAGAAATAGATTTGCCTGTCCCACTGTTTTGGCCAAACTTGACCAACTCTACCATGCTGCACTGCGTTATATATCAAATGCACCCTATAGGACTCATTGCACACTGTATAGCCTAACTGGATGGTCCACACTTACTATGCGTAGGATGCAGCACTGGTTTTTATTAATGTATAAAGCCATTTTAGGCAAGCTTCCACTGTACATATGTGCCAGAGTTGCCCCAGTTTGTGACTCTTACAACCTCAGATCCAGTGCGGATATACATATATATATACATATATATATATATATATATATATATATATATAACATTTCTACATTTGTATATATATATATATATGTATATATATATATATATATATATACATATATACATATATACCGGGACAGTTTCATCCCACAGGCCATAAGACTATTAAACAACTGAACTTTTTAAAGAACATCCATAAACATTCATCTGTCTGCATATTACTAATTATTTATCTATATATCAGATTCCATGTACTTGTATACAGACTCTTCTTGCACTATTTCTATTTTATTTGTATTAACTTGCACATCTCAAAACATTCTCTTGCCCTATTCTATCAGCGTTATCAGTTCTATGTCCTCTATATATTCATGTTGCTCTGTTGGAGGAGGACTTCAGGTTCTCATCTCCATATCTCCACTGTAGCTGCTACATGATGATTGAGCTTTGAAAGGTTTAGTCTAGTGAACATCCATTAAAGAGTGCACTGAACCGACCTGTCCTCCGGATCTGAGAATGTAAAACAGCGTCCAGTAGTTTCCGGTCTCTCTCGTGTTCCTCTTTTGATCGAGACAGTTTCTCCTCGTACTCTGATATCGTTCTTTCAAACAGAGCAAAGATCTCTTCAGCAGCTGCAGAGAGTCTCTGCTTCACCAACGAGAGCAGCACAACACTCATGTTTACACACACACACACGCACACGCGCACGCGCACGCACACACACACACACACACACACACACACACACACACACACACACACTAGCTGTTCCTGCACACACACTCCGACCCACACAGTTAATTGTGTTGTTTTTTCTCCATCAAACTCTCACTCTGTTGCTAACGTGTTTCCAGCTAGCATGCTAAGCTAACTTCTATATTCGGTAAGGTAGAAGCTCCAGATGAAGCCGAACAGATCAGAGTAACATCGGAGAGTTCATCCGGACACACCGAGGCTCTGGAGGATCAGAACTGCGGGAGAAAACACACTCTTTATCGGGAGAACAAAGAGAGAAAACTGTCGCGACGAGACTCCATGTTGCTATCAGTTAGCAAGAGAGGTCACTTCCGGTTTGAGAATTTCAGAAGAAAAACAGGAAGAAAAATAACACCAAAATGATATAATGGCTTTTTAACTGCAAACTTAGGCGGTAGGTTTCCATGTGTGTAAATATTATGATGTGAAGTGATTTAAGCCTTTCTCCGTCCTCCTGACTCTCTGAGGATCTGTGTCTTAGCTTCTCATTTACTATCAAAGTGTCTTTCAATAAAAAAGTGATGAGAGTCTGAATATCTGCTTTGATCCTAAACCTGAAACCAGTTCGGAAGTAACTTAGTACATTTACTCAAGTACTGTCTCTACTTTAAAGAGTCCTCTCCTGCTGATGTTCAGGTGTATATCAGTATGTAGTGTCTCTACTTTAAAGAGTCCTCTCCTGCTGATGTTCAGGTGTATATCAGTATGTAGTGTCTCTACTTTAAAGAGTCCTCTCCTGCTGATGTTCAGGTGTATATCAGTATGTAGTGTCTCTACTTTAAAGAGTCCTCTCCTGCTGATGTTCAGGTGTATATCAGTATGTAGTGTCTCTACTTTAAAGAGTCCTCTCCTGCTGATGTTCAGGTGTATATCAGTATGTAGTGTCTCTACTTTAAAGAGTCCTCTCCTGCTGATGTTCAGGTGTATATCAGTATGTAGTGTCTCTACTTTAAAGAGTCCTCTCCTGCTGATGTTCAGGTGTATATCAGTATGTACTGTCTCTACTTTAAAGAGTCCTCTCCTGCTGATGTTCAGGTGTATATCAGTGTGTAGTGTCTCTACTTTAAAGAGTCCTCTCCTGCTGAATTCTCAACTCACCTGACCAGGTTTTACCAACACTGATTCAAAGGCTACGCTATAATCTATTACAATTATAATATTACTAGTGCGTCATTTAACAACCAACCCAGTCTCACGGCATTTCGTGTTATAGTCACAACATTTAATCTATTGATTCGATTTCCCCCTTTTTTCCTTGAAATGGTCTTTTAGTCTTTATTATTCACCTACTTTTATATTGTTTTATTTATTTAAAGGGTTTTATCTTACATCATTTATTTAACAGTTTTAATAGCAACATTTCCTTTTACGTTGTTTTATTCTTTATTAGAATTATGACGTTTTTATTACTATTATCTTTTTGTTTTTGTTGAACCTATAAGTTGACTTTATTTGATAGGGTTTCATATTGTTGCTTCGCTTCACTTAGTCTTGAGTCTTATTTATTATTTATTTTATTTGTATTATCTCACCTTTGACCTCCTCGTGTCTCTTAACCTGTTAACATGTTATATGTTCCTGCATGTATCTGTAAAGTTCTTAACATCTGATCTGAGGGGAACTTCCTGTGTATTTTTAACTGGTGATGTGTCATTTTGTAAATGTGCCGTATAAATAATAATAATAATTATTATTATTATATCATAGAAGATGTCTCAAGCGTCTTTAACTGATAAACCTCAGGTCTAAAACATCAATGCAACACATTTCTGACACTTTTAAAAAAGAAAATTCAGAAAAGTTCTATATTTATTTCAGAAAAATTCTATATTTCTTTCAGAACATTTCTAAAAAGAAATCAGAAAAATGTAGAATTGCCAGAGCCTCGGTGTGTCCGGATGAACTCGGTGTGTCCGGATGAACTCGGATTAAAAATTCTACATTTTTTTCACAACATTTAAAAAAGAAATTCAGAACATTTCTAAAAAAAAAATCAGAAAAATTCTACATTTATTTGAGAAAAATTATATATTTTGTTCAGAACATTTCTACATTAGCCAGAGCCCGGTGTGTCCGGATGAACTCGGATGAAAAATTCTACATTTCTTTCAGAAAAATTATGCATTTTTTTCAGAAGAATTCTATATTTATTTCAGAGAAATTCTAAAATTATTTCAGAGACATTTACGGAGCCCCTAAAGGAACATGGAAAAAAATCAATAAAGAGAGAGAGAAAAAAAAAAGTCCGGATAATGGGTAAGTATGTCCCTAAAATTAAGTCGCAGTTCGAAATATATCTCAAATAATGTATGCTCTGTCATTTCCCCACGTAAACTTAACAGTCTGCAATGAAATGGTTGTCTCCTGTGTGCTCCACTTCCTCCTTGGCGCACCGGTAACTTTCTAAAAAAAAAAAATAAAGTCAGGATAACGGGTTAGTTTCTCGTGCGCACGTTTTCCTGACTTTATTTTTTCTCATGTCTCTTAAACCGTTATCCCGAGTTTTTTTTTTTTATCTTCTTTTTTTTTTTTTCACAAGATACTTTCTCGTGCGCACGAGATACTAACCCGTTATCCCGACTTTTTTTTTTTTCTCGCTCTCTCTTTTTTTTTTTTCATGTCCCTTTAGGGGGGGGGGGGGGTTACCTTGGTTGGTGATTGGCTAATGGTTACTCAAGCCAAAACATCGTTATGACATTATGACATCATAAAGTGGCCAAAATCTGATCAGCTCATTTTCAGACAGGTTTTTATAGAAATGGATCAGGACAAAAAGAGAGAGAATCTTTGTTCCTGAAACTTTCAGAGTCTCTTTCCACAGAGGGGACACATGTTGATGTAGAAGAGACATGAAGAAGAGGGGACACATGTTGATGTAGAAGTGACATGAAGAAGAGGGGACACATGTTGATGTAGAAGAGACATGAAGAAGAGGGGACACATGTTGATGTAGAAGAGACATGAAGAAGAGGGGACACATGTTGATGTAGAAGAGACATGAAGAAGAGGGGACACATGTTGATGTAGAAGAGACATGAAGAAGAGGGGACACATGTTGATGTAGAAGAGACATGAAGAAGAGGGGACACATGTTGATGTAGAAGAGACATGAAGAAGAGGGGACACATGTTGATGTAGAAGAGGACATGAAGAAGAGGGGGACACATGTTGATGTAGAAGAGACATGAAGAAGAGGGGACACATGTTGATGAAGAAGCAGACATGAAGAAGAGGGGACACATGTTGATGAAGAAGAGACATGAAGAAGAGGGGACACATGTTGATGTAGAAGAGACATGAAGAAGAGGGGACACATGTTGATGAAGAAGAGACATGAAGAAGAGGGGACACATGTTGATGTAGAAGAGACATGAAGAAGAGGGGACACATGTTGATGTAGAAGAGACATGAAGAAGAGGGGACACATGTTGATGTAGAAGAGACATGAAGAAGAGGGGACACATGTTGATGTAGAAGAGACATGAAGAAGAGGGGACACATGTTGATGTAGAAGAGACATGAAGAAGAGGGGACACATGTTGATGTAGAAGAGACATGAAGAAGAGGGGACACATGTTGATGTAGAAGAGACATGAAGAAGAGGGGACACATGTTGATGTAGAAGAGACATGAAGAAGAGGGGACACATGTTGATGAAGAAGAGACATGAAGAAGAGGGGACACATGTTGATGTAGAAGAGACATGAAGAAGAGGGGACACATGTTGATGAAGAAGAGACATGAAGAAGAGGGGACACATGTTGATGTAGAAGAGACATGAAGAAGAGGGGACACATGTTGATGTAGAAGAGACATGAAGAAGAGGGGACACATGTTGATGTAGAAGAGACATGAAGAAGAGGATTTAGCAGAATAGGGGACCTTTAAAGAAAGCAGCTCTCTGAGTCTCATCTCTCTGAGTCTCAGCTCTCTGAGTCTCATCTCTCTGAGTCTCATCTCTCTGAGTCTCATCTCTCTGAGTCTCATCTCTCTGAGTCTCATCTCTCTGAGTCTCATCTCTCTGAGTCTCAGCTCTCTGAGTCTCATCTCTCTGAGTCTCAGCTCTCTGAGTCTCAGCTCTCTGAGTCTCATCTCTCTGAGTCTCAGCTCTCTGAGTCTCATCTCTCTGAGTCTCAGCTCTCTGAGTCTCAGCTCTCTGAGTCTCATCTCTCTGAGTCTCAGCTCTCTGAGTCTCAGCTCTCTGAGTCTCAGCTCTCTGAGTCTCAGCTCTCTGAGTCTCATCTCTCTGAGTCTCATCTCTCTGAGTCTCAGCTCTCTGAGTCTCAGCTCTCTGAGTCTCAGCTCTCTGAGTCTCAGCTCTCTGAGTCTCAGCTCTCTTTGCAGCTGCTTCAAAGCCTCAGGAGCAGAGAAACTAAACCTCTTCTCCAGTTCAGTACCAAGAGGCAAAGTGTAGTTCTGTGTAAATGTGAGTACCTTCTCCCCTGGTACTCCATCCCCTGGAAGCCCCCGAGGACCCATCGGCCCCTTGAAGCCAGGCTCTCCCTACGAATAAGAAAAGGTCAATTAGTAAACAACACGAGGGTATCATCGGCATGCAGGGACATCCTGAAGTCCTGTCCATGGAGAGGACACTACGGAGGGGTTTGAGGTAAGATAAGAGATAAGATAAGAACTACTTGATTGATCCCAATGTGGGAAATGTTTGCGTTGCAGCCGCATAAACAGACAAGGCAGTACATTAGAGACATTAAAAGAGTAGAAATAAACAATCCACAATGTAAACATCGTTTGAGGGAAAAGCAAAGGCTAGAGATATAAAAGGAGACAGTGGTCATACATAGAATTAACAGTTTAATGGATCAGAGAGTATAATTATTATTATTGATAACTGTATTATGTTGGTCATCAAGGATGGGTATCGAACCGATCCGTGGAGACCAACATCATTTCATTTCATTTGTATTTGTTCCTTCATGGTATGCAGAACTTAATGGATAACAATTATCTACAGAACTTGTCTCTATAAACACACCGTACCTGAAAAGGAGCAGGGAGGAGAAAGTAATCTGATTTGACCTGCTCCTTTCTCAAAGAAATAATAAATAGAAATAGATGGTCTGTGCTTCATATGCTCTTTTTCTCAGCCAATCACAACGTGTCGTAGGACGATAATAATGTCGAGGCTCGTCAAGGGTTTTGATCAGGATGTTTTGTGGTTGTGGCTCCGCAGATTAGATGGTTTTCCACCAATCAGAGGGTCGACATGTCAAACTGTCCATGGGCAAAAACCTACATTTGAGTGAAGGGTTATCCCTCCTGACGACCAGGCGGCCCCTCAATGGGCTCTGCCGTTATGAGGACGTTTTGGTGAACTCTGGACTCGTGTAAAAGCAGTTTTTAGAGCTCAAACAGTCTCTAAATGTTCTGTATCACATGCATGTCCTACCTTTGGCCCCTGGATGCCCTCTCCTGGAGGCCCCATCAGGCCTGAAGGTCCACTTTGCCCCGTAGAGCCCTGAGGATACAACACATCACGGTACTTTAAATAAACAAGGCTTCATAAACTCATGATGAAATAGAGAGGGTTTTGAAACACACACTGACCTTGGGTCCATAGAGTCCAATCCCAGGAGGGCCTGATGGTCCTGGTACCCCCAACAAACCTCTGTCGCCCTGAAGAACAGACACAGATACACCAATATCATCTACAGCATTATACAAGTCTCTGTTTTAGTCTACCTATTTATCTTCTTGGACACATTTGAGTTTGTTCTATCAACAGTCTTTGGTACGATCGATCCACATGACGTGCTCTACATTCTGCTGCCACGTCCACATTTATGAAGAGGTGTTATGTTCGAAGAATCAAAATACCTTTATTCGTATTGAAACACTATTCGATAAAGAGCATGCACATACTATTACAAGAAGTTATTCCAATTTACAAGAAATATGTTGAGGCAGTCTCTAATCGGTGAATCATCTTCAGGTTTACGTTACGCTTCGTCTTTTCTAGAAAACTACAAAAAAAAACATGTTAACTTTCAAACTTCTGCTTTAAATATGAGGATACTGAAAGTTGAATAAAATACAATAATACAAATACAAAATAGTGCAAGAAGTCTTTATGCATGTAAATAGAATATGATATGTACAAGAACAGAATGTAAAATTAAATAATTAAGACAAAATTAAATATGGTTTATTGCGGTGATAAATATTTAGATAAATAAATAAATTGCAAGATGACGAACAGATGAATGTTTATCGAGGCACTTTACAGAGCTCGAGTTTTTACACTTTATTAGTTTAAAATGTAAACCTATTCTCCTTAATTTAACTTTCTCCATACAGTTTGTCCTCTGTTGTTAATACTTGATATTTGCTAACTCTGCTGCTCCATGCATTTCATACATGAAGCATATATATATATGTATATGAATCAATATATATATATATATATATATATATATATATATATATAGCGATTATATTCTGTGCTCACGTTACCTTCGGCCCAATGATTCCCAGACCGTGTTCTCCCACAGCTCCTGAAGGTCCCACAGGCCCCAGATCCCCCTGTTAGAGAACCATTAACTCTCATTAAAACTGCTTTCAGATATTTATATTCTCAGAGGAGGGAGAAGTACTCACATCCTGTACTTGAGTAAAGGTAGAAGTACTCACATCTTGTAGTAAAAGTAGAAGTACTCAGATCCTGTTCTTGAGTAAAAGTAGAAGTACTCAGATTCTGTACTTGAGTAAAAGTAGAAGTACTCAGATGGTGTACTTGAGTAAAAGTAGAAGTACTCAGATCCTGTACTTAAGTAAAAGTAGAAGTACTCAGATCCTGTTCTTGGGTAAAAGTAGAAGTACTCAGATCTTGTACTTGAGTAAAAGTAGAAGTACCAGAGTGTAGGAATACTCTGTTTCAGTAAAAGTCCTGCATTCAAAATGTTCCTCAAGTAAAAGTAGAAAAGTATTATCATCAAAATATAGTTAAAGTAGCGACAGTAAAAGTAGTCATTGTGCAGATTGGTCCATTTCAGAATAATATATATGATATGTTTTATAATGATTGATCATGAAAGTGTTCTCAAAGCTGGTAAAGGTGCAGCTAGTTTGAATGACTTTGTATACTGCAGGGTAGCTTGTGGATTTACTCCAGGTGGAACTAAAGTCTGATTTAACACTTGATTATATTTCACATCATTCATCCACATCTGTGAAGTAACTAAAGGGATTAAATACATGTAGTGGAGTAAAAGTACACAGTAGCATAACATTGAAATGCTCAAGTAAAGTAAAAGTACCTCTAAATTGTACTTATCCATCTAATAATAATAAATAATTGAAGCTCTTCTCACCACTAGGTGTCGCCCTCCCCAGTTCTGCCTCCTCCCTGTTCATTGAACCCAGAACACATCGCTCACTAATCACCAGAAAGACGTGATAACACACCGACACATGGATCAATATCATTTTATCTAAACTCATACACACAATCAATTATTTGTTGATTTATATTCTGTAATGTGAATCTTTAAAGTACCTTAAAGTGTCAGATAATTGAAGTGGAGTAGAAAGTCTTCTCCTTCCTCTCCACCTGATGTTCTTCCTGCCTCATTGTGTGTTGGAGCTTCAGAGCGTTACTGCTATGACCTTTCTTTGTGTCGCCAGCTTCATCTCCATTACTTACGCACTGAACTGTTTGTAATCTGTAAACTACAACATGTCTACCAGATGATGCCAATCCTCCACAATTACATTTATTGATCTTAATAGCCCTGCTGCATTCCTCATTCCACCATGGCACCACTTTCTTCCTACCCTTGGTTGTTGTTTTGGGTATACTGTTCTCTGCTGCATTTAGAATATGTTGCGTTATTTGGCTTGTAATGACCTCTATGCTTCCCTCTGATGTTAGCAGGTGTACCGACTCCTCACACCATATCCTACATTTCCCCCAATCAGCTTTAGCAAAGCACCACCTGGTTATTGCACCTCCTTCCTGTATATATACATTAGTATTCATTTTAGTAAGCACTGGATAATGGTCACTTCCTACTGTGGATTTATTCAAAACAAACCATTCGCATGTATGAACCAAACAGTTTGACACTAATGTCAGATCCAGGCATGATACTTTCCCCCTGTGTACATCTACTCTTGTGCCATGTCCATCATTAAGGCATACTAGTGTTCTTTCCTCCAGCATTTCTTCCACTATATTTCCGTTACTGTCTGTATGGTTGCTGCCCCATAGACTGTTGTGTGCATTGAAATCACCACACCAAACTTCCTTCCTATGTTTATTGCCTGCTATTTCTTTAAATATATCAGTGGTTAGATTTTTACATGGGTTGTATAAATTGATTATCCTAATGTTATCTTGTTTCCTAGGGTTGCAGATTTCCACTATAATACACTCTATATCATCAGGAGATTGCACCTCCCTATATGCCACACCATCTTTGAGAAACGTGGCACACCCTCCACCATTTTGATTATTATCTCTATCATGCCTTATACAGCTAAATCCTGGAATGACAAAGTCTAATTGAGGTCGTAACCAGGTTTCTTGCACACATATTACCTCAGGGACTACCTCTAGATCATATATATATTTCTTGAATTCTTGACCATTAGCTATGAGGCTTCTTGCGTTCCACTGTAGTATGTGCAGCACCATGATTAAGGATCTAACCCTCATCCTGATTTTCATTTTCCCCAGCTCCATTTATAGTTAGCATTGCATGTATCTGATCTGCTTTAATATCTTTCATGTCAAGGAATTTTCCAGCTGCCTCCACAATGGCTTTGATTCTATCACTTTTCTTTTTTAACTGCAATGCAACATTTACAGTATGGCATATAAATACCACAAAATTCACCTTTTTCACTCCTAAAACATCATCATCCTCTTTACTCTTGGTGGCGCTGTGGGGTTGGATTTGAAGATTACTTTTTGGTGTGTTCCTGACATTTTGTATTGTAATGCTCTGCTCCATTCCACTAGGGTTCTTATTGATTGTTACTGTTCCCCTTACTTTCTTTATTGCTTCTGCGTATGAAACTTTGTTTGTAATCTTAACTCTCTGCACCTCTCTGGCCTCTCTCTGCACTTCACAACCTCCAAACGCAGCACTGTGATCTCCTCCGCAGTTACAACATTTAACCTTTGCATCCTTTTCACATTTCCCATACTCATGTTTTCCTCCGCATCTCGCACACCTTAGCTGTCCTTTACACTGCTGCGCTGTGTGCCCCATTCGTTGACATGCGTAGCACCTGAGAGGTTTGGGGATGTACTCCCTAACCATGAAGTTCAAATATCCCATTTGTACTGCCTTAGGTAAGATTCTCTCAAACTGAATGAGAACTGATAATGTTTCTTTGAGTGTATCATCCCGTTTGCTTTTAAGCCTTGTGACTTCCACTATTTTGCCTCCTTTTAATTCACTTTTCACATCTTCCATTGACATGTCCAATGGTACTCCTGAGATTACTCCTCTCAGTTTCGCCATTGCTCCTGGAACATGCGCCTTCATTTTCTCCCCATTCAGTGAGTTCATTCCCAGAATCTTTTCCTGCTGCTGTTTGTTATTGGCATGTATCAATACCCGCTTATTGTTCATGAATTTAGCAAATTTAATTTTTCCAATCTCTTTTTCAATTGCTTTGGTAAGTTTAATCGGGTGGTAATGCCCACCATCCTGATTGAATTCTATTACCACTTTCCACTCGTGTTCTATTTCTTTATTCAACATTGCTTGACTGTCATTTTGACTGACTCTTGATTTTTTGTTTTGCTTAGCCTCGTCTGCTTCACCCGACCAATCCGACCAACTTCGAGCTCTTACTGAACTATCTCTGTCTCTCAAAGATCTTTTCTTCTTCGCAGCTTTGGCTATCATCCATTCCATATTGTTTCTTTGGCTACCATCTGAGCTGGTTGACATGATGAAACACTCAATGTACAGTTTATGCAAATCCGCCAAAATAACAGTCCAATGCTACCGTTTCTGTATGTATCCGAATTTCCGATTCTCTGTGAACTTTCTGCCACGCGTCTCCAACTTCACTTCCTTCTTCTTCGTCCCCACAGCCGTCCTTTCTGCAGAGCGGGATGTCAATGATGCCCCTTTCACACCAACGCAACTCCGGTTCAAGCTCCGTGCTAGAGCTTTTCTGGTTCAGAACCGGTTCTTCGGTTTAGCGCCGGCTCTTTTCACACCGCTCAGAGCCCGACTGGTGCTGCCGCTGCTGCGTCATGACGTCACAGTTTACGTCGCTGAGTTTCTCCCCAACGCCGGAGCTCACCTCACAACAACAACGGGCCGGGGACTGCGTTGCTTTTAATCATACGAAGCCAGATTAAATTAAATAACGACTTCTCCAACCTTATACTTTTCTCCAGAGTGCCATGGTTCATTGTTTATTAATGTGTTTCAGCGGCATTTACCGACCGCTGCAGTGCTGGCTGCTCTTCAACGGGAGTGTATTCTCCCGTTAGCTCCGGGTTAGCTCACACGGCTCTAAAGTATTCACTGTCTGACTGTCACACAAGCAGCTGATACATATCCCCAGTTCCCCTTAAGTGAATGTGTGTCAGTCTGAATTGACGCTGTTTGCCGTACTCGCCTTAAGTGTTAGCTCAGGTTAATCTCGCCCCCCTCCGACGTAAGCGTGACGTATGCGGTTCTTGCTTCTAGACGGACAACTTTTTGGTGCTCGAAACGAACCGGATTCCGGAGCTATGACGCTGCTCCGCTGCGGTGTGAACAGGAAAACCCGGTGCTTTTCAAGCACCAGCACCGAACCGGCCCTGAAACACCGTTGGTGTGAAAGGGGTATGAGAGAGACACACAGAAGGGAGGTAACACCAGCTCCGTCTGAGCCAATGAGAATTCAGTCTGAGCGTCGCGCCACTTGTTGCTCAGTGAATCTGGCTCACTCAGGTTGTGTATTGAAAGTGAAGGCAAGCCAAGTTTATTTATATAGCACATTTCAACACAAGGCAATTCTAAGTGCTTTACAAAAATGAAAGACATTAAGAGCATTAAGAAACATATTATGAATTGACATTTAAAAACACTCATTTAGAAGCAAAGACACATGAATAAAAGTGACAGTGCAGTGTGAGATACACACATCTGAAATGTTTAGCTCTGACTCTCAATCATTGCCAACTTTTAGCAGAAATAGTTTTCTATCACCTCCCTTTCTTCTACTTACTTCCTTGTATAACTTGTCTTTTAGTTATTTCAAATGTGTCATGCTAAATGAACCCCTCTTTGTGTGCCATTGACTTTAGAGTGAGTCATGTGAGAGTGTGTTATTTGACACAGACCTGTGTGCTATCAAAGCATCAGGTTCTTGGAGGAGAGGTCCACTACCAAGTCCATATCCATTGAATGATGTTCTGTATGTGTACGTATGTGAAGGTGTTGTGGTTCAGTTCAGCTCTCTGCACACATCAGGCCTTCTATCAGGACAAACTATATCATAAAACACAAGAGTTTCCATATCTGACCTCAGCGTTTGAAATGAAAGCAATAATGAATGAAAGCAAAGCAGAAAGAGAGTCAGAGAGCGTCTGAAACATCCGATCTGTGAACGCTGAGCAGTGCTTCTACCAGAGAAATGTAACACCTGTGTTGATGTTTGAACACCTGACGCTGTGTTTCACTTTGTTTCAGCACTGTTTCTACTTCAACCCTCAACAGGAATGAGAGCTGTACTCTCTCTCTTCCTGAAAGCAGCAGCTAATGATTGACAGGTGGTTTCTCTGAGCCCTGTGTTACTGTGTGTCTCTTCCCCTAACTGTCTGTCCCCAGGTGAGCCTCTCAGGTGATCCCAATCCCTCGCCTTCATCAAAGGCTGAGGAAAGCTGCAGCAGCTTCATGTCCTCTTCCTCCTGCTCTGCATGGATGTGTGTGATCAGTGTGTTGTCTCTGTGGGACACTTGGCACTCGTTGGGACTCGTGTTTTTTAACCGTCCTGTCGTGTTCGGGTCAAATCTGACTGATTTACATCAATCATAAATATTGTGTTTCACATGTGATGGCCTCCAGGCCTCATGATATCCTCCACAGTAGCATGTGAACATATCAAACTGCTGATCCACACTTTCATTGAGTTTTGAGAGGTTTAGTCAACTTTGTAACTCATAGGAGATGAATGGAGAACCCTAGATGATGTTCCTCCATCAGATACACAACCACATCAACAACCATGTTATCTGTTAGTCTATTCTTTGTTTACTCACTGCAGGTATTCATGTGAACCAGTAGAGACTTTGTTTACTGCTTAAAAAGGAGTTACATTTGGTGATGATAATGTTTTTTGTGTTAATGTAAGAGCAGTTGAAACAGACAGGAAGTGAGGAAGGAGAAAGGAACCTGACAGGAGGGTTCAGTGTTAGGAGCTCAGATCCATATCACTTTTTATATTGATTACTTTTTTATTTAGCCTTTAGTACGTTTTTTAAATTGGTTAGTGAGCCCTCTTTGCTTTTGAGTAATTCAAAGACATCTTGTGGTTTTGCAAATCAGTTTCCTCTTTGTTATTTAATCTCTTGTTCCCTCCCTAGACTATCAGGGAGCACCCTCACATCTTTACACTCACAGAGCAAAAACTAATATGTGTTGTTACAGAAAAGTAAAAACTACTTTCATCTTCTGAATGTGGTTCCTAGTTTTCTCAGAGCTCTGAATATGTATTATAATATTTGTCTTTCTTCGACTTACTCCTTATTACCTTTTGTTTAAACATGTTTAAATGCTTTTGTTTCCAAATTAAAGTGGACCTATCATACTATATTTGAATAATATAGTGTAGGACCATACCTATATAAGGCATATTTATACTTTTTTTTTTTCAAAATACCAAACAGATCATGCATTTTAGCCATGCCTCATTTCGCTCAATTTGACAATTTCTAGCTCTGTGTTTGTAGGGGCAGATTCAGTGAGAACAGCACCATCTACAGGCCTGGCATATGTACTACAGCGTCTCCAGCGCTTTCGAACGGCAATGGCCGTGGCGGTCTCCTCCTGATTGGTGGAGTTGGCCCAATAGCCGTAGCGCCACCGTCCTGACGTCAGGACAGTGTTCAAATCTGGATCAGTTTTTATCAGATCCGTTGCAGCCCCTTTTTTAGAGATTTGGGTATGGAGGAAAATAGAGAGGGTTGTGTTTTCTGACACTTGGTGAGTTCCCTGGAACACCGGGGACACATATTCATGTATAAAAGACGTACAAAAGTGCATTTTGGATGATAGGTCCCCTTTAAATAAAGAACCTTTAAAGAGCGAAATAATGCATTTAGAGAATTAAAGAAAAACATGACACAAAATAATGTTATAGAGTTTCAAAGGAAAAGGGCAGCTGCTCGAAGGACAATCAAATACACAAAAAAAAGAACATGGAGAGAATTTTGTTCTACCAATGGCAGAGGAGTAAAATTAGGTGATGTCTGGTCCATGTTTAAGCGGATGAGTGGGAAAAGGAAATCCATTAAAATTCCAGCTTTGGTTGATGGGGAGAGGCTGGCAGTGACAGATAAAGAGAAGGCAGACATGTTAGGAAGGACACTTGCAGCAGTACATAGCGGGGAACATCTCAGTGATATTCATAGGCAGCAAAAACAGCAGTTACTAGCAGAGAATGAAAACGTGAAGGAGAAGAGACAGGATAATAGGTCAGCTCTTGATGTGGAATTTACAATGTCAGAACTCAAAATAGCCTTACAAGGTACAGGTTATACAGCCCCAGGACAAGACCAGCTATGTTATGCTATGTTTAGACAGTTGCCTATGGAAACTATGACAATGGTGCTGAGTCTTTTCAATAAAATCTGGAGAGAAGGAGATATGCCAAGTTTGTGGAAAACAGCAGTCGTGCTACCATTCAATAAGCCAGGGAAAGATACAGCTAACCCTAGTAACTACAGACCAATAGCTCTTACATCACACCTATGTAAATGGATGGAAAAGATCATTGTCCGTAGGCTCTCACATGTACTGGAGCAGAAAGGGCTGCTGAGTAGTTTTCAGAGCGGATTTCGTAAAGGGCGGGTCCACAATAGATGCTTTAGTAAGAGTGAGTAATGATGTGGAAAAAACATTGAAAATGAAAGAGATAATGGCAATAGTGTACTTTGACATTGAAAAGGCGTATGACTGTATGTGGAGGGATGGGTTACTGATCAAATTGAGTAGAATGGGTATTGGAGGGAGAATGTACAATTGGGTAAGGGCCTTTTTAACAGACAGGACATTTAGAGTAAAGGTTGGAGCAGATATTTCCAACTATTTTGAAATAGAAAATGGTATCCCCCAAGGGAGTGCAGTCAGTCCAATATTATTTAACATCATGATCAATGATATATTTACATGTTTAGACACATGCATTCAATCGGCTCTATACGCAGATGATGGGGCTATTTGGATGAGGGGAAGAAATGCCCCATACGTAATGGAGAATATAGCTAGAGCGATTAAAAAAGTGGAGAGGTGGTCATATAACTGGGGATTCAAAATGTCAGAAAGCAAGTCATGCTACATGGTATTCACAAACAAACGCAAGATTGATGGCCAACAGCTAACACTATATGATCGTCCAATGACAAAGGTGAATGAGTTCAAATACCTAGGACTGTGGTTTGATAGCAAATATACATGGAAAATGCATATTAATCAAGTGGAAACAAAATGCAAAAAAGTATTAAATTTATTGCGAGCTGTAGCTGGATGCAACTGGGGCGCAGACAAACAAGCATTAATAGACATTTACAGATCAATTATGAGGTCCACAATAGATTATGGTTGTATAGTGTATGGAGCAGCAGCAAAAACATCGCTTTTAAAAATTGATAGAATACAATATAAAGCATTGCGGTTGTGTATTGGAGCGATAAAGTCATCCCCTATCAATGCAGTTCTGATAGAAGCAGGAGAGACACCTCTGGAGATCAGAAGAGAGAAACTTGCTCTGTCATACTGGGTCAGGCTACAAGGAAGTGGAGAAGGAAATATTTCAAACAGAATATTACAGGATTGCTGGGAATATGCAAAATTCCAGGGACGTGGGTTTGGCTGGACGAGTAAGGAGAGAACGAGGGCATATGGAGTGGACAATATCACGTTTGCTAAAGCAACCCCATTTAGCAGTGTTTCCTCCAGGGCTTTTCCCAGAAGCTAAAATAGATATGAGTATTGTAGAAAGGAAAAAAGAGTGGCAAGTAAATGAAGTGGGAATTAAAACAAGTATGTATCTGAATGAAAAGTATTACAATTGCCTACAAATTTACACAGATGGTTCTAAGAACAAGGAAGAGTGTGTTGGAATTGGTATATACATCCCAGAATTTAAAATATCTATTTCAAAAAGAGCGTCTGATCAATTATCAGTGTACACAGCAGAAATGCTGGCAGTAATAATAGGATTACAGTGGGTTGAAGAGGTCAGACCAGATAGGGTGGTGATGTGCACAGATTCATTGTCCATATTACAAAGCATACAATCAACAACAACTGCCAGAGAAGACATTCTCATAGAACTGAATCATAGCCTGTTAAGATTGCACAGAGGCGGCATAGATCTGCAGTTCTGCTGGGTGCCTGCACATGAGGGGGGTGAAAGGGAACGAGTGTGCTGATAAATTAGCAAAAAGTGCACTACAAAAGGAAATAACATTACCAGTTCAACTTGGAAAAGGAGAAGGAAAAGCAGTAATTAAGAAGAAAGGGATGGAGATCTGGCAGAAAAGGTGGGAGAAAGACCAGAAAGGCAAAGAATATCACAAAGTACAAAAGACAATTACAATTCATATTTATAAAGAAAGAAACAGAAGGGAGGAAATCATGATAGCTAGGCTCAGAATAAATCACACAGCATTGAATGGTACGCTGTATGTCATGGGGAAAAGTGACAGTGACAAGTGTGGGAACTGTGGAGTAAAAGAAGATGTAGAACATATCTTGATACATTGTGACATATATAAAGCGGAAAGAGAAAAACTAAAGGCTAAAGTTTTAGAGGCAGAGAGGGAATGGAGTGTGGTTGGTATTTTGGGAACAAAAGGAGAGGGAGTAAGAGCTACCAGAAAGGCACTGTTTACATTCTTGAGTGAAACTGGGGTAGGAAAAAGAATTTAACATTAGGTCAAGAAAGAACATAGATTTTTATTTTTGTTTTATTTATTTCATGTTTTGTTTTTTGTTTTTTGTTGTACCTTTTAAGTTGTTTGCAATCCGCCAAAAAACGAAGAGAAGAAGAAGAAGAAGGACGGCTGTGTTTCTGTGGATAAAGAACCTTTCACACAGAAAGCCTCGTGAGATCAACATGAAGATGTTGCTGTTTCTGCTTCTCCTGGGAATAGTAGGCCCACACTGCACATCTGCACGTGAGTCTTTTGATTCTTTGCGTTGGAAAATAAGAAATGCTTCATGTGTTTACAGCAGGGCTTCTCAAACTCCGGACCAAGGTCTGGATCCGGACCGAACTGCAAATCAATCCGGACCGAACCCTGTGTCGCATTATAAAAAAAATAAATAAATTATAAAAAAAAAAAAAAAAAAAAAGAATTCTGATTCTGATAAATTAATGTACATCAGGGGTTTTCAAAGTGTGGGAAGGTGAGCCTCCCCTCAGAGAACATAAGAACAGCCGCGCCCCCCCCTCCCAATTATTATTGCTATTATTATTATTATCATTGTTGTTGTTGCTATAATGCAGGGGTATTCAATTGCATTTCAAAGAGGTCCAGTAAGATAAAATGAAGACTGTTTCTCTCCTCTTGTCTCGTCTCTGTGTGTGTGTTTGAATCTATCGTGCTGGCTCACTGACTGCACCGATTTGATTGGCTGAGTAGCGTCACCCTCCTTAAAACATTAAACAATAACTTTTTTAAACCTTTTTTATCTTTATGTTTTAAACATATTGTATACAACTCCCCCACTACTTGGACTATTCCTTGCACCCCTCTAGAATAAGCCCAAATGGTCTCAACCATATTGCATCAGTAATAACGTGCACTTTGTTGTTATCGTTATAACAAGATCGCAAGGACAGTGGTAGCGATCGGACAATTGAGTGTTGTTCAGTTTGTGTGTTGTGGAACATGCGTGTCCGTGCATGAAAATATACCACACACCCAATTACAATAGCATGTTCAATTCACTACCCTGGAAGTTAATAAAGTTGTTAAAGTTGGAACAGCCTGTGGACAGCCGTTCTTCCTTGCATGTCAGTCGCCGACACCTTCTTACAGAGGACAGGCAAATCTAGCTGCAGCACGACCCGTATATTTTCGCACGCCGTGTTCTCAACACATATTTTTAAAACATTTTTAACATTTTCAACATCGTGGATAAATCCTTATATGCTCCCGGCAACACACTGAACGTCAATTTTGCCTCCTTATTACACTCATCCCTACTTTAGTGGGAACAATGAGTCTGCGTCTTTGATGCACACAGGAATAAACGCAGATCATACTCTGCACTTGATTTTGATCAAAGTCCATGCGGAAAACCCGCACTCACACAGGTAGGTGGAGATGAAGGGAATGAGCACTTTTACAGCCTTTTTGGCGAAGTGGGGGAACTCGGTCTCCACAGACAGCCAAAAGTGGGCAAGTGTCACTTTTCTCATCTTTTCTCGTTATTTTTTTTCTCACGCTGCGCCTCCCCTGAAGCTCTCTGGCGCCCCCCAGGGGAGGCGCGCCTCACACTTTGAAAACCGCTGATGTACATCATCATGTACGCGCGTCTTGTGTCTGACGCGTTGTGAGAATGAACGTGCATATATATTTACTTGTGTGCGCGAGCGTGACACGCATAGCAGACCGCAAATTAACCGCAAGTTTACCTTGACATACTGTATGTATGTATTGAAGGTGTGTGTGTATACAGGGGCGCCGTTTACCGACAGGCAAGACAGGCAAGGCAGGCAAGTGCTTGGACCAGAAGGGGGCTCCCAAAGAAGGTAGATTAAGAAGGTCCACAGCAACGACAACATGAAACACCCTTTAATTTACTGCAACGACATGTCGGGCATTGATCCGGACCAGTGACCTTGTATAAAGTTCACAACTGGACCTTTAATAAAAAAGTTTGAGTACCCCTGAGTTGAGGTACACCTACCCGAGGTAGAACAAAGCACAACCATGTTTTTTCATTACTTTAATACGTCTAGTTTATGAAACGGATTGTTGTATAAAAATATTTCACAGCAAAATTATTTGTTTTGGTTAATGTTTGGAACTTTCCCATAACCGAAAATAGTGAAAATGTGCACTCCTCTGAAGGGGGCCGTGTTGGCCTTATCACATGTATCCCTGGAAATAATGATCAGAATTTCACCAAATTTGGCCTAAATGTTCACAGAGAGGTAATGCATACCAGATTGCAAAGATTATAGCAATACCTTTTACCTTTTTTGTAATATTAACACTTACACACACATAATTCATATGCCGAAATGGAATAGGACATTTAAAATGCAAAAGGTATGTTTATGCTTTTCTGTCATTTTTAAACTAAAGAGTCCAATCACCCAAAACTGATGAAAGATTGCGTTTCGGGTTCAAAAATGTTTTTGATATAGTTGTATATGGGAGGATAACATGATGTAGTAATGTACTAACAAGACAACATGTTAACTTTTGGTTTCACATGAGGATAATTCATGTTTATTTGTCTGCATTATTTTGTGTTTTATTCTTTTTTTATTTTGAATGCATTATTTGTATTCCATACATTTAGGCTATATAACACACATACAAAATACAAAGCACCCCAGTGTATATATACATACTCTATATAACATATATCATTCATTTAAGATTTGATTTATCCAATCTAATAATTGAAAATGTTTATTTAAATCATGTGAACATATTATGCCAAGAAACCTGTTAGCTCATGGGATCACAGTATCTACAGTATCAACTGTTATTAAAAGATTATGTAAAATACAAACAAAAACTGTGTTTGGAATAGAAAAGTTTGATGTATAAAGCATATATATAATAATGATTATAATAAAAAACATTATTATATATAATATGTTTTGATCTCTTAATCTATGCGTTGAGTCCTTCCCTTCACACAGGTACACCCACAGGGCCCCATTCTGACGGCCATTTTGGCTGCACTGGTTAGCTGTTAGAGGCTGGTGACAGCAGAGGGGGAAGTGAATAGTCAAAAAAAACTATTTTTATGAAAAGATAAGAGTCTCTGGTACATATAAATGACATTTTTGGGTGATTGGACTCTTTAGTTTAAAAATGACAGAAAAGCATAAACATACCTTTTGCTTTTTAAATATCCTATTCCATTTCCGCCTATGATTTATGTGTGTTTAAGTGTTAATAATACAAAGTACGTAAAAGGTATTGCTATAATCTTTGCTTTATTGTATGCTTACCTCTCTGTGAACATTTAGGCCAAATTTGGTGAAATTCTGATAATTATTTCCAGAGATACATGGGATAAGGGCAACACGGCTCCCTTCAGAGGAGCGCACATTTTTCGTTTCATAAACTAGACAAATTAAAGTAATGAAAAAACATGGTTGTGCTTTGTTCTACCTCGGGTAGGGGTATCTCAATAACTAAAGCCTTTTTGGGGGGTTTGTTCCTCTACTGTTATGGGCTGTGTGAGTTTAAAGTGTGTCTTAAATGGTGGTACATGGTGTACTTTGACTCCACTATATGTATTTAATACTTACAGATCTGGTAACTACTGTAGTTCTTTTTAAATCTGAATGTGGGAGATAAACATTGTTTGGAGATTTATAGTGACTGAAGTTATTACATTATTATTATCCTACAGGGACTCACTCTCTGAAGTATTTCGACACTGCGTCCTCTGGAGTCCCAAACTTACCAGAGTTTGTTAGTGTTGGGTTGGTTGATGAGGTTCAGATAACTCACTACGACAGCAACACCAAGAGATACGAACCCAAACAGGACTGGATGAACAACATCACAGCAGAGGATCCTCAGTACTGGGAGAGGAACACTCAGATCTCTCTGAGTAACCAGCAGGTCTTCAAAAACAACATTGAAACTGCAAAGCAGCGCTTCAACCAAACTGGAGGTTAGTTCATGTTTCACCTTCTACTGATAATATATTGTTTATATCTTCATCCTGTACACACACACACACACACACACACACACACACACACACACACACACACACACACACACACACACACACACACACACACACACACACACACACACACACACACACACACACACACACACACACACACACACACACACACACAGACAGTGTCTCTGTCCATCCCATAATAACCACCAGAGGTCACTTTATTCTCTACATGAGACTAACTCTACTTGTAGTGACTAAAGTTAATTAAATAAAGTCATTCAGAGAATAAACTCGGCTAACGACACGTTCAGGAAACAGTCTGTGCTGAAGTTCTGTTTCATAATGATGTTGTTAGAAAAAGGGATTTATTTCTAATTAATTAAAAAGACTCTGAATGACTCTCTCTCTCTATCTCTCTCTGTCTCTCTCTCTCTCTCTGCTCTCTCTCTCTCTCTCTCTCTCTCTCTCTCTCTCTCTCTCTCTCTCTCTCTCTCTCTCTCTCTCTCTCTCTCTCTCAGGTGTCCACATTGTCCAGAGGATGATAGGCTGTGATTGGGATGATGAGACTGGTGAGGTCAAAGGTTATCTACACCATGGTTTTGATGGAGAAGACTTCCTGATACTGGACCTGGAGACAGAGTCATGGATCGCTCCAAGACGAGAGGCTGTCCTCACCAAACAGAGGTTGGATAAGGACAAAGCTTTGATGGCAAACCTCAAGAACTACTTCACCCAGGTCTGTCCTGAGTATCTGAAGAAGTTTATGAACAATGGGAGGAGCTTCCTGATGAGAACAGGTAGAGTCACATGACCTGATGGAGTTTCATAAACACCTCCATGTTCATGTCTCCTGTGTTTCTGACATTACAACACATGTCTCACTCTGTGTCTCACTCTGTGTCTCACACACTGTCTCACTCTCTGTCTCACTGTGTCTCACACACTGTCTCACTGTGTCTCACTGTGTCTCACACACTGTCTCACTGTGTCTCTCTGTGTCTCACTCTGTGCCTCACACTGTGTCTCACTCTGTCTCTCACACTGTCTCACTCTGTCTCACTCTTTGTCTCACACTGTCTCACTCTGTCTCACTCTGTCTCACTCTTTGTCACACACTGTCTCACTCTGTAAGTAAGTAAGTAAGTAAAACTTTATTTATATAGCACCCTTCTCAACACGAATGTACAAAGTGCTTTACAGTACAGTACACAATTCACAGTACAACTAAAATGTAGAATAAAAGGCATAAAAAGGCATAAAACAACAGCAGGTAATACATAGGATAAAACATACGATAAAACACCAATAAAAGACAGCTACTAACTCACCTCCTCCGATGCCCCAAAGGCCTGACGGAAGAGGTGGGTCTTTAACTGCCCCTTAAAAATCTCTACTGAGGCAGAGGCTCTTAGTGTCTGGGGGAGTTTGTTCCAAAGCCTTGGGGCCACCACCTCAAAGGCACGGTCCCCCTTGGTTTTTAGCCTGGTTCGGGGCACCCTTAGGAGGCCTTGCTCAGAGGACCTCAGGGCCCGGGTTGTGCTATGAGGGAGGATCAGGTCATTAATGTAGGCTGGGGCTTGGCCATGGACAGCTCTATATGTGAAAACCAATACCTTGAATTGGGTTCTGAGATGGACAGGGAGCCAGTGCAGGGCAGAAAGAATCGGGGTGATGTGGCATGTTTTTTTGGACCGAGTGAGCAATCTGGCTGCAGCATTTTGGACCTGTTGTAACCGGTTTATTGATGTTTTGTTGAGGCAGGAGAACAGAGCATTACAGTAATCCAGCCGGGATGAAATAAAGGCATGAATAGCCATCTCCATTTCTGTGTTTGATAGAACCCCCCTGAGCTTGGCAATGTTGCTGAGATGGAAAAAACAGGTACGGGTCAGAAGTTTTATGTGTTTGTCTAGTAGCATAGACTGATCGAAAGTTACACCAAGGTTTTTGATGTTTGCCCTTATGTTACCACTGAAAGAACCCAGGTGGCTTGCTACCTTAGAGGCGATGTTATCAGCCGCTAAGATCAAGACTTCCGTTTTTGAAGCATTGAGCTGTAGGAAGTTGCTTGACATCCAATCCTCAATTGCAGACAGACATGTGATGAGAGTGTTTACAATTTCCATTTTGACGGGTTTGAAAGAGATGTATATCTGGATGTCATCTGCATAACAGTGATATGAGACACCCTTGAATTGGCTAATTATGCAGCCCAATGGGAGCATGTACAGGGCAAAAAGAAGGGGGGCTAAAACAGAACCCTGGGGCAGGCCGCAGGATAGGGGAGTGCTGTGTGATGAGAACGGGCCCACCGCCACGGAGAAACTTCTCCCACTGAGGTACGAGGCAAACCACTGGAGGGCAGACCCTGAGATGCCTACCCACTCCCTGAGTCTATCTAGCATGATGGCGTGGTCCACTGTGTCAAACGCTGCACTCAGGTCCAACAACACCAGAACCACGCAATCACCTGCATCCGATGCCATCATGATGTCGTTGGAGACCCTGAGGAGAGCTGATTCTGTGGAGTGGTGTTTTCTGAAACCTGATTGGAATTTGTCATGGATTTTATTATCATTCAGAAATGTATTGAGTTGGTTAGCAACAACTTTTTCTAAAACTTTTGACACAAATGGGAGCTTTGAGATGGGCCTGTAATTATTCGGGAGTGAGGGATCTAGATTGGGTTTTTTGAGAATGGGCTGAACAACCGCCTGCTTAAAGAATGATGGGACGGAGCCGGAGACAATGGAGATGTTTATAATGTGGAGCAGGGGTGGAGCGACACATGAAAAAACTTCTTTTAGCATAGACGTTGGTAAGGCATCCAGAGGGCTTGAGGAAGATTTCATAGTGCTCACTACAGCGGTCAGGTCGGCTATAGTGATGCAGGAGAAATTACTCAGCGTGGCCTACCTAACTGGACAGATAGGGAGGGGGGAGTGGGAGGGGTTGATGCTCGACCTCACATCAGCTACCTTGTTTATAAAAAAGGTGAGAAAACCTGTCTCTCACTCACTCACTCTGTTTTCTTTCTCTGCTGCATTTCTTTTTATTTGACCAGTGTTTCTGTCTTTCAAGGTGAACTTCTGAATCACATATTTTGTCTGACTAACACTGAACAGTTTCAGATTAGTAAAACATTAGACTCCTCTACAAACAAAGGTATTATTCTGGGATATGGAGACAGAAGACACCATTTCATCTTCACATGATGAAACAGGCGTAGTGTGAGCATCGTGTAATAAATCTGAATATGTTGGTGTGTAGCTGTCCGTGTTTCATCGTACGCAGCCTTTCTGTCTGGAAAGGATTTAAGACCAAAATACTGTTATTTAAAAAAACTGGAACTATAAAAAGTTTGGCATATTTCTTTAATAAAGAACTTAAACTGTTATTTTATAATCAGACGTGTTGGAATTAACTTTCTTTTGATCAACTATTCAGTGAATGGTACTATAGCACTACACAGTACAGTGGAGATAAATCAAACTTAATATTCTTGTCAGTATAGATTAAGTAATGACTATTTTTCAGATGAATAAATGAATTGTTTACACATTTGAATGTCAAGAAATAGAAACAAATCTTAATTTCAAAACTCTAAGAGGAAATATTCAACGTGCTTCTTTAATCTGAACAACACTAAACAGTATTTGATATTAAATTATATAAAAGTGAGAAGAAAGTCTTTATTTAACCAATTTCTCTGAAACACTGACTCTGTGTTCTCCTTCAGTGATGCTCACAGTACATCATAACTCCCTGTAGTGATATCACTGTGAGTCAATAACCTCTAAAGTGTGTTTGTGCAGAGATCCCCTCAGTGTCTCTGCTCCAGAAGTCCCCCTCCTCTCCAGTCAGCTGCCACGCTACAGGTTTGTACCCGGACAGAGCCATCATGTTCTGGACCAGAGACGGAGAGGAGATTTACGACAACGTGGACCACGGAGAGATCCTGCCCAACCACGACGGATCCTTCCAGATGAGCGTGGACCTGAACGTCTCCTCAATCCCCGCTGAACACTGGGCCAAGTACCGATGTGTGTTCCAGCTCTCTGGGGTGGCGGAGGACCACGTCATCGTACTGGACTCAGCTGTGATCAGGACCAACAGAGGTAAGACTGCATCACAACGGCTCAATGGTTACTTATGGCGCATTTCCACCATGGCGCAGAGCGCGGTTTAAGTGTGCCGTGTCGTGCCGGGCCCGTTTTTGGTTGCGTTTCCACTAGGCCTAGTTTCGGCCCGGGGCTACTTTTTCACCTTTTTTCTGGCCCGACAAAATCGTGGTTCTATCTGGGCCAACAAGCGGGCCAACAACCGGGCTGAATATACTAAACTAGTGAGAGAATCGCTGGCAAGGGGGCTACAACTACAACAAAATGAACATATTTGACCGTGATTTAATTGTAATACACGTTTCAAAATGATGCCGAAGTAACAACATACTGATACCGGTTAGTAAAAACCATGAATTAATGCTTTGTCAAGTCTGCAGACAGACGGCAGGCGAAACACCTTTTACAATGCGTGTTTTCTGAATGGAGATTGGCTAAGCTAACGCAGTATATGCTCCGACCGTCCACACTCACAACAACGGCCTACAGACATAAATAAAGCAGCGACTGTATTCACCATGACACAGGCAGTCTGTGGTTTGTACTTGTTTAACTTTTGTCGAGTTTCTGAACAGATATGAGGAGCTGTGAGCTCTGAGTGCTAACAGCTAACGGCTGTGTTGTTTTTCTGAAGATGACGTCACGGCTCCGCCTACACTGCGTTACTATAGATACTACCCCAGTTCCTAAACTGTAATGGAAGCGCAGCATAAAGTGAGCCGGACCCTAACAAGGCCTAACAAGGCCTAACAAAACCATACTAAGTCGAGCGAGGCCTGCGGTGGAAATGCGCCATAACAGTCAACCAGCGACGTGCAGTCAGTGGAGGCAGGGGAGGCAGAGCCTCACCAGTCATACTCCAATGTAACGGAAAAACAACTAAAGAAAAACGAAATAGTAATAATAATAAAATGTCTCCACTGATCTGTGTTGTAAGTGTGATTTATGTATGATTCTAATCGCTTTTTATAGTCAAAATCAGCAAATTTGCCGAGCTCCGCTACGGGAGCGATGAGAAGTGAGGCAGGGGCGTGCTCTGCCTCTCGTAAGCCCACAGTAACTTGCTGGAGCGCGGGCACTAATGTAGCGCGGGCACTTATTTTGTGAGCGCGCTCAAGCCATTTACTGTGGGCTGAGGTGAGGCACAGATGAGATCTGCCTCACCTCAGAATGCGTCACCCCACAGAAACTGGCTGGAAAGCGGGCCCTAAGCGCATGCCTGTTACCATCTCACTGTAGGTCACCAATGTAATGTATGTAGATCCCTTTATTACATTTATCCTCGCCATCCATAGTCTCTAAATAACTTATTTCACGTATATATGATATTTAGGCTCGCTGCTCTCAACGGCAATGAAAATGCACCAGGGGAGGCAGCCATAACCTCTGCCGCACTGAAGGGGGCGCACGTGAGCCCACAGGTTCTTGTTGCTACTGTAATTCTACGCAGAGACGGTAGACGTAACAACAAACTAGACTTTTGAAACTAGAGGGAGATAAGGAGGACTTTTACAAAAAAGTAATAGAGATTGTTGTCCAGAAGGATAGCATGGACTTCATCTTCAAGTCAAGGTAAGACCACATTTGTAATGAAAATGGGATCTTACTAAGAAAGAACAATCCAATATTTAGATTTTGGGTATCCTTTTGTTGAACGGTCTGTTTAAAATGAATCGAAGCATCAGACTAAAAAAGCTTTTGAAAATAACCGAATATTTCGATTAAGGTCAAAATATAATATTTGTAAATCTGACTCAGTGCCTCACCAGCCATGAACCTCACCGCACGTCACTGCAGTCAACAGACCCTGTGTGATTGTAGTAATGTGTTTTTATTACATGTACAGCACTTTGGCTCGACCAAAAATCGCTTTTAAATGTGCTATATAAATAAAACCTGATTTGATTTGATTCAACAAACCCTGACAACATTTCATAGTTTCCCTCCCCTGAAACCAGGGTTGCCAACTCTCACGCATCTGGCGTGTGACACACGCTTTCACTCTCAACCTCACGCTCTCACGCTGCCCAAACTATTCTCACGCCAAAAACAAGAATACTGAAGATTAGAAACGGTTTTGAAAACTTTTGTCACGTAGTGATCGTCTTCTCAATAAAACATCTTTGATAATGTCTTCTGGCCAATCAGAATCACGATAACGGCGTGGTGTTGTTGCAGGAAGTCCCGACGGAGAATACTTTTGCTGTAGTACATCTCTATACAACATTACGTGTTGATAGAATTCAACACGTAATGAAATAAGACCCCACGGTTTGATGATTGATAGGTGTGTGGGCTGTCTTTCATTTTGACACACAGAACAATGGGGGCTATCCACCCTTATCCACAATGTAAAGTAATTCACACAGCCTCTTCCCTCTTCTCTCTGTGAGGAGTAGTGATGGGAATTATGGCTCTTTGAAGGGAGCCGGATCTTATGGCTCCGTTCCTTTCAAAGAGCCGTTCAAAAGAGCCGTTCAAAAGAGCCGTTTTTTTAAAAAGGGGGCGGGGTTACTAGGTTTATCTGCGAAATAATCACCAGGATAATGATTGACTGCATTGCCAGACCTAATGTCAATAATCTGCATTGTAAACATGACACAAGGTGGCGCCATATCCATGTCATTCATGTCAGTGAATGTACTTTGAATTTACCCTCTGCATGTGTTAAGTAAATAAAGTTGCCTTGCCTTGAATGAAATTCACGCAACTCTTAATATTAGTAGTGTGTTTTTAAGTGGCGATGGAGATTATTTGTTGACCCTGCTTTAAAGGATATTTTGCCTTTACAAATGGTGCGCTTTATTACTGCCTGGGTTTTGGTTGAAGTGCATCCAAATGCTGCTGCGTTTTCGCGTTTGGCTCATTTTACATCCGAAAAACACGTCGTCTATCTGTCCAGTACCACTTGTTATGACTTCTCTCTCTCGCGTATTCCGTTAAGACCCACCCCACCTAACTCCTCGTGCTGAAACCTACAAATCAGAGTAGGGGCGGGTCTTCACAGAATACGTTTGGGGAACAAAATCAAGCTTTTTAAAAGGCGAGTGAATTTTGGCAGGCAGTGAGTGCGGACCAACTTTGATTGAACGATAAGAAGAACGGCTCTCACCAAGTACGACTCGGTTCCCCTCGTTCGTACCAAAGAGCCGTTCAAAAGAATCGGCTCGTTCGCGACCGACACATCACTAGTGAGGAGCAGCAGGTTCAGCTTTCAGAACAAAGTAACACAAAACTAAAATGGCATTAATTTTTTTAAATATGTCGTGTAGTAATAGATTTATTTATTTTTCTTCTCAAGAGAGTACCAGAATGTGTATTTTATGTTAGTATTTAAAAAACTCCTGGGGGAGAATCCCCCCAGACCCCCCTGCAGGGCTTGGGTTTTCAGCATGTCAACTCTTTCATCTGTGGGGAAATTGCAGGATTGGCTCCAGGTCGCCCTTTTTATTTACTACAAGACAAATGTGCCTTTTTATTTCATACATTTCAATTTGGATTGAGACAGGGAAATAATCTAAACCTCACGCGTGGCGTTTCACTGTCGGGGGGAGCGTGTATGTAATTACATTGCAAATACTGACTTGAGCCCCACCACTGTATGGGTTAGCCCTACCATAGATTACCCAACAAAAATACTCTGGAGCCGCAACTGCGGACCCGTATTGCGCATGCGCAGATCTAAGATCCAGTAGAAATGATAAAAAGTAAAAGTCTGCTGCTTATTGTTCTACTAGGCCAAAATAGAGTCAAAGAGTATATGAGAGTGAGAGTGTGTTAATGAATATATTTGGCAGTTTGGAGTAATTCTGTAGATTTGTTTGTGTGTGTGTGTTTCATGTATAGGCCTCTCACGATAATTAATTTTGTTGGATACATTTTCCCGGAAATTATTGCGATAAACGATAATATTGTCGGCACCGTTGTATGACCATTTTAGACCACTGACATAATGATAATATATAATAATTAGGGCTGTCAAGTTAACGCGTTAATAACGCGTTAACGCAAAAAAAAATTAACGCCACTAATTATTTTAACGCGATTAACGCATGTGTATTTTTTGTCCTCGGCCGCCGTAGTTTCAGAGCGCATCGAGTGTAAAATACCATCGACAAGCTGATGCTGACAGCCCCGCTCCTGCCACCCGCTTGTGGCAGACCACACTACCACGCTCACTGGCAGGCCCGGACTGGCCATCGGGAGGACCGGGAAGGAGTGTGTATGTGTGGCGCGACTCGCGCGAGCGAGGCACACCTTACGTGTTGTTGTTGTTGTTAGCATCTGGTGCTAGCTAGCTGCGCTGACGGATATAAGGAGCTGTTTCAATGACATTTCGCCGACAACTGCGCCGAGCACTTGACTTTATGCAGGTAGCCAGACAGTGGGACATTGTACGAAAAGTCAGCACAGTCAGCACGGATAGTGCGCGCAACATGATTGCAGCGTCCAGGCAGCTCCCATTCGAGCATATATGCCTTGAGCTGCACATAGCTCCATAGATCCATCACAGTGTCTCCACACACACACACACACACACACACACACACACA
Organism: Trematomus bernacchii; assembly: GCF_902827165.1. Lineage (NCBI taxonomy): Eukaryota > Metazoa > Chordata > Actinopteri > Perciformes > Nototheniidae > Trematomus > Trematomus bernacchii. The sequence continues at coordinate 620,941 of NW_022987607.1, forward strand.
CACACACACACACACACACACACACACACACACTGTATTATTGTATGAGAGAGGTTCCAGGTTGAATTGAGGCGAATATTTGTAATGTTCAGGTTGTTGTGTTTAATATTCATGAGAATATTTGTCATTGTTCAAATGATAATAAACAAACATATAAAGCATATGTGTCCACTCATATGTTGATAAGAGTATGAAAAACTTGAAAGATATCCCTCTAAGGTACATTTAGAACAGATAAAAAATGTGCGATTAATTTGCGATTAATCGCGATTAACTATGGACAATCATGCGATTAATCGCGATTAAATATTTTAATCGACTGACAGCCCTAATAATAATAATTCAAGTACATCCTTTCAAACTGCTAGTCACATCCTCATGTAAATGGCAATTTATCGAGGTCAGAAAAGTTATCGAGTTCATTTTTATTTATCGTACGATAAGTCAATTAATTGCTTATCGCGACAGGCACACAATAAAACAGTGGAAACAAACATGTTTGACTTTCATTAGTGAATGAAACTGTGTGCCCTTTATAGTCTGTGTCCATTATTGTGTATTTGAATATATTGTATATATATCCTATATATATGCTAAGGTCCCGCTGCTGACACGATAGCAGTCATTTCGTGCGCATATGTGTAATTAAACCCATGATATCAAAATCTCACTCCAGCCAGGTACCCAAAGTTGGCAACCCTGTTGCTGAAACATGGGTGGCTGCTCTCTTCATCGCTCTCCTCGTCGCTGGGATTGGATTCCTGGTTTACAGGAAGAGGAACGGTGAGAGACCAATCAGAAACCTTGTCTCATGAGTTCTCAGGGTTGTTAATGTAAGGCTTTGAGGTAGCAGATCAAACTCAGAGCTCAGTGTAATGTGGATATGGAAAGCACTTGGTGTGTTTTCTACAGGGATAATCAGTGTGGTCTAGTTCCTTGTTGTGGCGGTGGATTGAAACACTTTCTCTGCTTTTCCTTTCAGCCAATAGAAACAACTTCCGCCAGCTCTGAGCTCACTGAGAGACTGAACCAGCCGGCACAGTGAGGGGCTTCACATCAACTCTCCACCTGTTGCATCAGAGCTCTTTCTCTGCTCTCAAACCTCTCCAGCTGCAGCTTTAGAGTTCAAACCCTTCTGCAGAGTGACCTCAGAAAGGCACGATGCTTTCAGAAACACAAATATTAGAAAATCAATGACATCAGTTCAATAAAATAGTGTAACACCAATTAGAAACATTGACCTGTACATCAGAAGCAGATCAGAGAAGTGACTCATGTTCTGTTCTGTGTCTTTAGGGTCATGCATCAGGGGGCGCTGCCACCACATTCTCCCCGTAAACTGTTCATTATTCATCATCTGATCAATAACTGATCATCTGATCAATAACTGATCATATTAGGGTTTGGAAATCAAGCAATAGCTCATTGATTGGAAAACAAAGGAATCATGTTATTTGGATCATGTGGGTTTCACATCAAAAGGTGGCTTTCCCTCTGATTATGGATTTCAATCTAATTCTAAGAGAAGCTAAACCTCTATGTGGTTTCTGGTAAAAAAATCAATATTAAGTAAGAGATTTAAATATGAGAGGCCGTCTAGCTCACAACTCATACTTGGTCTTACAAACCATATCAGAATCTCACATGTACACCACCAGACTCTTTCACACACAGCATCATACCGTCTTTAACGCACTGTCATTCCTTCCTTCATTTACTATCATACTATCATACATAAATAACTATTCTCTCTCACACACAAAAACAAAATCTCTTAAACGCACCATCATACTCTCGTACACACGCCACTATCGTCTTTCACAAACAACTATAATCTAATAGAACATTATAATAGTGTATGTGAAAGAGGATAGTAGTATGTGTGTAATCGGTAAACAATGTATGTAAGACAGAATAATAACCTATATAAGAGGGAATAGTATTTCATGTTAATAACAATAGTCATATTGTGGAGTCTATTTGTATATAACATTACAAGAGGGATTCTTATTATTACATGATATGCTTATTGTGCTCATGAGATTGCTATGACTATCAAATAAATAGAAACGATCACTAATCTCAGGTTCTGATGGGTTAGATACCAACGAAGAGAATAGTCAGAAGAAAGTTTTCAGCTTGCAATACTAATGTAGCAAGGTCAGGTGCAGACACTGGAAGAATACAAAGAGTTATTCATAAACAGGACATCACTCCGGCCTTGAGCTTTGGGTGAGCTCCGTTCCCACACATAGCAGCCTTATGAAGATTCCACTTTTTCTATAGAAATGTTAGCGAAAACAAATTACGTATGATGGTGCCAGAGTAGGGAGGGACTTCCACAGGCCGGCCGAATGCTGATTGGAGGATCGTGTTGCCAAGAGACTTTTTTCAAAGTCTGTGTATCTACCAAAGAGAACCAAGTCTAAACCACGGTACCTCTTCAGCTAGTCTTGACCAATCATAAATGTACGGGCAACGCCCTGTTTAATAAAAATGTATGCACGCACGAGGTTTGGGGCTCTTTTCCGGAAATAGTGGTTACAGATTACAGCTTTGCTGCCTGTCATTTCTATGACGTGACGGAGCCCTTGGCTAAGTGAATATATATATTTTGCTTTCTCATAATAAATAGTTAAACTTACAAGTTGTCTGTCTTTCCTGGAATTTTGAACACAACAATATATGTAAAACAGAATAGCAGTGAATGAAAGGCCGAATAATAGCTTATATAAGAGGTAATAATAGTTAATGTGAATGACTATATAGGTATGTGTATAAAACAGAATGATAGGGTGTGTGCATAAGAATAGTTATGAGTGTGAGAGAGTATGATTGAAAAGGAAGTGAGTTTGATTGAAAAGGAAGTTGGACTAAATTCTCAGTTCCTGATTGGCTCTACGTTTTTCGTAAGGCAGTAGACTGCTACTAATTGTCCCTATGCAACCTGAAGAGTAAAAGGGTCAAGGCCGTCAGAAAGCAATGACTGTAAGTGTGAGCCTGACACTTACCCCGGACACACCAAGCCGATTTTGGCCGTCGATGGATGTCAGGCCGACGATGAGCGTCCTGTCGCCCTACTCAGATTGGTGTGTCCCGCACCGTCGTGTCTTTTCGGCCGTGACGACACCTTTTTGGCCGAAAACCTACCGATTCGGTAGATTTTCGGCCAAAGAAATCACTCTGATTGGCTGTTCAGCTAGCGAATCAGTGCATGAGAAGCTAAACGGAAGTGAGGGACCCAAACAAACCATTAAGAAGGCAAATCTGAGATTTCATTTAACTCCAGCTCTCGACACAGGTTGGGGAAAGCCCCATGAGCTTCTCGCTGTAGAGTGAAAATGGAACGCACGCTATTTGTTGTTTGTTTATATCACGCAGTCTGTTCTTCTTCTCTCGGTGTATCACGCAGTCTGTCTTCCGGTTGTTGCCTCTTTTGAATGACGAATACACACTACCGCCGCCTGCTGCTAAGGAGAGTTATTGCCACTCACGCATGCGCAGTTTGTACGTGCTTCTTGGCCGTCGGCTGAAGTCTTTGAGGTGTGTTCCAGTGCGACTGATGGCCAAGACGCAGGAGACGTGAGGAGACACAACAGTCGGGTCCGTCTGTGTGAGTTCTTTGGTGTCAGCTTGGTGTGTCCCTACCTTTAAATGTAATTTAGGTTAACTTCCTGTTTTATTTAGATGCTTTTATTTTGAAGGCGAGTTTACGCTGTTGACAGGAAGTTGTTGTTGCTATGGAAACAACATGACTGCGAAAATAAATATCTTCTACATATAAAGACGGAGAAAGTAAAGAATAAAGTGTATGTTTAAATGTTAGCACCCCCCGAAGAGGCACAAGGTTGGTATTTACTATAATATAAAATTGTAGGTTGTGTCCTAATTCGTTTATAAGCTGTTTTGTAGCTTTGCTGTCTGTTTACAGTTCACTTTTGGTAGTATGCTAAAGTGATTCTAATACGGATTGAGCCTAAATGTATTTGTTATTTTTGTGTCTTTATAGCTCTTACGTTGACTCTGGAGTTTCAATAAATTCTAAATCATCAGTAAAGTCTACGACCATATTTCGGAGGGATATGCTACAGCTAGCATTAGCTATATTTACCTTGTTTACACTTAGCGGTCCTAAGTGTTAATCTGTGTATGTTACACTTGCATGTATGAGATCATTAAGTGCCTTGTATCTTCTTTTATTATAGTTTCACTCCGTTTGAATGTCACTGGACTGCAAATAAGTCAATAAAGGAGCATGGCTGCTCATTCCCTGGCTCTCAAAAGAGTTTGGCTGGCTGTTTAATCTATGTTCACACTGAGACAGTACAACACATAGAGAGAACAGTACACATATTGTCTAAGTACATACAAGCAGGTCACACAGTATGATCAGTTTTTATTAAAAAGTTCAGGCTGCATATCATGTGTTCTCAGCCTTGGAGAAACTTGACATGTTTTGGGATGTGTCTGAACCTCTCTTTAGTGGTTTAATAAAACAGATATTTGAACGTGAGCCTACTTTGTTCATGTGCTGTTGAGGTTAATGTCAGTAGTTGTGTGCTATAATGTATTTACAAAGTGTGAAGAGGAGGCAACTTTAGAATAGGGAACCTGTGAAATTATGAATAAAGAATGCTGGTGTATACAAGTCTGGCCTAAATCTTCTGTCAGAAAGATTGCAGCAATCCAAGGGGTGTAGATATCCAAACTTTAATTGTTCACAGGAGTTATGGTGTTACAGGATGTTCGTTTGTTATGTTGTGGTTATCTAGGAAATATAAATAAACAGAGTAGATCAAATTAGTGAATGACAATATTAATCCTAATAGTTACGTTACGATTTCCTGCTAGGAACAGTACATACACATAAATGCTGGAACAGTCAGCTACATGGTAAACAATACCAGAAATGCCCGCAAGAGGGCTCACTTGACCGCAACAAGTGCAAGTGTTTTAACACGTGATAATGGCGGCTTACCCCTAGATTCCACCGGGTCCGTCTGCGCCGCGTTACGGCTGAGCCTCGGGGTGTTTCTCAATCGCGAGTAAAGCTGCTTCAGAGCCACTATTTCAAGCATACTACGTCATCGAGTGCCGCCGAGGTACTGTTCCAATCTCCAGCATACTTGGAAATCTACCGAGCCCGGCGTACTCCGTTTGGAGAAATATCGAGGCTGCACATGAGTACACTCTTAAAATCTTCACAATGCTTTGCGCACGGACCAATTTCCCCAAATCTGTGGCGGAAGATGTAAGGCGGGGCCTCTCATATGACGCACACCTGCACACTTGCTAGCCTGTTCCACTCTTTGTTTTCCGAATGGCAGGTAGTATTCTTGACTCGCTTCTGAAGCAAGATGCTCGGCAGACATGTGCTACGAAGCAAGCGTACTCGCGATTGAGAAATGTCATGTTGTCAGTGTTATCGTAACAAATACATGTCATACTCTCCAGATGTCCTTTGTATTCAGTAAAGTTAGACGTTATTTACCGTTTGGCATTTTGACGACACATTGATGGTTTCTGAGTTCATAAATCCAAGAGAATCCTTGCTCACCAACACGGCAGCCACATCGTTTCTCCTCCAACGCTCATGTGAATCTTTGAACTTTCACTTCGTCTAAAAGATTTCTCACAATCTGAGCAGCTGAAAGGTTTCTCCTCAGTGTGGACTTGCAAGTGTTCAGACTACATCTGCGTAAATATCTTCCACTTCTCAGTCAGCAGCCGAGGGGTTTCTCTCCGGTGTGAACCTGCATGTGAAGGTTTAATTCCCCCCTCTGTGTATATCTGTTGCTACACAGAGAGCAGCTGAATGGTTTCTCTCCGGTGTGAACATCCATGTGTCTCGTCAGATGACTCCTGCGAATAAACCTTTTACTGCACAGTGAGCAGCTGAAGGGTTTCTCTCCGGTGTGAACTAGCATGTGTCTCGTCACATGACATCTGCGAATAAACATTTTACTGCACAGTGAGCAGCTGAAGGGTTTCTCTCCTGTGTGAATTAGCATGTGTCGATTCAGATCACTCTTTTTGCTAAATGTGTTCCCGCACTGAGAGCATTTACAGCGTTTCTTTGCAGAACTACGCCTTGAATCACTGACGGGGACTCGAGAGTTTGAACCTGACGGAGGGTCTCTGGTCTCCTTCCAACTGGCACTGTCTTCAGTGTCAGGTTCAGAAGAGTCTCCAGGGTTGTCCTCAGTCTCTGGTTGTAAACGTGTCTCTGGATCGGAGTTCTTGGCTGGTTCTGGTCCTCCACAGTCCTCTCCATCAGCTTCTGTTTGTCTCTGATGAAGCTGAGAGGACTGAGGTTTCTCTTCATCATCTTCACTCTTCACAGGGACAGGAGTGAATGTTGACTTGTTATCATCCTCCTCCAGCCCTTGAAGCTTCTCTCCCTCCTGACTGATCCAGAGTTCCTCCTGTTCCTCTTTAATGTGTGGGGGGGTCTCAGGGGGGAAACTCTTCTTTAACCTCCACCAGTTGGACGTCTGCAGGAAACAGGAAACAGGAAACAGAGACGTTACTGAGAATAGCTGTTGTGTTCATTACAGCTCAAAATCCCCTTCTTTGTTGAGCTCCAACGTTATCAGTTTTCCTATCGGTATAAACAAAATAAAAAAAGTATATAAAATAAATGTAATTGCGCCCTCTTGCTCTCGACGTGCGCCCCCAAACAAAATGCAGATTTCCCCCGTAAAATGTTAGTGATTCCAGAAAACAATATTTCTGTTCCTCAGAAACTGTAACTCCTCCAGAAATCTGAGAATCAAACAGAGCGTCAGACGACAGAGACTGCTTTGTTTTTACGGAGCTCCGACGTCACGTTGTTGTTTACGTCACGTTGTTGTTTACGTCACGTTGTTGTTTACGTCAGGAGATATCTTGTTTACGGGCGACATGTTCTCCAGAGATTTGATATATCTTATAAACAAGATCAGAGACACAGTACTCGTACTACATCTTTCTAGAAACACCCTGCAGTTGCTGAAGATGTTTCTTCATGTGTTTTGGAAAATCTGTGTTTTCATATCTGCATCGTTAAACATCTACCGTAGAGATATTTAAAGTTGCACGCATGAAGGACAGACCCTACCAAAATAAAACATATAGTATATATATATATATATATTAGGGCTGTCAAGTTAACGCGTTAATGCAATTTTTTAACGCCACTATATATTTTAACGTGCGATTAACGCATGTGTATTTGTCCTCGGCCCGCCCCGTAGTTTCAGAGCCCAAAGGCTTGACGTTGTTGTTGTTGTTGTTAGTTGGATGGTGGGAGATTCTAGCGAGAGATATGGATACAAGAAAAGGTGTTTTAAACAGCAAGCCAAGCTCACAGCTGATGCTCAGCCCCGCTCCTGCCGCTCGCTTGCAGCAGACCACGCTTGAAAGTTTGTCGGGGAGACGCCTGGACAACAACAGCGATAGCTAAATGGGTGGCTACAGCTTAACATTGTGGAGGACGAGGGGCTGCGTTGGATCATTCGGATCGCATCCGACGTGTCGACTGCACATCACAGCGCATTATTTTGACCCACGGTGGGAACTTCAGTCTCATGCTTTGACTGTTATGAAGACAGAGGAGCGGCATTTCACATTTTGTCTGTTTGAGCAACTGGCACAGAGAGAGAGAGAGAGAGAGAGAGAGGTGTAGAGGTGTAGAGGTAGAGAGAGATGTAGAGAGATGTAGAGAGATGTAGAGAGAGAGATGTAGAGAGAGAGAGAGAGAGAGAGATGTAGAGAGAGAGATGAGAGAGAGAGAGAGGTAGAGAGCGAATAGAGTTGAGCTCGAGAGAGATACGATGCGATAGCTGCTCTCGCTCTCCTCTTACTCGATCTACGTCAGCTCGTCTCCGATTCGTCTCGCTGCTAGAGCGCGCGAGTCTGCCCTATCTTTGATGAATTGTTCCAAGATATATAAACAAACATTTGCATAAAGCATATGTGTCCACTCATATGTTAAGAGTATTACAAACTTGAAAAATATTCCTCTAAGGTACATTTAGAACAGATAGAAATGTGCGATTAAATATTTTAATCGACTGACAGCCCTATATATACATATATATCGGGACAGTTTCATCCCACAGGCCATAAGACTATTAAACACCTGAACCTTTTAAAGAACATCCATAAACATTCATCTCTCTGCAACTTAAAATTATGTATCTATATATCAGATTCCATGTACTTGTATACAGACTCTTCTTGCACTATTTCTATTTTATTTGTATTAACTTGCACATCTCAAAACATTCTCTTGCCCTATTCTATCAGCGTTATCAGTTCTATGTCCTCTATATATTCATGTTGCTCTGTTGGAGGAGGACTTCAGGTTCTCATCTCCATATCTCCACTGTAGCTGCTACATGATGATTGAGCTTTGAAAGGTTTAGTCTAGTGAACATCCATTAAAGAGTGCACTGAACCGACCTGTCCTCCGGATCTGAGAATGTAAAACAGCGTCCAGTAGTTTCCGGTCTCTCTCGTGTTCCTCTTTTGATCGAGACAGTTTCTCCTCGTACTCTGATATCGTTCTTTCAAACAGAGCAAAGATCTCTTCAGCAGCTGCAGAGAGTCTCTGCTTCACCAACGAGAGCAGCACAACACTCATGTTTACACACACACACACACACACACACACACACACACACACACACACACACACACACACACACACACACACACACACACACACACACACACACACACACACACACACACACACACACACACACACACACACACACACACACACACTCCGACCCACACAGTTAATCGTGTTGTTTTTTGTCGATCAAACTCTCACACTGTTGCTAACGTGTTTCCAGCTAGCATGCTAAGCTAACTTCTATATTCGGTAAGGTAGAAGCTCCAGATGAAGCCGAACAGATCAGAGTAACATCGGAGAGTTCATCCGGACACACCGAGGCTCTGGAGGATCAGAACTGCGGGAGAAAACACACTCTTTATCGGGAGAACAAAGAGAGAAAACCGTCGCGACGAGACTCCATGTTGCTATCAGTTAGCAAGAGAGGTCACTTCCGGTGCGGTTTGAGAATTTCAGAATAAAAGCAGGAAGAAAAATAACACCAAAATGATATAATGGCTTTTTAACTGCAAACTTAAGCGGTAGGTTTCCATGTGTGTAAATATTATGATGTGAAGTGATTTAAGCCTTTCTCTGTCCTCCTGACTCCTCCTGACTCTCTGAGGATCTGTGGCTTCTCATTTACTATCAAAGTGTATTTGAATAAAAAAGTGATGAGAGTCTGAATATCTGCTTTGATCCTAAACCTGAAACCAGTTGGGAAGTAACTTAGTACATTTACTCAAGTACTGTCTCTACTTTAAAGAGTCCTCTCCTGCTGATGTTCAGGTGTATATCAGTACGTAGTGTCTCTACTTTAAAGAGTCCTCTCCTGCTAATGTTCAGGTGTATATCAGTAGTGTCTCTACTTTAAAGAGTCCTCTCCTGCTGATGTTCAGGTGTATATCAGTATGTAGTATCTCTACTTTAAAGAGTCCTCTCCTGCTGATGTTCAGGTGTATATCAGTATGTAGTGTCTCTACTTTAAAGAGTCCTCTCCTGCTGATGTTCAGGTGTATATCAGTATGTAGTGTCTCTACTTTAAAGAGTCCTCTCCTGCTGATGTTTAGGTGTATATCAGTATGTAGTGTCTCTACTTTAAAGAGTCCTCTCCTGCTGATGTTCAGGTGTATATCAGTATGTAGTGTCTCTACTTTAAAGAGTCCTCTCCTGCTGATGTTTAGGTGTATATTAGTATGTAGTGTCTCTACTTTAAAGAGTCCTCTCCTGCTGATGTTCAGGTGTATATCAGTGTGTAGTGTCTCTACTTTAAAGAGTCCTCTCCTGCTGATGTTCAGGTGTATATCAGTATGTAGTGTCTCTACTTTAAAGAGTCCTCTCCTGCTGATGTTCAGGTGTATATCAGTGTGTAGTGTCTCTACTTTAAAGAGTCCTCTCCTGCTGATGTTCAGGTGTATATCAGTATGTAGTGTCTCTACTTTAAAGAGTCCTCTCCTGCTGATGTTCAGGTGTATATCAGTGTGTAGTGTCTCTACTTTAAAGAGTCCTCTCCTGCTGATGTTCAGGTGTATATCAGTATGTAGTGTCTCTACTTTAAAGAGTCCTCTCCTGCTGATGTTCAGGTGTATATCAGTATGTAGTGTCTCTACTTTAAAGAGTCCTCTCCTGCTGATGTTCAGGTGTATATCAGTATGTAGTGTCTCTACTTTAAAGAGTCCTATCCTGCTGATGTTCAGGTGTATATCAGTATGTAGTGTCTCTACTTTAAAGAGTCCTCTCCTGCTGAATTCTCAACTCACCTGACCAGGTTTTACCAACACTGATTCAAAGGCTACGCTATAATCTATTACAATTATAATATTACTAGTGCGTCATTTAACAACCAACCCAGTCTCACGGCATTTCATGTTATAGTCACAACATTTAATATATTGATTCGATTTCCCCCTTTTTTCCTTGAAATGGTCTTTTAGTCTTTATTATTTACCTACTTTTATATTGTTTTATTTATTTTAAAGGGTTTTATCTTACATCATTTATTTAACAGTTTTAATAGCAACATTTCCTTTTACGTTGTTTTAATCTTTATTAGAATTATGACGTTTTTATTACTATTATCTTTTCGTTTTTGTTGAGCCTATAAGTTGACTTTATTTGATAGGGTTTCATATTGTTGCTTCGCTTCACTTAGTCTTGAGTCTTATTTATTATTTATTTTATTTGTATTATCTCACCTTTGACCTCCTCGTGTCTCTTAACCTGTTAACATTTTATATGTTTCTGCATGTATCTGTAAAGTTCTTAACATCTGATCTGAGGGGAACTTCCTGTGTATTTTTAACTGGTGATGTGTCATTTTGTAAATGTGCCGTATAAATAATAATAATAATTATTATTATATCATAGAAGATGTCTCAAGCGTCTTTAACTGATAAACCTCAGGTCTAAAACATCAATGCAACACATTTCTGACACTTTAAAAAAAATGTATTTCAGAAAAATTCTATATTTCTTTCAGAACATTTCTAAAAAGAAATCAGAAAAATGTAGAATTGCCAGAGCCTCGGTGTGTCCGGATGAACTCGGTGTGTCCGGATGAACTCGAATTAAAAATTCTACATTTTTTTCACAACATTTAAAAAAGAAATTCAGAACATTTCTAAAAAAAAATCAGAAAAATTCTACATTTATTTGAGAAAAATTATATATTTTTTTCAGAACATTTCTACATTTTGTTCAGAACATTTCTACATTTTTTCCAGAACAATTCTATATTTCTTTCAGAACATTTCTACATTTTTTTCAAAACATTTCTAAAAAAAATTCAGAACATTTCTACATTTTTTTCAGAACATTTCTACATTTTTTTCAGAACATTTCTACATTTTTTCCAGAACATTTCTACATTAGCCAGAGCCTTGGTGTGTCCAGATGAACTCGGTGTGTCCGGATGAACTCGGATGAAAAATTCTACATTTCTTTCAGAAAAATTATGCATTTTTTTCAGAAGAATTCTATATTTATTTCAGAGAAATTCTAAAATTATTTCAGATACATTTACGGAGCCCCTAAAGGAACATGGAAAAAAATCAATAAAGAGAGAGAGAAAAAAAAAAGTCCGGATAATGGGTAAGTACAGTATGTCCCTAAAATTAAGTCGCAGTTCGAAATATATCTCAAATAATGTATGCTCTGTCATTTCCCCACGTAAACTTAACAGTCTGCAATGAAATGGTTGTCTCCTGTGTGCTCCACTTCCTCCTTGGCGCACCGGTAACTTTCTAAAAAATAAAAAATAAAGTCAGGATAACGGGTTAGTTTCTCGTGCGCACGTTTTCCTGACTTTATTTTTTCTCATGTCTCTTAAACCGTTATCCCGAGTTTTTTTTTTTTATCTTCTTTTTTTTTTTTTTCACAAGATACTTTCTCGTGCGCACGAGATACTAACCCGTTATCCCGACTTTTTTTTTTTTCTCGCTCTCTCTCTTTTTTTTTTTTTCATGTCCCTTTAGGGGGGGGGGGGGGTTACCTTGGTTGGTGATTGGCTAATGGTTACTCAAGCCAAAACATCGTTATGACGTTATGACATCATAAAGTGGCCAAAATCTGATCAGCTCATTTTCAGACAGGTTTTTATAGAAATGGATCAGGACAAAAAGAGAGAGAATCTTTGTTCCTGAAACTTTCAGAGTCTCTTTACACAGAGGGGACACATGTTGATGTAGAAGAGACATGAAGAAGAGGGGACACATGTTGATGTAGAAGAGACATGAAGAAGAGGGGACACATGTTGATGTAGAAGTGACATGAAGAAGAGGGGACACATGTTGATGTAGAAGAGACATGAAGAAGAGGGGACACATGTTGATGTAGAAGAGCCATGAAGAAGAGGGGACACATGTTGATGTAGAAGAGACATGAAGAAGAGGGGACACATGTTGATGAAGAAGAGACATGAAGAAGAGGGGACACATGTTGATGTAGAAGAGACATGGAGAAGAGGGGACACATGTTGATGTAGAAGAGACATGAAGAAGAGGGGACACATGTTGATGTAGAAGAGACATGAAGAAGAGGGGACACATGTTGATGTAGAAGAGACATGAAGAAGAGGGGACACATGTTGATGTAGAAAAGACATGAAGAAGAGGGGACACATGTTGATGTAGAAGAGACATGAAGAAGAGGGGACACATGTTGATGTAGAAGAGACATGAAGAAGAGGGACACATGTTGATGTAGAAGAGACATGAAGAAGAGGGGACACATGTTGATGTAGAAGAGACATGAAGAAGAGGGGACACATGTTGATGTAGAAGAGACATGAAGAAGAGGGGACACATGTTGATGAAGAAGAGACATGAAGAAGAGGGGACACATGTTTATGAAGAAGAGACATGAAGAAGAGGGGACACATGTTGATGTAGAAGAGACATGAAGAAGAGGGGACACATGTTGATGAAGAAGAGACATGAAGAAGAGGGGACACATGTTGATGTAGAAGAGACATGGAAGAAGAGGGGACACATGTTGATGTAGAAGAGACATGAAGAAGAGGGGACACATGTTGATGTAGAAGAGACATGAAGAAGAGGGGACACATGTTGATGTAGAAGAGACATGAAGAAGAGGGGACACATGTTGATGTAGAAGAGACATGAAGAAGAGGGGACACATGTTGATGTAGAAGAGACATGAAGAAGAGGGGACACATGTTGATGTAGAAGAGACATGAAGAAGAGGGGACACATGTTGATGTAGAAGAGACATGGAGAAGAGGGGACACATGTTGATGTAGAAGAGACATGAAGAAGAGGGGACACATGTTGATGTAGAAGAGACATGAAGAAGAGGGGACACATGTTGATGTAGAAGAGACATGAAGAAGAGGGGACACATGTTGATTGTAGAAGAGACATGAAGAAGAGGGGACACATGTTGATGTAGAAGAGACATGAAGAAGAGGATTTAGCAGAATAGGGGACCTTTAAAGAAAGCAGCTCTCTGAGTCTCATCTCTCTGAGTCTCATATCTCTGAGTCTCATCTCTCTGAGTCTCAGCTCTCTGAGTCTCAGCTCTCTGAGTCTCATCTCTCTGAGTCTCATCTCTCTGAGTCTCATCTCTCTGAGTCTCATCTCTCTGAGTCTCATCTCTCTGAGTCTCAGCTCTCTGAGTCTCATCTCTCTGAGTCTCAGCTCTCTGAGTCTCAGCTCTCTGAGTCTCATCTCTCTGAGTCTCAGCTCTCTGAGTCTCAGCTCTCTGAGTCTCATCTCTCTGAGTCTCAGCTCTCTGAGTCTCATCTCTCTGAGTCTCATCTCTCTGAGTCTCAGCTCTCTGAGTCTCAGCTCTCTGAGTCTCATCTCTCTGAGTCTCAGCTCTCTGAGTCTCAGCTCTCTGAGTCTCATCTCTCTGAGTCTCAGCTCTCTGAGTCTCATCTCTCTGAGTCTCATCTCTCTGAGTCTCAGCTCTCTGAGTCTCATCTCTCTGAGTCTCATCTCTCTGAGTCTCAGCTCTCTGAGTCTCAGCTCTCTGAGTCTCAGCTCTCTGAGTCTCAGCTCTCTGAGTCTCAGCTCTCTGAGTCTCAGCTCTCTGAGTCTCAGCTCTCTTTGCAGCTGCTTCAAAGCCTCAGGAGCAGAGAAACTAAACCTCTTCTCCAGTTCAGTACCAAGAGGCAACGTGTAGTTCTGTGTAAATGTGAGTACCTTCTCCCCTGGTACTCCATCCCCTGGAAGCCCCCGAGGACCCATCGGCCCCTTGAAGCCAGGCTCTCCCTACGAATAAGAAAAGGTCAATTAGTAAACAACACGAGGGTATCATCGGCATGTAGGGACATCCTGAAGTCCTGTCCATGGAGAGGACACTACGGAGGGGTTTGAGGTAAGATAAGAGATAAGATAAGAACTACTTGATTGATCCCAATGTGGGAAATGTTTGCGTTGCAGCCGCATAAACAGACAAGGCGTTACATTAGAGACATTAAAAGAGCAGAAATAAACAATCCACAATGTAAACATCGTTTGAGGGAAAAGCAAAGGCTAGAGATATAAAAGGAGACAGTGGTCATACATAGAATTAACAGTTTAATGGATCAGAGAGTATAATTATTATTATTGATAACTGTATTATGTTGGTCATCAAGGATGGGTATCGAACCGATCCGTGGAGACCAACATCATTTCATTTCATTTGTATTTGTTCCTTCATGGTATGCAGAACTTAATGGATAACAATTATCTACAGAACTTGTCTCTATAAACACACCGTACCTGAAAAGGAGCAGGGAGGAGAAAGTAATCTGATTTGACCTGCTCCTTTCTCAAAGAAATAATAAATAGAAATAGATGGTCTGTGCTTCATATGCTCTTTTTCTCAGCCAATCACAACGTGTCGTAGGACGATAATAATGTCGAGGCTCGTCAAGGGTTTTGATCAGGATGTTTTGTGGTTGTGGCTCCGCAGATTAGATGGTTTTCCACCAATCAGAGGGTCGACATGTCAAACTGTCCATGGGCAAAAACCTACATTTGAGTGAAGGGTTATCCCTCCTGACGACCAGGCGGCCCCTCAATGGGCTCTGCCGTTATGAGGACGTTTTGGTGAACTCTGGACTCGTGTAAAAGCAGTTTTTAGAGCTCAAACAGTCTCTAAATGTTCTGTATCACATGCATGTCCTACCTTTGGCCCCTGGATGCCCTCTCCTGGAGGCCCCATCAGGCCTGAAGGTCCACTTTGCCCCGTAGAGCCCTGAGGATACAACACATCACGGTACTTTAAATAAACAAGGCTTCATAAACTCATGATGAAATAGAGAGGGTTTTGAAACACACACTGACCTTGGGTCCATAGAGTCCAATCCCAGGAGGGCCTGATGGTCCTGGTACCCCCGACAAACCTCTGTCTCCCTGAAGAACAGACACAGATACACCAATATCATCTACAGCATTATACAAGTCTCTGTTTTAGTCTACCTATTTATCTTCTTGGACACATTTGAGTTTGTTCTATCAACAGTCTTTGGTACGATCGATCCACATGACGTGCTCTACATTCTGCTGCCATGTCCACATTTATGAAGAGGTGTTATGTTCGAAGAATCAAAATACCTTTATTCGTATTGAAACACTATTCGATAAAGAGCATGCACATACTATTACAAGAAGTTATTCCAATTTACAAGAAATATGTTGAAGCAGTCTCTAATCGGTGAATCATCTTCAGGTTTACGTTACGCTTCGTCTTTTCTAGAAAACTACAAAAAAAAACATGTTAACTTTCAAACTTCTGCTTTAAATATGAGGATACTGAAAGTTGAATAAAATACAATAATACAAATACAAAATAGTGCAAGAAGTCTTTATGCATGTAAATAGAATATGATATGTACAAGAACAGAATGTAAAATTAAATAATTAAGACAAAATTAAATATGGTTTATTGCGGTGATAAATATTTAGATAAATAAATAAATTGCAAGATGACGAACAGATGAATGTTTATCGAGGCACTTTACAGAGCTCGAGTTTTTACATTTTATTAGTTTAAAATGTAAACCTATTCTCCTTAATTTAACTTTCTCCATACAGTTTGTCCTCTGTTGTTAATACTTGATATTTGCTAACTCTGCTGCTCCATGCATTTCATACATGAAGCATATATATATATATATGTATATGAATCAATATATATATATATATATATATATATATATATATATATATATATATATATAGCGATTATATTCTGTGCTCACGTTACCTTCGGCCCAATGATTCCCAGACCGTGTTCTCCCACAGCTCCTGAAGGTCCCACAGGCCCCAGATCCCCCTGTTAGAGAACCATTAACTCTCATTAAAACTGCTTTCAGATATTTATATTCTCAGAGGAGGGAGAAGTACTCACATCCTGTACTTGAGTAAAGGTAGAAGTACTCACATCTTGTAGTAAAAGTAAAAGTACTCAGATCCTGTTCTTGAGTAAAAGTAGAAGTACTCAGATCTTGTACTTGAGTAAAAGTAGAAGTACTCAGATGGTGTACTTGAGTAAAAGTAGAAGTACTCAGATCCTGTACTTAAGTAAAAGTAGAAGTACTCAGATCCTGTTCTTGGGTAAAAGTAGAAGTACTCAGATCTTGTACTTGAGTAGAAGTACCAGAGTGTAGGAATACTCTGTTTCAGTAAAAGTCCTGCATTCAAAATGTTCCTCAAGTAAAAGTAGAAAAGTATTATCATCAAAATATAGTTAAAGTAGCGACAGTAAAAGTAGTCATTGTGCAGATTGGTCCATTTCAGAATAATATATATGATATGTTTTATAATGATTGATCATGAAAGTGTTCTCAAAGCTGGTAAAGGTGCAGCTAGTTTGAATGACTTTGTATACTGCAGGGTAGCTTGTGGATTTACTCCAGGTGGAACTAAAGTCTGATTTAACACTTGATTATATTTCACATCATTCATCCAGATCTGTGAAGTAACTAAAGGGATTAAATACATGTAGTGGAGTAAAAGTACACAGTAGCATAACATTGAAATGCTCAAGTAAAGTAAAAGTACCTCTAAATTGTACTTATCCATCTAATAATAATAAATAATTGAAGCTCTTCTCACCACTAGGTGTCGCCCTCCCCAGTTCTGCCTCCTCCCTGTTCATTGAACCCAGAACACATCGCTCACTAATCACCAGAAAGACGTGATAACACACCGACACATGGATCAATATCATTTTATCTAAACTCATACACACAATCAATTATTTGTTGATTTATATTCTGTAATGTGAATCTTTAAAGTACCTTAAAGTGTCAGATAATTGAAGTGGAGTAGAAAGTCTTCTCCTTCCTCTCCACCTGATGTTCTTCCTGCCTCATTGTGTGTTGGAGCTTCAGAGCGTTACTGCTATGACCTTTCTTTGTGTCGCCAGCTTCATCTCCATTACTTACGCACTGAACTGTTTGTAATCTGTAAACTACAACATGTCTACCAGATGATGCCAATCCTCCACAATTACATTTATTGATCTTAAAGGTTCTTTATTTAAAGGGGACCTATCATGCAAAATGCACTTTTGTACGTCTTTTCTACATGAATATGTTCCAGGGAACTCACCAAGTGTCAGAAAACACAACCCTCTCTATTTTCCTCCATACCCAAATCTCTAAAAAAGGGGCTGCAACGGATCTGATAAAAACTGATCCAGATTTGAACACTGTCCTGACGTCAGGACGGTGGCGCTACGGCTATTGGGCCAACTCCACCAATCAGGAGGAGACAGCCACGGCCATTGCCGTTCGAAAGCGCTGGAGACGCTGTAGTACATATGCCAGGCCTGTAGATGGTGCTGTTCTCACTGAATCTGCCCCTACAAACACAGAGCTAGAAATTGTCAAATTGAGCGAAATGAGGCATGGCTAAAATGCATGATCTGTTTAGTATTTTGAAAAAAAAAAAGTATAAATATGCCTTATATAGGTATGGTCCTACACTATATTATTCAAATATAGTATGATAGGTCCACTTTAATTTGGAAACAAAAGCATTTAAACATGTTTAAACAAAAGGTAATAAGGAGTAAGTCGAAGAAAGACAAATATTATAATACATATTCAGAGCTCTGAGAAAACTAGGAACCACATTCAGAAGATGAAAGTAGTTTTTACTTTTCTGTAACAACACATATTAGTTTTTGCTCTGTGAGTGTAAAGATGTGAGGGTGCTCCCTGATAGTCTGGGGGTGAAAGGGAGGGAACAAAATATTAAATAACAAAGAGGAAACTGATTTGCAAAACCACAAGATGTCTTTGAATTACTCAAAAGCAAAGAGGGCTCACTAACCAATTTAAAAAACGTACTAAAGGCTAAATAAAAAAGTAATCAATATAAAAAGTGATATGGATCTGAGCTCCTAACACTGAACCCTCCTGTCAGGTTCCTTTCTCCTTCCTCACTTCCTGTCTGTTTCAACTGCTCTTACATTAACACAAAAAACATTATCATCACCAAATGTTATTCCTTTTTAAGCAGTAAACAAAGTCTCTACTGGTTCACATGAATACCTGCAGTGAGTAAACAAAGAATAGACTAACAGATAACATGGTTGTTGATGTGGTTGTGTATCTGATGGAGGAACATCATCTAGGGTTCTCCATTCATCTCCTATGAGTTACAAAGTTGACTAAACCTCTCAAAACTCAATGAAAGTGTGGATCAGCAGTTTGATGTGTTCACATGCTGCTGTGGAGGATATCATGAGGCCTGGAGGCCATCACATGTGAAACACAATATTTATGATTGATGTAAATCAGTCAGATTTGACCCGAACACGACAGGACGGTTAAAAAACACGAGTCCCAACGAGTGCCAAGTGTCCCACAGAGACAACACACTGATCACACACATCCATGCAGAGCAGGAGGAAGAGGACATGAAGCTGCTGCAGCTTTCCTCAGCCTTTGATGAAGGCGAGGGATTGGGATCACCTGAGAGGCTCACCTGGGGACAGACAGTTAGGGGAAGAGACACACAGTAACACAGGGCTCAGAGAAACCACCTGTCAATCATTAGCTGCTGCTTTCAGGAAGAGAGAGAGTACAGCTCTCATTCCTGTTGAGGGTTGAAGTAGAAACAGAGCTGAAACAAAGTGAAACACAGCGTCAGGTGTTCAAACATCAACACAGGTGTTACATTTCTCTGGTAGAAGCACTGCTCAGCGTTCACAGATCGGATGTTTCAGACGCTCTCTGACTCTCTTTCTGCTTTGCTTTCATTCATTATTGCTTTCATTTCAAACGCTGAGGTCAGATATGGAAACTCTTGTGTTTTATGATATAGTTTGTCCTGATAGAAGGCCTGATGTGTGCAGAGAGCTGTACTGAACCACAACACCTTCACATACGTACACATACAGAACATCATTCAATGGATATGGACTTGGTAGTGGACCTCTCCTCCAAGAGCCTGATGCTTTGATAGCACACAGGTCTGTGTCAAATAACAGACTCTCACATGACTCACTCTAAAGTCAATGGCACACAAAGAGGGGTTCATTTAGCACGACACATTTGAAATAACTAAAAGACAAGTTATACAAGGAAGTAGAAAGAAAGGGAGGTGATAGAAAACTATTTCTGCTAAAAAGTTGGCAATGATTGAGAGTCAGAGCTAAACATTTCAGATGTGTGTATCTCACACTGCACTGTCACTTTTATTCATGTGTCTTTGCTTCTAAATGAGTGTTTTTAAATGTCAATTCATAATATGTTTCTTAATGCTCTTAATGTCTTTCATTTTTGTAAAGCACTTAGAATTGCCTTGTGTTGAAATGTGCTATATAAATAAACTTGGCTTGCCTTCACTTTCGATACACAACCTGAGTGAGGCAGATTCACCGAGCAACAAGTGACGCGACGCTCAGACTGAATTCTCATTGGCTCAGACGGAGCTGGTGTTACCTCCCTTCTGTGTGTCTCTCTCATACCCCTTTCACACCAACGGTGTTTCAGGGCCGGTTCGGTGCTGGTGCTTGAAAAGCACCGGGTTTTCCTGTTCACACCGCAGCGGAGCAGCGTCATAGCTCCGGAATCCGGTTCGTTTCGAGCACCAAAAAGTTGTCCGTCTAGAAGCAAGAACCGCATACGTCACGCTTACGTCGGAGGGGGGCGAGATTAACCTGAGCTAACACTTAAGGCGAGTACGGCAAACAGCGTCAATTCAGACTGACACACATTCACTTAAGGGGAACTGGGGATATGTATCAGCTGCTTGTGTGACAGTCAGACAGTGAATACTTTAGAGCCGTGTGAGCTAACCCGGAGCTAACGGGAGAATACACTCCCGTTGAAGAGCAGCCGGCCAGCACTGCAGCGGTCGGTAAATGCCGCTGAAACACATTAATAAACAATGAACCACGGCACTCTGGAGAAAAATATAAGGTTGGAGAAGTCGTTATTTAATTTAATCTGGCTTCGTATGATTAAAAGCAACGCAGTCCCCGGCCCGTTGTTGTGAGGTGAGCTCCGGCGTTGGGGAGAAACTCAGCGACGTAAACTGTGACGTCATGACGCAGCAGCGGCAGCACCAGTCGGGCTCTGAGCGGTGTGAAAAGAGCCGGCGCTAAACCGAAGAACCGGTTCTGAACCAGAAAAGCTCTAGCACGGAGCTTGAACCGGAGTTGCGTTGGTGTGAAAGGGGCATCATTGACATCCCGCTCTGCAGAAAGGACGGCTGTGGGGACGCGGAAGAAGGAAGTGAAGTTGGAGACGCGTGGCAGAAAGTTCACAGAGAATCGGAAATTCGGATACATACAGAAACGGTAGCATTGGACTGTTATTTTGGCGGATTTGCATAAACTGTACATTGAGTGTTTCATCATGTCAACCAGCTCAGATGGTAGCCAAAGAAACAATATGGAATGGATGATAGCCAAAGCTGCGAAGAAGAAAAGATCTTTGAGAGACAGAGATAGTTCAGTAAGAGCTCGAAGTTGGTCGGATTGGTCGGGTGAAGCAGACGAGGCTAAGCAAAACAAAAAATCAAGAGTCAGTCAAAATGACAGTCAAGCAATGTTGAATAAAGAAATAGAACACGAGTGGAAAGTGGTAATAGAATTCAATCAGGATGGTGGGCATTACCACCCGATTAAACTTACCAAAGCAATTGAAAAAGAGATTGGAAAAATTAAATTTGCTAAATTCATGAACAATAAGCGGGTATTGATACATGCCAATAACAAACAGCAGCAGGAAAAGATTCTGGGAATGAACTCACTGAATGGGGAGAAAATGAAGGCGCATGTTCCAGGAGCAATGGCGAAACTGAGAGGAGTAATCTCAGGAGTACCATTGGACATGTCAATGGAAGATGTGAAAAGTGAATTAAAAGGAGGCAAAATAGTGGAAGTCACAAGGCTTAAAAGCAAACGGGATGGTACACTCAAAGAAACATTATCAGTTCTCATTCAGTTTGAGAGAATCTTACCTAAGGCAGTACAAATGGGATATTTGAACTTCATGGTTAGGGAGTACATCCCCAAACCTCTCAGGTGCTACGCATGTCAACGAATGGGGCACACAGCGCAGCAGTGTAAAGGACAGCTAAGGTGTGCGAGATGCGGAGGAAAACATGAGTATGGGAAATGTGAAAAGGATGCAAAGGTTAAATGTTGTAACTGCGGAGGAGATCACAGTGCTGCGTTTGGAGGTTGTGAAGTGCAGAGAGAGGCCAGAGAGGTGCAGAGAGTTAAGATTACAAACAAAGTTTCATACGCAGAAGCAATAAAGAAAGTAAGGGGAACAGTAACAATCAATAAGAACCCTAGTGGAATGGAGCAGAGCATTACAATACAAAATGTCAGGAACACACCAAAAAGTAATCTTCAAATCCAACCCCACAGCGCCACCAAGAGTAAAGAGGATGATGATGTTTTAGGAGTGAAAAAGGTGAATTTTGTGGTATTTATATGCCATACTGTAAATGTTGCATTGCAGTTAAAAAAGAAAAGTGATAGAATCAAAGCCATTGTGGAGGCAGCTGGAAAATTCCTTGACATGAAAGATATTAAAGCAGATCAGATACATGCAATGCTAACTATAAATGGAGCTGGGGAAAATGAAAATCAGGATGAGGGTTAGATCCTTAATCATGGTGCTGCACATACTACAGTGGAACGCAAGAAGCCTCATAGCTAATGGTCAAGAATTCAAGAAATATATATATGATCTAGAGGTAGTCCCTGAGGTAATATGTGTGCAAGAAACCTGGTTACGACCTCAATTAGACTTTGTCATTCCAGGATTTAGCTGTATAAGGCATGATAGAGATAATAATCAAAATGGTGGAGGGTGTGCCACGTTTCTCAAAGATGGTGTGGCATATAGGGAGGTGCAATCTCCTGATGATATAGAGTGTATTATAGTGGAAATCTGCAACCCTAGGAAACAAGATAACATTAGGATAATCAATTTATACAACCCATGTAAAAATCTAACCACTGATATATTTAAAGAAATAGCAGGCAATAAACATAGGAAGGAAGTTTGGTGTGGTGATTTCAATGCACACAACAGTCTATGGGGCAGCAACCATACAGACAGTAACGGAAATATAGTGGAAGAAATGCTGGAGGAAAGAACACTAGTATGCCTTAATGATGGACATGGCACAAGAGTAGATGTACACAGGGGGAAAGGTATCATGCCTGGATCTGACATTAGTGTCAAACTGTTTGGTTCATACATGCGAATGGTTTGTTTTGAATAAATCCACAGTAGGAAGTGACCATTATCCAGTGCTTACTAAAATGAATACTAATGTATATATACAGGAAGGAGGTGCAATAACCAGGTGGTGCTTTGCTAAAGCTGATTGGGGGAAATGTAGGATATGGTGTGAGGAGTCGGTACACCTGCTAACATCAGAGGGAAGCATAGAGGTCATTACAAGCCAAATAACGCAACATATTCTAAATGCAGCAGAGAACAGTATACCCAAAACAACAACCAAGGGTAGGAAGAAAGTGGTGCCATGGTGGAATGAGGAATGCAGCAGGGCTATTAAAGAGCGAAATAATGCATTTAGAGAATTAAAGAAAAACATGACACAAAATAATGTTATAGAGTTTCAAAGGAAAAGGGCAGCTGCTCGAAGGACAATCAAATACACAAAAAACAGAACATGGAGAGAATTTTGTTCTACCATTGGCAGAGGAGTAAAATTAGGTGATGTCTGGTCCATGTTTAAGCGGATGAGTGGGAAAAGGAAATCCATTAAAATTCCAGCTTTGGTTGATGGGGAGAGGCTGGCAGTGACAGATAAAGAGAAGGCAGACATGTTAGGAAGGACACTTGCAGCAGTACATAGCGGGGAACATCTCAGTGATATTCATAGGCAGCAAAAACAGCAGTTACTAGCAGAGAATGAAAACGTGAAGGAGAAGAGACAGGATAATAGGTCAGCTCTTGATGTGGAATTTACAATGTCAGAACTCAAAATAGCCTTACAAGGTACAGGTTATACAGCCCCAGGACAAGACCAGCTATGTTATGCTATGTTTAGACAGTTGCCTATGGAAACTATGACAATGGTGCTGAGTCTTTTCAATAAAATCTGGAGAGAAGGAGATATGCCAAGTTTGTGGAAAACAGCAGTCGTGCTACCATTCAATAAGCCAGGGAAAGATACAGCTAACCCTAGTAACTACAGACCAATAGCTCTTACATCACACCTATGTAAATGGATGGAAAAGATCATTGTCCGTAGGCTCTCACATGTACTGGAGCAGAAAGGGCTGCTGAGTAGTTTTCAGAGCGGATTTCGTAAAGGGCGGTCCACAATAGATGCTTTAGTAAGAGTGAGTAATGATGTGGAAAAAACATTGAAATGAAAGAGATAATGGCAATAGTGTACTTTGACATTGAAAAGGCGTATGACTGTATGTGGAGGGATGGGTTACTGATCAAATTGAGTAGAATGGGTATTGGAGGGAGAATGTACAATTGGGTAAGGGCCTTTTTAACAGACAGGACATTTAGAGTAAAGGTTGGAGCAGATATTTCCAACTATTTTGAAATAGAAAATGGTATCCCCCAAGGGAGTGCAGTCAGTCCAATATTATTTAACATCATGATCAATGATATATTTACATGTTTAGACACATGCATTCAATCGGCTCTATACGCAGATGATGGGGCTATTTGGATGAGGGGAAGAAATGCCCCATACGTAATGGAGAATATAGCTAGAGCGATTAAAAAAGTGGAGAGGTGGTCATATAACTGGGGATTCAAAATGTCAGAAAGCAAGTCATGCTACATGGTATTCACAAACAAACGCAAGATTGATGGCTAACAGCTAACACTATATGATCGTCCAATGACAAAGGTGAATGAGTTCAAATACCTAGGACTGTGGTTTGATAGCAAATATACATGGAAAATGCATATTAATCAAGTGGAAACAAAATGCAAAAAAGTATTAAATTTATTGCGAGCTGTAGCTGGATGCAACTGGGGCGCAGACAAACAAGCATTAATAGACATTTACAGATCAATTATGAGGTCCACAATAGATTATGGTTGTATAGTGTATGGAGCAGCAGCAAAAACATCGCTTTTAAAAATTGATAGAATACAATATAAAGCATTGCGGTTGTGTATTGGAGCGATAAAGTCATCCCCTATCAATGCAGTTCTGATAGAAGCAGGAGAGACACCTCTGGAGATCAGAAGAGAGAAACTTGCTCTGTCATACTGGGTCAGGCTACAAGGAAGTGGAGAAGGAAATATTTCAAACAGAATATTACAGGATTGCTGGGAATATGCAAAATTCCAGGGACGTGGGTTTGGCTGGACGAGTAAGGAGAGAACGAGGGCATATGGAGTGGACAATATCACGTTTGCTAAAGCAACCCCATTTAGCAGTGTTCCTCCAGGGCTTTTCCCAGAAGCTAAAATAGATATGAGTATTGTAGAAAGGAAAAAAGAGTGGCAAGTAAATGAAGTGGGAATTAAAACAAGTATGTATCTGAATGAAAAGTATTACAATTGCCTACAAATTTACACAGATGGTTCTAAGAACAAGGAAGAGTGTGTTGGAATTGGTATATACATCCCAGAATTTAAAATATCTATTTCAAAAAGAGCGTCTGATCAATTATCAGTGTACACAGCAGAAATGCTGGCAGTAATAATAGGATTACAGTGGGTTGAAGAGGTCAGACCAGATAGGGTGGTGATGTGCACAGATTCATTGTCCATATTACAAAGCATACAATCAACAACAACTGCCAGAGAAGACATTCTCATAGAACTGAATCACAGCCTGTTAAGATTGCACAGAGGCGGCATAGATCTGCAGTTCTGCTGGGTGCCTGCACATGAGGGGGTGAAAGGGAACGAGTGTGCTGATAAATTAGCAAAAAGTGCACTACAAAAGGAAATAACATTACCAGTTCAACTTGGAAAAGGAGAAGGAAAAGCAGTAATTAAGAAGAAAGGGATGGAGATCTGGCAGAAAAGGTGGGAGAAAGACCAGAAAGGCAAAGAATATCACAAAGTACAAAAGACAATTACAATTCATATTTATAAAGAAAGAAACAGAAGGGAGGAAATCATGATAGCTAGGCTCAGAATAAATCACACAGCATTGAATGGTACGCTGTATGTCATGGGGAAAAGTGACAGTGACAAGTGTGGGAACTGTGGAGTAAAAGAAGATGTAGAACATATCTTGTTACATTGTGACATATATAAAGCGGAAAGAGAAAAACTAAAGGCTAAAGTTTTAGAGGCAGAGAGGGAATGGAGTGTGGTTGGTATTTTGGGAACAAAAGGAGAGGGAGTAAGAGCTACCAGAAAGGCACTGTTTACATTCTTGAGTGAAACTGGGGTAGGAAAAAGAATTTAACATTAGGTCAAGAAAGAACATAGATTTTTATTTTTGTTTTATTTATTTCATGTTTTGTTTTTTGTTTTTTGTTGATTTATTTATTTATTTTGATTAGATCATAGGTTAAAGAGTTGGTATGATATGATGATTCATACTCATGTACAGTAGGTGGCGGTATGCACCTTTTAAGTTGTTTGCAATCCGCCAAAAAACGAAGAGAAGAAGAAGAAGAAGGACGGCTGTGTTTCTGTGGATAAAGAACCTTTCACACAGAAAGCCTCGTGAGATCAACATGAAGATGTTGCTGTTTCTGCTTCTCCTGGGAATAGTAGGCCAACACTGCACATCTGCACGTGAGTCTTTTGATTCTTTGCGTTGGAAAATAAGAAATGCTTCATGTGTTTACAGCAGGGCTTCTCAAACTCCGGACCAAGGTCTGGATCCGGACCGAACTGCAAATCAATCCGGACCGAACCCTGTGTCGCATTATAAAAAAGAAAAAAAAATTATAAAAAAAAGAAAAAAGAAAAAAGAATTCTGATTCTGATAAATTAATGTACATCATCATGTACGCGCGTCTTGTGTCTGACGCGTTGTGAGAATGAACGTGCATATATATTTACTTGTGTGCGCGAGCGTGACACGCATAGCAGACCGCAAATTAACCGCAAGTTTACCTTGACATACTGTATGTATGTATTGAAGGTGTGTGTGTATACAGGGGCGCCGTTTACCGACAGGCAAGACAGGCAAGGCAGGCAAGTGCTTGGACCAGAAGGGGGCTCCCAAAGAAGGTAGATTAAGAAGGTCCACAGCAACGACAACATGAAACACCCTTTAATTTACTGCAACGACATGTCGGGCATTGATCCGGACCAGTGACCTTGTATAAAGTTCACAACTGGACCTTTAATAAAAAAGTTTGAGTACCCCTGAGTTGAGGTACACCTACCCGAGGTAGAACAAAGCACAACCATGTTTTTTCATTACTTTAATACGTCTAGTTTATGAAACGGATTGTTGTATAAAAATATTTCACAGCAAAATTATTTGACTAAGAAATGACGTAAGCTCCATGATCAAAACTGCCAAAAAGAATTTCATCAATGACAAAACTGAGGAAAACAAAAATAAACCCCGTGAACTTTGGAAATTACTCAATAACCAGCTTGGCTGCAGTAAAAAACTCAAAACGAGATTTTCAAACGTAAACATAAAGACAGATAACAGGCTCATCACAGACAAACTGGATGTGGCCAAGTACTTGAACATTTTTTTCACAAACATAGCCACAACTCTTGTAAATAAATTACCCTCCCACTCAGGGCTTTTTGGAGTAGATCACATCATGACCTACTACAAAAACCTAGGGGTACGCAAAGATGATTTCAGTCTAGCAAGGGTAACAACAGCAGAGGTACTCATTAAACTGAGCGCCCTCAAACCTAACAAGGCCACTGGCCACGACAATATCCCCTCCAAATTCCTCAGAGACACAGCAACCGCCATCTCACCAGTCATAGCTCACATAATTAACCTCTCCATAAAACAGGGAAAAGTACCCAAAGACTTCAAAATTGCAAGAGTAACCCCCCTGCACAAAAAGGGCAGCAAATTGGACCCAGGCAACTACCGCCCTGTTTCTATACTTACCTCCATCTCGAAAGTCATGGAAAAAATAGTATATGAACAGGTCGAAAAGTACCTCGCAGAAAAGAAACTAATCTATGAATTTCAATCTGGCTTTAGAACATCCCACTCCACTGACACATGCCTTCTTTATTTGAACGACCACATCAAACAAGAGGTGGACGAGGGTAAATACTGCGGCATGGTGATGCTGGACCTACAAAAGGCTTTCGACACTGTCAATCACCCCATTCTGATTGACAAGCTAAAAGCAATTGGTTTTGATAAACTATCGGTGAGCTGGATGCAATCCTACCTGGAGGGGAGAGAACAGATGGTGGAGGTAAACGGTACTCTGTCCCCCCCCCTCCCAGTGAGCTGTGGTGTTCCACAAGGAAGCATATTAGGTCCGTTACTGTTCCTAATTTATGCAAATGACATGTCATCAGCATGTGACTGCAACTTGTTCCTGTTCGCGGACGACTCAGCCCTGCTGGTCTCTGACAGGAGCAGATTGCAGGTTGAAAAAACCCTCAGCTCCGAGCTCGGCAGAATCTGCACCTGGCTCGCCGATAATAAATTATCATTACACCTGGGTAAAACAGAGTCCATTCTCTTCGGTTCGAAACATAATCTCAGCAAATCCGACGACTTCTCAGTTGCAGTGGGTGACATTATTGTCACAAGTAAGAAGGAAATTACATACCTAGGATCTATTCTTGAGGCAAACCTCTCCTGTGACAAAATGGCATCCAATGTAATAAAAAAAGTCAATCAAAGAACTAGATTCCTATACCGGATCTCCTCTCTGGTTAACAAAAACACCCTGAAAACTCTGGCAGGAGCACTCATTCAAGGGTACTATGACTATGCTTGCACGTCATGGTACCATAGCACCTCCAAGGCGCTAAAAATAAAACTTCAAACATCGCAAAATAAACTGGTCAGACTACTGCTTGACCTTTCATCTAGAACCCACCTCACCTCCGCCCACTTTGACAACCTAGGATGGCTTAGAGTAGACGACAGAGTACAGCTACTTGCAATGGGCCTGGTCTACAAGATCCACTACACCTCTATGGTACCCATGTACATGTCAAAATTCTTCCCAAAGGTCAAGGAATACCATGATCATAACACCAGAGGGAGCTCCACAAATCATGTAAAACCCAGATTTGGCACAAAAAAAGGGGAATACACGTTTCGCAATTATGCCACATCAAGGTGGAACGCTCTTCCCACAACTGTAAAGGAAAGTAAAACTATACTTACCTTCAAAACCTCTCTTAAAGAGCACCTTCGGGGGAAAGCATTGCAAAACTGGCCCCGGTAATGGTACAAATCTCAACCTGTCGTACAATGGACAGCTTCCCCCCCCCATCTATGTATATACTCGCATTTTAGACTCTGTTACTAACTGTATATCTGTAGACTTGGTATGTCTTAAATGTCCGGTTAGGATGTATTAGAACGAAATCTAAAATGAAAATTGTAAATAAGCCATCTGTATGTAAAAAACCACCTGTATGTAAATTGTAAATAAGCCATCTGTATGTCAAATATGTCTTATATGTCTTAAATGATATGATGAATTGGAAATGGGGGACCCTGATGTAAACAAGACGAAAGTCTTTCTCTGGTCTGCATCCCCTTAACAATTGTATGTTTTGAGCTGTACTGTACTGTACCCAATATACAAGCTGTTAATAAACTTTTCAATCAATCAATCAATTTGTTTTGGTTAATGTTTGGAACTTTCCCATAACCGAAAATAGTGAAAATGTGCGCTCCTCTGAAGGGGGCCGTGTTGGCCTTATCCCATGTATCCCTGGAAATAATGATCAGAATTTCACCAAATTTGGCCTAAATGTTCACAGAGAGGTAATGCATACCAGATTGCAAAGATTATAGCAATACCTTTTACCTTTTTTGTAATATTAACACTTACACACACATAATTCATATGCCGAAATGGAATAGGACATTTAAAATGCAAAAGGTATGTTTATGCTTTTCTGTCATTTTTAAACTAAAGAGTCCAATCACCCAAAACTGATGAAAGATTGCGTTTCGGGTTCAAAAATGTTTTTGATATAGTTGTATATGGGAGGATAACATGATGTAGTAATGTACTAACAAGACAACATGTTAACTTTTGGTTTCACATGAGGATAATTCATGTTTATTTGTCTGCATTATTTTGTGTTTTATTCTTTTTTTATTTTGAATGCATTATTTGTATTCCATACATTTAGGCTATATAACACACATACAAAATACAAAGCACCCCAGTGTATATATACATACTCTATATAACATATATCATTCATTTAAGATTTGATTTATCCAATCTAATAATTGAAAATGTTTATTTAAATCATGTGAACATATTATGCCAAGAAACCTGTTAGCTCATGGGATCACAGTATCTACAGTATCAACTGTTATTAAAAGATTATGTAAAATACAAACAAAAACTGTGTTTGGAATAGAAAAGTTTGATGTATAAAGCATATATATAATAATGATTATAATAAAAAACATTATTATATATAATATGTTTTGATCTCTTAATCTATGCGTTGAGTCCTTCCCTTCACACAGGTACACCCACAGGGCCCCATTCTGACGGCCATTTTGGCTGCACTGGTTAGCTGTTAGAGGCTGGTGACAGCAGAGGGGGAAGTGAATAGTCAAAAAAACTATTTTTATGAAAAGATAAGAGTCTCTGGTACATATAAATGACATTTTTGGGTGATTGGACTCTTTAGTTTAAAAATGACAGAAAAGCATAAACATACCTTTTGCATTTTAAATATCCTATTCCATTTCCGCCTATGATTTATGTGTGTTTAAGTGTTAATAATACAAAGTACGTAAAAGGTATTGCTATAATCTTTGCTTTATTGTATGCTTACCTCTCTGTGAACATTTAGGCCAAATTTGGTGAAATTCTGATAATTATTTCCAGAGATACATGGGATAAGGCCAACACGGCTCCCTTCAGAGGAGCGCACATTTTTCGTTTCATAAACTAGACATATTAAAGTAATGAAAAAACATGGTTGTGCTTTGTTCTACCTCGGGTAGGGGTATCTCAATAACTAAAGCCTTTTTTGGGGGGTTTGTTCCTCTACTGTTATGGGCTGTGTGAGTTTAAAGTGTGTCTTAAATGGTGGTACATGGTGTACTTTGACTCCACTATATGTATTTAATACTTACAGATCTGGTAACTACTGTAGTTCTTTTTAAATCTGAATGTGGGAGATAAACATTGTTTGGAGATTTATAGTGACTGAAGTTATTACATTATTATTCTCTCACAGGGACTCACTCTCTGAAGTATTTCGACACTGCGTCCTCTGGAGTCCCAAACTTACCAGAGTTTGTTAGTGTTGGGTTGGTTGATGAGGTTCAGATAACTCACTACGACAGCAACACCAAGAGATACGAACCCAAACAGGACTGGATGAACAGAATCACAGCAGAGGATCCTCAGTACTGGGAGAGGAACACTCAGATCTCTCTGAGTAACCAGCAGGTCTTCAAAAACAACATTGAAACTGCAAAGCAGCGCTTCAACCAAACTGGAGGTTAGTTCATGTTTCACCTTCTACTGATAATATGTTGTTTATATCTTCATCCTGTACACACACACACACACACACACACACACACACACACACACACACACACACACACACACTGACAGTGTCTCTGTCCATCCCATAATAACCACCAGAGGTCACTTTATTCTCTACATGAGACTAACTCTACTTGTAGTGACTAAAGTTAATTAAATAAAGTCATTCAGAGAATAAACTCGGCTAACGACACGTTCAGGAAACAGTCTGTGCTGAAGTTCTGTTTCATAATGATGTTGTTAGAAAAAGGGATTTATTTCTAATTAATTAAAAAGACTCTGAATGACTCTCTCTCTCTCTCTCTCTCTCTCTCTCTCTCTCTCTCTCTCTCTCTCTCTCTCTCTCTCTCTCTCTCTCTCTCTCTCTCTCTCTCTCTCTCTCTCTCTCTCAGGTGTCCACATTGTCCAGAGGATGATAGGCTGTGATTGGGATGATGAGACTGGTGAGGTCAAAGGTTATCTACACCATGGTTTTGATGGAGAAGACTTCCTGATACTGGACCTGGAGACAGAGTCATGGATCGCTCCAAGACGGGAGGCTGTCCTCACCAAACAGAGGTTGGATAAGGACAAAGCTTTGATGGCAAACCTCAAGAACTACTTCACCCAGGTCTGTCCTGAGTATCTGAAGAAGTTTATGAACAATGGGAGGAGCTTCCTGATGAGAACAGGTAGAGTCACATGACCTGATGGAGTTTCATAAACACCTCCATGTTCATGTCTCCTGTGTTTCTGACATTACAACACATGTCTCACTCTGTGTCTCACTCTGTGTCTCACACACTGTCTCACTCTCTGTCTCACTGTGTCTCTCTCACTGTGTCTCACTCTGTGCCTCACACTGTGTCTCACTCTGTCTCTCACACTGTCTCACTCTGTCTCACTCTTTGTCTCACACTGTCTCACTCTGTCTCACTCTGTCTCACTCTTTGTCACACACTGTCTCACTCTGTAAGTAAGTAAGTAAGTAAAACTTTATTTATATAGCACCCTTCTCAACACGAATGTACAAAGTGCTTTACAGTACAGTACACAATTCACAGTACAACTAAAATGTAGAATAAAAGGCATAAAAAGGCATAAAACAACAGCAGGTAATACATAGGATAAAACATACGATAAAACACCAATAAAAGACAGCTACTAACTCACCTCCTCCGATGCCCCAAAGGCCTGACGGAAGAGGTGGGTCTTTAACTGCCCCTTAAAAATCTCTACTGAGGCAGAGGCTCTTAGTGTCTGGGGGAGTTTGTTCCAAAGCCTTGGGGCCACCACCTCAAAGGCACGGTCCCCCTTGGTTTTTAGCCTGGTTCGGGGCACCCTTAGGAGGCCTTGCTCAGAGGACCTCAGGGCCCGGGTTGTGCTATGAGGGAGGATCAGGTCATTAATGTAGGCTGGGGCTTGGCCATGGACAGCTCTATATGTGAAAACCAATACCTTGAATTGGGTTCTGAGATGGACAGGGAGCCAGTGCAGGGCAGAAAGAATCGGAGTGATGTGGCATGTTTTTTTGGACCGAGTGAGCAATCTGGCTGCAGCATTTTGGACCTGTTGTAACCGGTTTATTGATGTTTTGTTGAGGCAGGAGAACAGAGCATTACAGTAATCCAGCCGGGATGAAATAAAGGCATGAATAGCCATCTCCATTTCTGTGTTTGATAGAACCCCCCTGAGCTTGGCAATGTTTCTGAGATGGAAAAAACAGGTACGGGTCAGAAGTTTTATGTGTTTGTCTAGTAGCATAGACTGATCGAAAGTTACACCAAGGTTTTTTATGTTTGCCCTTATGTTACCACTAAAAGAACCCAGGTGGCTTGCTACCTTAGAGGCGATGTTATCAGCCGCTAAGATCAAGACTTCCGTTTTTGAAGCATTGAGCTGTAGGAAGTTGCTTGACATCCAATCCTCAATTGCAGACAGACATGTGATGAGAGTGTTTACAATTTCCATTTTGACGGGTTTGAAAGAGATGTATATCTGGATGTCATCTGCATAACAGTGATATGAGACACCCTTGAATTGGCTAATTATGCAGCCCAATGGGAGCATGTACAGGGCAAAAAGAAGGGGGGCTAAAACAGAACCCTGGGGCAGGCCGCAGGATAGGGGAGTGCTGTGTGATGAGAACGGGCCCACCGCCACGGAGAAACTTCTCCCACTGAGGTACGAGGCAAACCACTGGAGGGCAGACCCTGAGATGCCTACCCACTCCCTGAGTCTATCTAGCATGATGGCGTGGTCCACTGTGTCAAACGCTGCACTCAGGTCCAACAACACCAGAACCACGCAATCACCTGCATCCGATGCCATCATGATGTCGTTGGAGACCCTGAGGAGAGCTGATTCTGTGGAGTGGTGTTTTCTGAAACCTGATTGGAATTTGTCATGGATTTTATTATCATTCAGAAATGTATTGAGTTGGTTAGCAACAACTTTTTCTAAAACTTTTGACACAAATGGGAGCTTTGAGATGGGCCTGTAATTATTCGGGAGGGAGGGATCTAGATTGGGTTTTTTGAGAATGGGCTGAACAACCGCCTGCTTAAAGAATGATGGGACGGAGCCGGAGACAATGGAGATGTTTATAATGTGGAGCAGGGGTAGAGCGACACATGAAAAAACTTCTTTTAGCATAGACGTTGGTAAGGCATCCAGAGGGCTTGAGGAAGATTTCATAGTGCTCACTACAGCGGTCAGGTCGGCTATAGTGATGCAGGAGAAATTACTCAGCGTGGCCTACCTAACTGGACAGATAGGGAGGGGGGAGTGGGAGGGGTTGATGCTCGACCTCACATCAGCTACCTTGTTTATAAAAAAGGTGAGAAAACCTGTCTCTCACTCACTCACTCTGTTTTCTTTCTCTGCTGCATTTCTTTTTATTTGACCAGTGTTTCTGTCTTTCAAGGTGAACTTCTGAATCACATATTTTGCTCTGACTAACACTGAACAGTTTCAGATTAGTAAAACATTAAACTCCTCTACAAACAAAGGTATTATTCTGGGATATGGAGACAGAAGACACCATTTCATCTTCACATGATGAAACAGGCGTAGTGTGAGCATCGTGTAATACATCTGAATATGTTGGTGTGTAGCTGTCCGTGTTTCATCGTACGCAGCCTTTCTGTCTGGAAAGGATTTAAGACCAAAATACTGTTATTTAAAAAAACTGGAACTATAAAATGTTTGGTATATTTCTTTAATAAAGAACTTAAACTGTTATTTTATAATCAGACGTGTTGGAATTAACTTTCTTTTGATCAACTATTCAGTGAATGGTACTATAGCACTACACAGTGCAGTGGAGATAAATCAAACTTAATATTCTTGTCAGATATAGATTAAGTAATGACTATTTTTCAGATGAATAAATGAATTGTTTACACATTTGAATGTCAAGAAATAGAAACAAATCTTAATTTCAAAACTCTAAGAGGAAATATTCAACGTGCTTCTTTAATCTGAACAACACTAAACAGTATTTGATATTAAATTATATAAAAGTGAGAAGAAAGTCTTTATTTAACCAATTTCTCTGAAACACTGACTCTGTGTTCTCCTTCAGTGATGCTCACAGTACATCATAACTCCCTGTAGTGATATCACTGTGAGTCAATAACCTCTAAAGTGTGTTTGTGCAGAGATCCCCTCAGTGTCTCTGCTCCAGAAGTCCCCCTCCTCTCCAGTCAGCTGCCACGCTACAGGTTTGTACCCGGACAGAGCCATCATGTTCTGGACCAGAGACGGAGAGGAGATTTACGACAACGTGGACCACGGAGAGATCCTGCCCAACCACGACGGATCCTTCCAGATGAGCGTGGACCTGAACGTCTCCTCAATCCCCGCTGAACACTGGGCCAAGTACCGATGTGTGTTCCAGCTCTCTGGGGTGGCGGAGGACCACGTCATCGTACTGGACTCAGCTGTGATCAGGACCAACAGAGGTAAGACTGCATCACAACGGCTCAATGGTTACTTATGGCGCATTTCCACCATGGCGCAGAGCGCGGTTTAAGTGTGCCGTGTCGTGCCGGGCCCGTTTTTGGTTGCGTTTCCACTAGGCCTAGTTTCGGCCCGGGGCTACTTTTTCACCTTTTTTCTGGCCCGACAAAATCGTGGTTCTATCTGGGCCAACAAGCGGGCCAACAACCGGGCTGAATATACTAAACTAGTGAGAGAATCGCTGGCAAGGGGGCTACAACTACAACAAAATGAACATATTTGACCGTGATTTAATTGTAATACACGTTTCAAAATGATGCCGAAGTAACAACATACTGATACCGGTTAGTAAAAACCATGAATTAATGCTTTGTCAAGTCTGCAGACAGACGGCAGGCGAAAAACCTTTTAAAATGCGTGTTTTCTAAATGGAGATTGGCTAAGCTAACGCAGTATATGCTCCGACCGTCCACACTCACAACAACGGCCTACAGACATAAATAAAGCAGCGACTGTATTCACCATGACACAGGCAGTCTGTGGTTTGTACTTGTTTAACTTTTGTCGAGTTTCTGAACAGATATGAGGAGCTGTGAGCTCTGAGTGCTAACAGCTAACGGCTGTGTTGTTTTTCTGAAGATGACGTCACGGCTCCGCCTACACTGCGTTACTATAGATACTACCCCAGTTCCTAAACTGTAATGGAAGCGCAGCATAAAGTGAGCCGGACCTAACAAGGCCTAACAAGGCCTAACAAAACCATACTAAGTCGAGCGAGGCCTGCGGTGGAAATGCGCCATAACAGTCAACCAGCGACGTGCAGTCAGTGGAGGCAGGGGAGGCAGAGCCTCACCAGTCATACTCCAATGTAACGGAAAAACAACTAAAGAAAAACGAAATAGTAATAATAATAAAATGTCTCCACTGATCTGTGTTGTAAGTGTGATTTATGTATGATTCTAATCGCTTTTTATAGTCAAAATCAGCAAATTTGCCGAGCTCCGCTACGGGAGCGATGAGAAGTGAGGCAGGGGCGTGCTCTGCCTCTCGTAAGCCCACAGTAACTTGCTGGAGCGCGGGCACTAATGTAGCGCGGGCACTTATTGTGTGAGCGCGCTCAAGCCATTTACTGTGGGCTGAGGTGAGGCACAGATCAGATCTGCCTCACCTCAGAATGCGTCACCCCACAGAAACTGGCTGGAAAGCGGGCCCTAAGCGCATGCCTGTTACCATCTCACTGTAGGTCACCAATGTAATGTATGTAGATCCCTTTATTACATTTATCCTCGCCATCCATAGTCTCTAAATAACTTATTTCACGTATATATGATATTTAGGCTCGCTGCTCTCAACGGCAATGAAAATGCACCAGGGGAGGCAGCCATAACCTCTGCCGCACTGAAGGGGGCGCACGTGAGCCCACAGGTTCTTGTTGCTACTGTAATTCTACGCAGAGACGGTAGACGTAACAACAAACTAGACTTTTGAAACTAGAGGGAGATAAGGAGGACTTTTACAAAAAAGTAATAGAGATTGTTGTCCAGAAGGATAGCATGGACTTCATCTTCAAGTCAAGGTAAGACCACATTTGTAATGAAAATGGGATCTTACTAAGAAAGAACAATCCAATATTTAGATTTTGGGTATCCTTTTGTTGAACGGTCTGTTTAAAATGAATCGAAGCATCAGACTAAAAAAGCTTTTGAAAATAACCGAATATTTCGATTAAGGTCAAAATATAATATTTGTAAATCTGACTCAGTGCCTCACCAGCCATGAACCTCACCGCACGTCACTGCAGTCAACAGACCCTGTGTGATTGTAGTAATGTGTTTTTATTACATGTACAGCACTTTGGCTCGACCAAAAATCGCTTTTAAATGTGCTATATAAATAAAACCTGATTTGATTTGATTCAACAAACCCTGACAACATTTCATAGTTTCCCTCCCCTGAAACCAGGGTTGCCAACTCTCACGCATCTGGCGTGTGACACACGCTTTCACTCTCAACCTCACGCTCTCACGCTGCCCAAACTATTCTCACGCCAAAAACAAGAATACTGAAGATTAGAAACGGTTTTGAAAACTTTTGTCACGTAGTGATCGTCTTCTCAATAAAACATCTTTGATAATGTCTTCTGGCCAATCAGAATCACGATAACGGCGTGGTGTTGTTGCAGGAAGTCCCGACGGAGAATACTTTTGCTGTAGTACATCTCTATACAACATTACGTGTTGATAGAATTCAACACGTAATGAAATAAGACCCCACGGTTTGATGATTGATAGGTGTGTGGGCTGTCTTTCATTTTGACACACAGAACAATGGGGGCTATCCACCCTTATCCACAATGTAAAGTAATTCACACAGCCTCTTCCCTCTTCTCTCTGTGAGGAGCAGCAGGTTCAGCTTTCAGAACAAAGTAACACAAAACTAAAATGGCATTAATTTTTTTAAATATGTCGTGTAGTAATAGATTTATTTATTTTTCTTCTCAAGAGAGTACCAGAATGTGTATTTTATGTTAGTATTTAAAAAACTCCTGGGGGAGAATCCCCCCAGACCCCCCTGCAGGGGTTGGGTCTTCAGCATCTCAACTCTTTCACCTGTGGGGAAATTGCAGGATTGGCTCCAGGTCGCCCTTTTTATTTACTACAAGACAAATGTGCCTTTTTATTTCATACATTTCAATTTGGATTGAGACAGGGAAATAATCTAAACCTCATGCGTGGCGTTTCACTGTCGGGGGGAGCGTGTATGTAATTACATTGCAAATACTGACTTGAGCCCCACCACTGTATGGGTTAGCCCTACCATAGATTACCCAACAAAAATACTCTGGAGCCGCAACTGCGGACCCGTATTGCGCATGCGCAGATCTAAGATCCAGTAGAAATGATAAAAAGTAAAAGTCTGCTGCTTATTGTTCTACTAGGCCAAAATAGAGTCAAAGAGTATATGAGAGTGAGAGTGTGTTAATGAATATATTTGGCAGTTTGGAGTAAGTCTGTAGATTTGTTTGTGTGTGTGTGTTTCATGTATAGGCCTCTCACGATAATTAATTTTGTTGGATACATTTTCCCGGAAATTATTGCGATAAACGATAATATTGTCGGCACCGTTGTATGACCATTTTAGACCACTGACATAATGATAATATATAATAATTAGGGCTGTCAAGTTAACGCGTTAATAACGCGTTAACGCAAAAAAAAATTAACGCCACTAATTATTTTAACGCGATTAACGCATGTGTATTTTTTGTCCTCGGCCGCCGTAGTTTCAGAGCGCATCGAGTGTAAAATACCATCGACAAGCTGATGCTGACAGCCCCGCTCCTGCCACCCGCTTGTGGCAGACCACACTACCACGCTCACTGGCAGGCCCGGACTGGCCATCGGGAGGACCGGGAAGGAGTGTGTATGTGTGGCGCGACTCGGGCGAGCGAGGCACACCTTACGTGTTGTTGTTGTTGTTAGCATCTGGTGCTAGCTAGCTGCGCTGACGGATATAAGGAGCTGTTTCAATGACATTTCGCCGACAACTGCGCCGAGCACTTGACTTTATGCAGGTAGCCAGACAGTGGGACATTGTACGAAAAGTCAGCACAGTCAGCACGGATAGTGCGCGCAACATGATTGCAGCGTCCAGGCAGCTCCCATTCGAGCATATATGCCTTGAGCTGCACATAGCTCCATAGATCCATCACAGTGTCTCCACACACACACACACACACACACACACACACACACACACACACACACACACACACACACACACACTGTATTATTGTATGAGAGAGGTTCCAGGTTGAATTGAGGCGAATATTTGTAATGTTCAGGTTGTTGTGTTTAATATTCATGAGAATATTTGTCATTGTTCAAATGATAATAAACAAACATATAAAGCATATGTGTCCACTCATATGTTGATAAGAGTATGAAAAACTTGAAAGATATCCCTCTAAGGTACATTTAGAACAGATAAAAAATGTGCGATTAATTTGCGATTAATCGCGATTAACTATGGACAATCATGCGATTAATCGCGATTAAATATTTTAATCGACTGACAGCCCTAATAATAATAATTCAAGTACATCCTTTCAAACTGCTAGTCACATCCTCATGTAAATGGCAATTTATCGAGGTCAGAAAAGTTATCGAGTTCATTTTTATTTATCGTACGATAAGTCAATTAATTGCTTATCGCGACAGGCACACAATAAAACAGTGGAAACAAACATGTTTGACTTTCATTAGTGAATGAAACTGTGTGCCCTTTATAGTCTGTGTCCATTATTGTGTATTTGAATATATTGTATATATATCCTATATATATGCTAAGGTCCCGCTGCTGACACGATAGCAGTCATTTCGTGCGCATATGTGTAATTAAACCCATGATATCAAAATCTCACTCCAGCCAGGTACCCAAAGTTGGCAACCCTGTTGCTGAAACATGGGTGGCTGCTCTCTTCATCGCTCTCCTCGTCGCTGGGATTGGATTCCTGGTTTACAGGAAGAGGAACGGTGAGAGACCAATCAGAAACCTTGTCTCATGAGTTCTCAGGGTTGTTAATGTAAGGCTTTGAGGTAGCAGATCAAACTCAGAGCTCAGTGTAATGTGGATATGGAAAGCACTTGGTGTGTTTTCTACAGGGATAATCAGTGTGGTCTAGTTCCTTGTTGTGGCGGTGGATTGAAACACTTTCTCTGCTTTTCCTTTCAGCCAATAGAAACAACTTCCGCCAGCTCTGAGCTCACTGAGAGACTGAACCAGCCGGCACAGTGAGGGGCTTCACATCAACTCTCCACCTGTTGCATCAGAGCTCTTTCTCTGCTCTCAAACCTCTCCAGCTGCAGCTTTAGAGTTCAAACCCTTCTGCAGAGTGACCTCAGAAAGGCACGATGCTTTCAGAAACACAAATATTAGAAAATCAATGACATCAGTTCAATAAAATAGTGTAACACCAATTAGAAACATTGACCTGTACATCAGAAGCAGATCAAGAGAAGTGACTCATGTTCTGTTCTGTGTCTTTAGGGTCATGCATCAGGGGGCGCTGCCACCACATTCTCCCCGTAAACTGTTCATTATTCATCATCT
Organism: Trematomus bernacchii; assembly: GCF_902827165.1. Taxonomy (NCBI): domain Eukaryota; kingdom Metazoa; phylum Chordata; class Actinopteri; order Perciformes; family Nototheniidae; genus Trematomus; species Trematomus bernacchii. The sequence continues at coordinate 661,208 of NW_022987607.1, forward strand.
GATCAATAACTGATCATCTGATCAATAACTGATCATATTAGGGTTTGGAAATCAAGCAATAGCTCATTGATTGGAAAACAAAGGAATCATGTTATTTGGATCATGTGGGTTTCACATCAAAAGGTGGCTTTCCCTCTGATTATGGATTTCAATCTAATTCTAAGAGAAGCTAAACCTCTATGTGGTTTCTGGTAAAAAAATCAATATTAAGTAAGAGATTTAAATATGAGAGGCCGTCTAGCTCACAACTCATACTTGGTCTTACAAACCATATCAGAATCTCACATGTACACCACCAGATTCTTTCACACACAGCATCATACCGTCTTTAACGCACTGTCATTCCTTCCTTCATTTACTATCATACTATCATACATAAATAACTATTCTCTCTCACACACAAAAACAAAATCTCTTAAACGCACCATCATACTCTCGTACACACGCCACTATCGTCTTTCACAAACAACTATAATCTAATAGAACATTATAATAGTGTATGTGAAAGAGGATAGTAGTATGTGTGTAATCGGTAAACAATGTATGTAAGACAGAATAATAACCTATATAAGAGGGAATAGTATTTCATGTTAATAACAATAGTCATATTGTGGAGTCTATTTGTATATAACATTACAAGAGGGATTCTTATTATTACATGATATGCTTATTGTGCTCATGAGATTGCTATGACTATCAAATAAATAGAAACGATCACTAATCTCAGGTTCTGATGGGTTAGATACCAACGAAGAGAATAGTCAGAAGAAAGTTTTCAGCTTGCAATACTAATGTAGCAAGGTCAGGTGCAGACACTGGAAGAATACAAAGAGTTATTCATAAACAGGACATCACTCCGGCCTTGAGCTTTGGGTGAGCTCCGTTCCCACACATAGCAGCTTTATGAAGATTCCACTTTTTCTATAGAAATGTTAGCGAAAACAAATTACGTATGATGGTGCCAGAGTAGGGAGAGACTTCCACAGGCCGGCCGAATGCTGATTGGAGGATCGTGTTGCCAAGAGACTTTTTTCAAAGTCTGTGTATCTACCAAAGAGAACCAAGTCTAAACCACGGTACCTCTTCAGCTAGTCTTGACCAATCATAAATGTACGGGCAACGCCCTGTTTAATAAAAATGTATGCACGCACGAGGTTTGGGGCTCTTTTCCGGAAATAGTGGTTACAGATTACAGCTTTGCTGCCTGTCATTTCTATGACGTGACGGAGCCCTTGGCTAAGTGAATATATATATTTTGCTCTCTCATAATAAATAGTTAAACTTAGAAGTTGTCTGTCTTTCCTGGAATTTTGAACACAACAATATATGTAAAACAGAATAGCAGTGAATGAAAGGCCGAATAATAGCTTATATAAGAGGTAATAATAGTTCATGTGAATGACTATATAGGTATGTGTATAAAACAGAATGATAGGGTGTGTGCATAAGAATAGTTATGAGTGTGAGAGAGTATGATTGAAAAGGAAGTGAGTTTGATTGAAAAGGAAGTTGGACTAAATTCTCAGTTCCTGATTGGCTCTACGTTTTTCGTAAGGCAGTAGACTGCTACTAATTGTCCCTATGCAACCTGAAGAGTAAAAGGGTCAAGTCCGTCAGAAAGCAATGACTGTAAGTGTGAGCCTTACACTTACCCCGGACACACCAAGCCAATTTTGGCCGTCGATGGATGTCAGGCCGACGATGAGCGTCCTGTCGCCCTACTCAGATTGGTGTGTCCTGCACCGTCGTGTCTTTTCGGCCGTGACGACACCTTTTTGGCCGAAAACCTACCGATTCGGTAGGCAATCGGCCAAAGAAATCACTCTGATTGGCTGTTCAGCTAGCGAATCAGTGCATGAGAAGCTAAATGGAAGTGAGGGACCCAAACAAACTATTAAGAAGGCAAATCTGAGATTTCCTTTAACTCCAGCTCTCGACACAGGTTGGGGAAAGCCCCATGAGCTTCTTGCTGTAGAGTGAAAATGGAACACACGCTATTTGTTGTTTGTTTATATCACGCAGTCTGTTCTTCTTCTCTCGGTGTATCACGCAGTCTGTCTTCCGGTTGTTGCCTCTTTTGAATGACGAATACACACCACCGCCGCCTGCTGGTAAGGAGAGTTATTGCCACTCACGCATGCGCAGTTCGTACGTGCTTCTTGGCCGTCGGCTGAAGTCTTTGCGGTGTGTTCCAGTGCGACACATAGCCAAGACGCAGGAGACGTGAGGCGACACAACAGTCGGGTCCGTCTGTGTGAGTTCTTTGGTGTCAGCTTGGTGTGTCCCTACCTTTAAATGTAATTTAGGTTAACTTCCTGTTTTATTTAGATGCTTTTATTTTGAAGGCGAGTTTACGCTGTTGACAGGAAGTTGTTGTTGCTATGGAAACAACATGACTGCAAAAAGAAATATCTTCTACATATAAAGACGGAGAAAGTAAAGAATAAAGTGTATGTTTAAATGTTAGCACCCCCCGAAGAGGCACAAGGTTGGTATTTACTATAATATAAAATTGTAGGTTTTGTCCTAATTCGTTTATAAGCTGTTTTGTAGCTTTGCTGTCTATTTACAGTTAACTTTTGGTAGTATGCTAAAGTGATTCTAATACGGATTGAGCCTAAATGTATTTGTTATTTTTGTGTCTTTATAGCTCTTACGTTGACTCTGGAGTTTCAATAAATTCTAAATCACCAGTAAAGTCTACGACCATATTTCGGAGGGATATGCTACAGCTAGCATTAGCTATATTTACCTTGTTTGCACTTAGTGGTCCTAAGTGTTAATCTGTGTATGTTACACTTGCATGTATGATATCATTAAGTGCCTTGTATCTTCTTTTATTATAGTTTCACTCCGTTTGAATGTCACTGGACTGCAAATAAGTCAATAAAGGAGCATGGCTGCTCATTCCCTGGCTCTCAAAAGAGTTTGGCTGGCTGTTTAATCTATGTTCACACTGAGACAGTACAACACATAGAGAGAACAGTACACATATTGTGTAAGTACATACAAGCAAGTCACACAGTATGATCAGTTTTTATTAAAAAGTACAGGCTGCATATGTGTTCTCAGCCTTGGAGAAACTTGACATGTTTTGGTATGTGTCTGAACCTCTCTTTAGTGGTTTAATAAAACAGATATTTGAACGTGAGCCTACTTTGTTCATGTGCTGTTGAGGTTAATGTCAGTAGTTGTGTGCTATAATGTATTTACAAAGTGTGAAGAGGAGGCAACTTTAGAATAGGGAACCTGTGAAATTATGAATAAAGAATGCTGGTGTATACAAGTCTGGCCTAAATCTTCTGTCAGAAAGATTGCAGCAATCCAAGGGGTGTAGATATCCAAACTTTAATTGTTCACAGGAGTTATGGTGTTACAGGATGTTCGTTTGTTATGTTGTGGTTATCTAGGAAATATAAATAAACAGAGTAGATCAAATTAGTGAATGACAATATTAATCCTAATAGTTACGTTACGATTTCCTGCTGGGAACAGTACATACACATAAATGCTGGAACAGTCAGCTGCATGGTAAACAATACCAGAAATGCCCGCAAGACGGCTCACTTGACCGCAACAAGTGCAAGTGTTTTAACACGTGATAATGGCGGCTTACCCCTAGATTCCCCCGGGTCCGTCTGCGCCGCGTTACGGCTGAGCCTCGGGGTGTTTCTCAATCGCGAGTAAAGCTGCTTCAGAGCCACTATTTCAAGCATACTACATCATACTCTCATATGACGCACACCTGCACACTTGCTAGCCTGTTCCACTCTTTGTTTTCCGAATGGCAGGTAGTATTCTTGACTCGCTTCTGAAGCAAGATGCTCGGCAGACATGTGCTACGAAGCAAGCGTACTCGCGATTGAGAAATGTCATGTTGTCAGTGTTATCGTAACAAATACATGTCATACTCTCCAGATGTCCTTTGTATTCAGTAAAGTTAGACGTTATTTACCGTTTGGCATTTTGACGACACATTGATGGTTTCTGAGTTCATAAATCCAAGAGAATCCTTGCTCACCAACACGGCAGCCACATCGTTTCTCCTCCAACGCTCATGTGAATCTTTGAACTTTCACTTCGTCTAAAAGATTTCTCACAATCTGAGCAGCTGAAAGGTTTCTCCTCAGTGTGGACTTGCAAGTGTTCAGACTACATCTGCGTAAATATCTTCCACTTCTCAGTCAGCAGCCGAGGGGTTTCTCTCCGGTGTGAACCTGCATGTGAAGGTTTAATTCCCCCCTCTGTGTATATCTGTTGCTACACAGAGAGCAGCTGAATGGTTTCTCTCCGGTGTGAACATCCATGTGTCTCGTCAGATGACTCCTGCGAATAAACCTTTTACTGCACAGTGAGCAGCTGAAGGGTTTCTCTCCGGTGTGAACTAGCATGTGTCTCGTCACATGACATCTGCGAATAAACATTTTACTGCACAGTGAGCAGCTGAAGGGTTTCTCTCCTGTGTGAATTAGCATGTGTCGATTCAGATCACTCTTTTTGCTAAATGTGTTCCCGCACTGAGAGCATTTACAGCGTTTCTTTGCAGAACTACGCCTTGAATCACTGACGGGGACTCGAGAGTTTGAACCTGACGGAGGGTCTCTGGTCTCCTTCCAACTGGCACTGTCTTCAGTGTCAGGTTCAGAAGAGTCTCCAGGGTTGTCCTCAGTCTCTGGTTGTAAACGTGTCTCTGGATCGGAGTTCTTGGCTGGTTCTGGTCCTCCACAGTCCTCTCCATCAGCTTCTGTTTGTCTCTGATGAAGCTGAGAGGACTGAGGTTTCTCTTCATCATCTTCACTCTTCACAGGGACAGGAGTGAATGTTGACTTGTTATCATCCTCCTCCAGCCCTTGAAGCTTCTCTCCCTCCTGACTGATCCAGAGTTCCTCCTGTTCCTCTTTAATGTGTGGGGGGGTCTCAGGGGGAAACTCTTCTTTAACCTCCACCAGTTGGACGTCTGCAGGAAACAGGAAACAGGAAACAGAGACGTTACTGAGAATAGCTGTTGTGTTCATTACAGCTCAAAATCCCCTTCTTTGTTGAGCTCCAACGTTATCAGTTTTCCTATCGGTATAAACAAAATAAAAAAAGTATATAAAATAAATGTAATTGCGCCCTCTTGCTCTCGACGTGCGCCCCCAAACAAAATGCAGATTTCCCCCGTAAAATGTTAGTGATTCCAGAAAACAATATTTCTGTTCCTCAGAAACTGTAACTCCTCCAGAAATCTGAGAATCAAACAGAGCGTCAGACGGCAGAGACTGCTTTGTTTTTACGGAGCTCCGACGTCACGTTGTTGTTTACGTCACGTTGTTGTTTACGTCACGTTGTTGTTTACGTCAGGAGATATCTTGTTTACGTCAGGAGATATCTTGTTTACGTCAGGAGATATCTTGTTTACGGGCGACATGTTCTCCAGAGATTTGATATATCTTATAAACAAGATCAGAGCCACAGTACTCATACTACATCTTTCTAGAAACACCCTGCAGTTGCTGAAGATGTTTCTTCATGTGTTTTGGAAAATCTGTGTTTTCATATCTGCATCGTTAAACATCTACCGTAGAGATATTTAAAGTTGCACGCATGAAGGACAGACCCTACCAAAATAAAACATATAGTATATATATATATATATATTAGGGCTGTCAAGTTAACGCGTTAATGACATATTTTAACGCCACTAATTATTTTAACGTGCGATTAACGCATGTGTATTTGTCCTCGGCCCGCCCCGTAGTTTCAGAGCCCAAAGGCTTGACGTTGTTGTTGTTGTTAGTTGGATGGTGGGAGATTCTAGCGAGAGATATGAAAAGGAGTTTTAAACAGCAAGCCAAGCACACAGCTGATGCTGACAGCCCCGCTCCTGTCGCTCGCTTGCAGCAGACCACGCTTGAAAGTTTGTCGGGGAGACGCCTGGACAACAACAGCGATAGCTAAATGGGATTTTAGAAATAGATTTGCCTGTCCCACTGTTTTGGCCAAACTTGACCAACTCTACCATGCTGCACTGCGTTATATATCAAATGCACCCTATAGGACTCATTGCACACTGTATAGCCTAACTGGATGGTCCACACTTACTATGCGTAGGATGCAGCACTGGTTTTTATTAATGTATAAAGCCATTTTAGGCAAGCTTCCACTGTACATATGTGCCAGAGTTGCCCCAGTTTGTGACTCTTACAACCTCAGATCCAGTGCGGATATACATATATATATACATATATATATATATATATACATATATATATATATACATATATACATATATACATATATACATATATATCGGGACAGTTTCATCCCACAGGCCATAAGACTATTAAACAACTGAACTTTTTAAAGAACATCCATAAACATTCATCTGTCTGCATATTACTAATTATTTATCTATATATCAGATTCCATGTACTTGTATACAGACTCTTCTTGCACTATTTCTATTTTATTTGTATTAACTTGCACATCTCAAAACATTCTCTTGCCCTATTCTATCAGCGTTATCAGTTCTATGTCCTCTATATATTCATGTTGCTCTGTTGGAGGAGGACTTCAGGTTCTCATCTCCATATCTCCACTGTAGCTGCTACATGATGATTGAGCTTTGAAAGGTTTAGTCTAGTGAACATCCATTAAAGAGTGCACTGAACCGACCTGTCCTCCGGATCTGAGAATGTAAAACAGCGTCCAGTAGTTTCCGGTCTCTCTCGTGTTCCTCTTTTGATCGAGACAGTTTCTCCTCGTACTCTGATATCGTTCTTTCAAACAGAGCAAAGATCTCTTCAGCAGCTGCAGAGAGTGTCTGCTTCACCAACGAGAGCAGCACAACACTCATGTTTACACACACACACACACACACACACACACACACACACACACACAAGCTGTTCCTGCACACACACTCCGACCCACACAGTTAATTGTGTTGTTTTTTCTCCATCAAACTCTCACTCTGTTGCTAACGTGTTTCCAGCTAGCATGCTAAGCTAACTTCTATATTCGGTAAGGTAGAAGCTCCAGATGAAGCCGAACAGATCAGAGTAACATCGGAGAGTTCATCCGGACACACCGAGGCTCTGGAGGATCAGAACTGCGGGAGAAAACACACTCTTTATCGGGAGAACAAAGAGAGAAAACTGTCGCGACGAGACTCCATGTTGCTATCAGTTAGAAAGAGAGGTCACTTCCGGTGCGGTTTGAGAATTTCAGAAGAAAAACAGGAAGAAAAATAACACCAAAATGATATAATGGCTTTTTAACTGCAAACTTAGGCGGTAGGTTTCCATGTGTGTAAATATTATGATGTGAAGTGATTTAAGCCTTTCTCCGTCCTCCTGACTCTCTGAGGATCTGTGTCTTAGCTTCTCATTTACTATCAAAGTGTCTTTCAATAAAAAAGTGATGAGAGTCTGAATATCTGCTTTGATCCTAAACCTGAAACCAGTTCGGAAGTAACTTAGTACATTTACTCAAGTACTGTCTCTACTTTAAAGAGTCCTCTCCTGCTGATGTTCAGGTGTATATCAGTATGTAGTGTCTCTACTTTAAAGAGTCCTCTCCTGCTGATGTTCAGGTGTATATCAGTATGTAGTGTCTCTACTTTAAAGAGTCCTCTCCTGCTGATGTTCAGGTGTATATCAGTATGTAGTGTCTCTACTTTAAAGAGTCCTCTCCTGCTGATGTTCAGGTGTATATCAGTATGTAGTGTATCTACTTTAAAGAGTCCTCTCCTGCTGATGTTCAGGTGTATATCAGTATGTAGTGTCTCTACTTTAAAGAGTCCTCTCCTGCTGATGTTCAGGTGTATATCAGTATGTAGTGTCTCTACTTTAAAGAGTCCTCTCCTGCTGATGTTCAGGTGTATATCAGTATGTACTGTCTCTACTTTAAAGAGTCCTCTCCTGCTGATGTTCAGGTGTATATCAGTGTGTAGTGTCTCTACTTTAAAGAGTCCTCTCCTGCTGAATTCTCAACTCACCTGACCAGGTTTTACCAACACTGATTCAAAGGCTACGCTATAATCTATTACAATTATAATATTACTAGTGCGTCATTTAACAACCAACCCAGTCTCACGGCATTTCATGTTATAGTCACAACATTTAATCTATTGATTCGATTTCCCCCTTTTTTCCTTGAAATGGTCTTTTAGTCTTTATTATTTACCTACTTTTATATTGTTTTATTTATTTTAAAGGGTTTTATCTTACATCATTTATTTAACAGTTTTAATAGCAACATTTCCTTTTACGTTGTTTTAATCTTTATTAGAATTATGACGTTTTTATTACTATTATCTTTTCGTTTTTGTTGAGCCTATAAGTTGACTTATTTGATAGGGTTTCATATTGTTGCTTCGCTTCACTTAGTCTTGAGTCTTATTTATTATTTATTTTATTTGTATTATCTCACCTTTGACCTCCTCGTGTCTCTTAACCTGTTAACATTTTATATGTTTCTGCATGTATCTGTAAAGTTCTTAACATCTGATCTGAGGGAAACTTCCTGTGTATTTTTAACTGGTGATGTGTCATTTTGTAAATGTGCCGTATAAATAATAATAATAATTATTATTATATCATAGAAGATGTCTCAAGCGTCTTTAACTGATAAACCTCAGGTCTAAAACATCAATGCAACACATTTCTGACACTTTAAAAAAAATGTATTTCAGAAAAATTCTATATTTCTTTCAGAACATTTCTAAAAAGAAATCAGAAAAATGTAGAATTGCCAGAGCCTCGGTGTGTCCGGATGAACTCGGTGTGTCCGGATGAACTCGAATTAAAAATTCTACATTTTTTTCACAACATTTAAAAAAGAAATTCAGAACATTTCTAAAAAAAAATCAGAAAAATTCTACATTTATTTGAGAAAAATTATATATTTTTTTCAGAACATTTCTACATTTTGTTCAGAACATTTCTACATTTTTTCCAGAACAATTCTATATTTCTTTCAGAACATTTCTACATTTTTTTCAAAACATTTCTAAAAAAAATTCAGAACATTTCTACATTTTTTTCAGAACATTTCTACATTTTTTTCAGAACATTTCTACATTTTTTCCAGAACATTTCTACATTAGCCAGAGCCTTGGTGTGTCCAGATGAACTCGGTGTGTCCGGATGAACTCGGATGAAAAATTCTACATTTCTTTCAGAAAAATTATGCATTTTTTTCAGAAGAATTCTATATTTATTTCAGAGAAATTCTAAACTTATTTCAGATACATTTACGGAGCCCCTAAAGGGACATGGAAACAAAATCAATAAAGAGAGAGAGAAAAAAAAAAGTCAGGATAATGGGTAAGTATGTCCCTAAAATTAAGTAGCAGTTCGAAATATATCTCAAATAATGTATGCTCTGTCATTTCCCCACGTAAACTTAACAGTCTGCAATGAAATGGTTGTGTGCTCCACTTCCTCCTTGGCACACCGGTAACTTTCTGAAAAAAAAAAAATAAAGTCAGGATAACGGGTTAGTTTCTCGTGCGCACGTTTTCTTGACTTTATTTTTTCTCAAGTCTCTTAAACCGTTATCCCGAGTTTTTTTTTTTATCTTCTTTTTTTTTTTCACAAGATACTTTCTCGTGCGCACGAGATACTAACCCGTTATCCCGATTTATTTTTTTTCTCGCTCTCTCTCTTTTTTTTTTTTCATGTCCCTTTAGGGGGGGGGGTTACCTTGGTTGGTGATGGTTACACAAGCCAAAACATTGTTATGACGTTATGACATCATAAAGTGGCCAAAATCTGATCAGCTCATTTTCAGACAGGTTTTTATATAAATGGATCAGGACAAAAAGAGAGAGAATCTTTGTTCCTGAAACTTTCAGAGTCTCTTTACACAGAGGGGACACATGTTGATGTAGAAGAGACATGAAGAAGAGGGGACACATGTTGATGTAGAAGAGACATGAAGAAGAGGGGACACATGTTGATGTAGAAGAGACATGAAGAAGAGGGGACACATGTTGATGTAGAAGAGACATGAAGAAGAGGGGACACATGTTGATGTAGAAGAGACATGAAGAAGAGGGGACACATGTTGATGTAGAAGAGACATGAAGAAGAGGGGACACATGTTGATGTCGAAGAGACATGAAGAAGAGGGGACACGTGTTGATGTAGAAGAGACATGAAGAAGAGGGGACACATGTTGATGTAGAAGAGACATGAAGAAGAGGGGACACATGTTGATGTCGAAGAGACATGAAGAAGAGGGGACACATGTTGATGTAGAAGAGACATGAAGAAGAGGGGACACATGCTGATGTAGAAGAGACATGAAGAAGAGGGGACACATGTTGATGTTGAAGAGACGTGAAGAAGAGGGGACACATGTTGACGTAGAAGAGACATGAAGAAGAGGGGACACATGTTGATGTAGAAGAGACATGAAGAAGAGGGGACACATGTTGATGAAGAAGAGACGTGAAGAAGAGGGGACACATGTTGATGTAGAAGAGACATGAAGAAGTGGATTTAGCAGAATAGGAGACCTTTAAAGAAAGCAGCTCTCTGAGTCTCATCTCTCTGAGTCTCATCTCTCTGAGTCTCATCTCTCTGAGTCTCAGCTCTCTGAGTCTCATCTCTCTGAGTCTCATCTCTCTGAGTCTCAGCTCTCTGAGTCTCAGCTCTCTGAGTCTCATCTCTCTGAGTCTCAGCTCTCTGAGTCTCATCTCTCTTTGCAGCTGCTTCAAAGCCTCAGGAGCAGAGAAACTAAACCTCTTCTCCAGTTCAGTACCAAGAGGCAAAGTGTAGTTCTGTGTAAATGTGAGTACCTTCTCCCCTGGTACTCCATCCCCTGGAAGCCCCCGAGGACCCATCGGCTCCTTGAAGCCAGGCTCTCCCTACGAATAAGAAAAGGTCAATTAGTAAACAACACGAGGGTATCATCGGCATGCAGGGACATCCTGAAGTCCTGTCCATGGAGAGGACACTACGGAGGGGTTTGAGGTAAGATAAGAGATAAGATAAGAAATACTTGATTGATCCCAATGTGGGAAATGTTTGCGTTGCAGCAGCATAAACAGACAAGGCAGTACATTAGAGACATTAAAAGAGTAGAAATAAACAATCCACAATGTAAACATCGTTTGAGGGAAAAGCAAAGGCTAGAGATATAAAAGGAGACAGTGGTCATCTATAGAATTAACAGTTTAATGGATTTCTTTTAGTGACAACTGTATTATGTTGGTCATCAAGGATGGGTATCGAACCGATCCGTGCAGACCAACATCATTTGATTTTTTGTATTTGTTCCTTCATGGTATGCAGAACTTAATGGATAACAATTATCTACAGAACTTGTCTCTTTAAACACACCGTACCTGAAAAGGAGCAGGGAGGAGAAAGTAATCTGATATGACCTGCACCTTTCTCAAAGAAATAATAAATAGAAATAGATGGTCTGTGCTTCATATCTTCTTATTCTCAGCCAATCACAACGTGTCGTAGGACGATAATAATGACGAGGCTCGTCAAGGGTTTTGATCAGGATGTTTTGTGGTTGTGGCTCCGCAGATTAGATGGTTTTCCACCAATCAGAGGGTCGACATGTCAAACTGTCCATGGGCAAAAACCTACATTTGAGAGTGAAGGGTTATCCCTCCTGACGACCAGGCGGCCCCTCAATGGGCTCTGCCGTTATGAGGACGTTTTGGTGAACTCTGGACTCGTGTAAAAGCAGTTTTTAGAGCTCAAACAGTCTCTAAATGTTCTGTATCACATGCATGTCCTACCTTTGGCCCCTGGATGCCCTCTCCTGGAGGCCCCATCAGGCCTGAAGGTCCACTTTGCCCCGTAGAGCCCTGAGGATACAACACATCACGGTACTTTAAATAAACAAGGCTTCATAAACTCATTATGAAATAGAGAGGGTTTTGAAACACACACTGACCTTGGGTCCATAGAGTCCAATCCCAGGAGGGCCTGATGGTCCTGGTACCCCCGACAAACCTCTGTCTCCCTGAAGAACAGACACAGATACACCAATATCATCTACAGTATTATACAAGTCTCTGTTTTAGTCTACCTATTTATCTTCTTGGACACATTTGAGTTTGTTCTATCAACAGTCTTTGGTACGATCGATCCACATGACGTGCTCTACATTCTGCTGCCACGTCCACATTTATGAAGAGGTGTTATGTTCGAAGAATCAAAATACCTTTATTCGTATTGAAACACTATTCGATAAAGAGCATGCACATACTATTACAAGAAGTTATTCCAATTTACAAGAAATATGTTGAAGCAGTCTCTAATCGGTGAATCATCTTCAGGTTTACGTTACGCTTCGTCTTTTCTAGAAAACTACAAAAAAAAACATGTTAACTTTCAAACTTCTGCTTTAAATATGAGGATACTGAAAGTTGAATAAAATACAATAATACAAATACAAAATAGTGCAAGAAGTCTTTATGCATGTAAATAGAATATGATATGTACAAGAACAGAATGTAAAATTAAATAATTAAGACAAAATTAAATATGGTTTATTGCGGTGATAAATATTTAGATAAATAAATAAATTGCAAGATGACGAACAGATGAATGTTTATCGAGGCACTTTACAGAGCTCGAGTTTTTACATTTTATTAGTTTAAAATGTAAACCTATTCTCCTTAATTTAACTTTCTCCATACAGTTTGTCCTCTGTTGTTAATACTTGATATTTGCTAACTCTGCTGCTCCATGCATTTCATACATGAAGCATATATATATATATATATGTATATGAATCAATATATATATATATATATATATATATATATATATATATATATATATATAGCGATTATATTCTGTGCTCACGTTACCTTCGGCCCAATGATTCCCAGACCGTGTTCTCCCACAGCTCCTGAAGGTCCCACAGGCCCCAGATCCCCCTGTTAGAGAACCATTAACTCTCATTAAAACTGCTTTCAGATATTTATATTCTCAGAGGAGGGAGAAGTACTCACATCCTGTACTTGAGTAAAGGTAGAAGTACTCACATCTTGTAGTAAAAGTAGAAGTACTCAGATCCTGTTCTTGAGTAAAAGTAGAAGTACTCAGATTCTGTACTTGAGTAAAAGTAGAAGTACTCAGATGGTGTACTTGAGTAAAAGTAGAAGTACTCAGATCCTGTACTTGAGTAAAAGTAGAAGTACTCAGATGGTGTACTTGAGTAAAAGTAGAAGTACTCAGATCCTGTACTTAAGTAAAAGTAGAAGTACTCAGATCCTGTTCTTGGGTAAAAGTAGAAGTACTCAGATCTTGTACTTGAGTAAAAGTAGAAGTACTCAGATCTTGTACTTGAGTAAAAGTAGAAGTACTCAGATGGTGTACTTGAGTAAAAGTAGAAGTACTCAGATCCTGTACTTAAGTAAAAGTAGAAGTACTCAGATCCTGTTCTTGGGTAAAAGTAGAAGTACTCAGATCTTGTACTTGAGTAAAAGTAGAAGTACCAGAGTGTAGGAATACTCTGTTTCAGTAAAAGTCCTGCATTCAAAATGTTCCTCAAGTAAAAGTATAAAAGTATTCTCATCAAAATATAGTTAAAGTAGCGACAGTAAAAGTAGTCATTGTGCAGATTGGTCCATTTCAGAATAATATATATGATATGTTTTATAATGATTGATCATGAAAGTGTTCTCAAAGCTGGTAAAGGTGCAGCTAGTTTGAATGACTTTGTATACTGCAGGGTAGCTTGTGAATTTACTCCAGGTGGAACTAAAGTCTGATTTAACACTTGATTATATTTCACATCATTCATCCAGATCTGTGAAGTAACTAAAGGGATTAAATACATGTAGTGGAGTAAAAGTACACAGTAGCATAACATTGAAATGCTCAAGTAAAGTAAAAGTACCTCTAAATTGTACTTATCCATCTAATGATAATAAATAATTGAAGCTCTTCTCACCACTAGGTGTCGCCCTCCCCAGTTCTGCCTCCTCTCTGTTCATTGAACCCAGAACACATCGCTCACTAATCACCAGAAAGACGTGATAACACACCGACACATGGATCAATATCATTTTATCTAAACTCATACACACAATCAATTATTTGTTGATTTATATTCTGTAATGTGAATCTTTAAAGTACCTTAAAGTGTCAGATAATTGAAGTGGAGTAGAAAGTCTTCTCCTTCCTCTCCACCTGATGTTCTTCCTGCCTCATTGTGTGTTGGAGCTTCAGAGCGTTACTGCTATGACCTTTCTTTGTGTCGCCAGCTTCATCTCCATTACTTACGCACTGAACTGTTTGTAATCTGTAAACTACAACATGTCTACCAGATGATGCCAATCCTCCACAATTACATTTATTGATCTTAAAGGTTCTTTATTTAAAGGGGACCTATCATGCAAAATGCACTTTTGTACGTCTTTTATACATGAATATGTGTCCCCGGTGTTCCAGGGAACTCACCAAGTGTCAGAAAACACAACCCTCTCTATTTTCCTCCATACCCAAATCTCTAAAAAAGGGGCTGCAAACGGATCTGATAAAAACTGATCCAGATTTGAACACTGTCCTGACGTCAGGACGGTGGCGCTACGGCTATTGGGCCAACTCCACCAATCAGGAGGAGACAGCCACGGCCATTGCCGTTCGAAAGCGCTGGAGACGCTGTAGTACATATGCCAGGCCTGTAGATGGAGCTGTTCTCACTGAATCTGCCCCTACAAACACAGAGCTAGAAATTGTCAAATTGAGCGAAATGAGGCATGGCTAAAATGCATGATCTGTTTGGTATTTTGAAAAAAAAAATTTAAATATGCCTTATATAGGTATGGTCCTACACTATATTATTCAAATATAGTATGATAGGTCCACTTTAATTTGGAAACAAAAGCATTTAAACATGTTTAAACAAAAGGTAATAAGGAGTAAGTCGAAGAAAGACAAATATTATAATACATATTCAGAGCTCTGAGAAAACTAGGAACCACATTCAGAAGATGAAAGTAGTTTTTACTTTTCTGTAACAACACATATTAGTTTTTGCTCTGTGAGTGTAAAGATGTGAGGGTGCTCCCTGATAGTCTGGGGGTGAAAGGGAGGGAACAAAATATTAAATAACAGAGAGGAAACTGATTTGCAAAACCACAAGATGTCTTTGAATTACTCAAAAGCAAAGAGGGCTCACTAACCAATTTAAAAAACGTACTAAAGGCTAAATAAAAAAGTAATCAATATAAAAAGTGATATGGATCTGAGCTCCTAACACTGAACCCTCCTGTCAGGTTCCTTTCTCCTTCCTCACTTCCTGTCTGTTTCAACTGCTCTTACATTAACACAAAAAACATTATCATCACCAAATGTTATTCCTTTTTAAGCAGTAAACAAAGTCTCTACTGGTTCACATGAATACCTGCAGTGAGTAAACAAAGAATAGACTAACAGATAACATGGTTGTTGATGTGGTTGTGTATCTGATGGAGGAACATCATCTAGGGTTCTCCATTCATCTCCTATGAGTTACAAAGTTGACTAAAGCTCTCAAAACTCAATGAAAGTGTGGATCAGCAGTTTGATATGTTCACATGCTACTGTGGAGGATATCATGAGGCCTGGAGGCCATCACATGTGAAACACAATATTTATGATTGATGTAAATCAGTCAGATTTGACCCGAACACGACAGGACGGTTACAAAACACGAGTCCCAACGAGTGCCAAGTGTCCCACAGAGACAACACACTGATCACACACATCCATGCAGAGCAGGAGGAAGAGGACATGAAGCTGCTGCAGCTTTCCTCAGCCTTTGATGAAGGCGAGGGATTGGGATCACCTGAGAGAGGCTCACCTGGGGACAGACAGTTAGGGGAAGAGACACACAGTAACACAGGGCTCAGAGAAACCACCTGTCAATCATTAGCTGCTGCTTTCAGGAAGAGAGAGAGTACAGCTCTCATTCCTGTTGAGGGTTGAAGTAGAAACAGAGCTGAAACAAAGTGAAACATAGCGTCAGGTGTTCAAACATCAACACAGGTGTTACATTTCTCTGGTAGAAGCACTGCTCAGCGTTCACAGATCGGATGTTTCAGACGCTCTCTGACTCTCTTTCTGCTTTGCTTTCATTCATTATTGCTTTCATTTCAAACGCTGAGGTCAGATATGGAAACTCTTGTGTTTTATGATATAGTTTGTCCTGATAGAAGGCCTGATGTGTGCAGAGAGCTGAACTGAACCACAACACCTTCACATACGTACACATACAGAACATCATTCAATGGATATGGACTTGGTAGTGGACATCTCCAAGAACCTGATGCTTTGATAGCACACAGGTCTGTGTCAAATAACAGACTCTCACATGACTCACTCTAAAGTCAATGGCACACAAAGAGGGGTTCATTTAGCACGACACATTTGAAATAACTAAAAGACAAGTTATACAAGGAAGTAGAAAGAAAGGGAGGTGATAGAAAACTATTTCTGCTAAAAAGTTGGCAATGATTGAGAGTCAGAGCTAAACATTTCAGATGTGTGTATCTCACACTGCACTGTCACTTTTATTCATGTGTCTTTGCTTCTAAATGAGTGTTTTTAAATGTCAATTCATAATATGTTTCTTAATGCTCTTAATGTCTTTCATTTTTGTAAAGCACTTAGAATTGCCTTGTGTTGAAATGTGCTATATAAATAAACTTGGCTTGCCTTCACTTTCGATACACAACCTGAATGAGGCAGATTTACCGAGCAACAAGTGACGCGACGCTCAGACTGAATTCTCATTGGCTCAGACGGAGCTGGTGTTACCTCCCTTCTGTGTGTCTCTCTCATACCCCTTTCACACCAACGGTGTTTCAGGGCCGGTTCGGTGCTGGTGCTTGAAAAGCACCGGGTTTTCCTGTTCACACCGCAGCGGAGCAGCGTCATAGCTCCGGAATCCGGTTCGTTTCGAGCACCAAAAAGTTGTCCGTCTAGAAGCAAGAACCGCATACGTCACGCTTACGTCGGAGGGGGGCGAGATTAACCTGAGCTAACACTTAAGGCGAGTACGGCAAACAGCGTCAATTCAGACTGACACACATTCACTTAAGGGGAACTGGGGATATGTATCAGCTGCTTGTGTGACAGTCAGACAGTGAATACTTTAGAGCCGTGTGAGCTAACCCGGAGCTAACGGGAGAATACACTCCCGTTGAAGAGCAGCCGGCCAGCACTGCAGCGGTCGGTAAATGCCGCTGAAACACATTAATAAACAATGAACCACGGCACTCTGGAGAAAAGTATAAGGTTGGAGAAGTCGTTATTTAATTTAATCTGGCTTCGTATGATTAAAAGCAACGCAGTCCCCGGCCCGTTGTTGTTGTGAGGTGAGCTCCGTTGGGGAGAAACTCAGCGACGTAAACTGTGACGTCATGACGCAGCAGCGGCAGCACCAGTCGGGCTCTGAGCGGTGTGAAAAGAGCCGGCGCTAAAACCGAAGAAACCGGTTCTGAACCAGAAAAGCTCTAGCACGGAGCTTGAACCGGAGTTGCGTTGGTGTGAAAGGGGCATCATTGACATCCCGCTCTGCAGAAAGGACGGCTGTGGGGACGCGGAAGAAGGAAGTGAAGTTGGAGACGCGTGGCAGAAAGTTCACAGAGAATCGGAAATTCGGATACATACAGAAACGGTAGCATTGGACTGTTATTTTGGCGGATTTGCATAAACTGTACATTGAGTGTTTCATCATGTCAACCAGCTCAGATGGTAGCCAAAGACACAATATGGAATGGATGATAGCCAAAGCTGCGAAGAAGAAAAGATCTTTGAGAGACAGAGATAGTTCAGTAAGAGCTCGAAGTTGGTCGGATTGGTCGGGGTGAAGCAGACGAGGCTAAGCAAAACAAAAAATCAAGAGTCAGTCAAAATGACAGTCAAGCAATGTTGAATAAAGAAATAGAACACGAGTGGAAAGTGGTAATAGAATTCAATCAGGATGGTGGGCATTACCACCCGATTAAACTTACCAAAGCAATTGAAAAAGAGATTGGAAAAATTAAATTTGCTAAATTCATGAACAATAAGCGGGTATTGATACATGCCAATAACAAACAGCAGCAGGAAAAGATTCTGGGAATGAACTCACTGAATGGGGAGAAAATGAAGGCGCATGTTCCAGGAGCAATGGCGAAACTGAGAGGAGTAATCTCAGGAGTACCATTGGACATGTCAATGGAAGATGTGAAAAGTGAATTAAAAGGAGGCAAAATAGTGGAAGTCACAAGGCTTAAAAGCAAACGGGATGGTACACTCAAAGAAACATTATCAGTTCTCATTCAGTTTGAGAGAACCTTACCTAAGGCAGTACAAATGGGATATTTGAACTTCATGGTTAGGGAGTACATCCCCAAACCTCTCAGGTGCTACGCATGTCAACGAATGGGGCACACAGCGCAGCAGTGTAAAGGACAGCTAAGGTGTGCGAGATGCGGAGGAAAACATGAGTATGGGAAATGTGAAAAGGATGCAAAGGTTAAATGTTGTAACTGCGGAGGAGATCACAGTGCTGCGTTTGGAGGTTGTGAAGTGCAGAGAGAGGCCAGAGAGGTGCAGAGAGTTAAGATTACAAACAA
Organism: Trematomus bernacchii; assembly: GCF_902827165.1. Taxonomy (NCBI): domain Eukaryota; kingdom Metazoa; phylum Chordata; class Actinopteri; order Perciformes; family Nototheniidae; genus Trematomus; species Trematomus bernacchii. Next base: position 679,779 of record NW_022987607.1, read on the forward strand.
AGTTTCATACGCAGAAGCAATAAAGAAAGTAAGGGGAACAGTAACAATCAATAAGACCCCTAGTGGAATGGAGCAGAGCATTACAATACAAAATGTCAGGAACACACCAAAAAGTAATCTTCAAATCCAACCCCACAGCGCCACCAAGAGTAAAGAGGATGATGATGTTTTAGGAGTGAAAAAGGTGAATTTTGTGGTATTTATATGCCATACTGTAAATGTTGCATTGCAGTTAAAAAAGAAAAGTGATAGAATCAAAGCCATTGTGGAGGCAGCTGGAAAATTCCTTGACATGAAAGATATTAAAGCAGATCAGATACATGCAATGCTAACTATAAATGGAGCTGGGGAAAATGAAAATCAGGATGAGGGTTAGATCCTTAATCATGGTGCTGCACATACTACAGTGGAACGCAAGAAGCCTCATAGCTAATGGTCAAGAATTCAAGAAATATATATATGATCTAGAGGTAGTCCCTGAGGTAATATGTGTGCAAGAAACCTGGTTACGACCTCAATTAGACTTTGTCATTCCAGGATTTAGCTGTATAAGGCATGATAGAGATATAATCAAAATGGTGGAGGGTGTGCCACGTTTCTCAAAGATGGTGTGGCATATAGGGAGGTGCAATCTCCTGATGATATAGAGTGTATTATAGTGGAAATCTGCAACCCTAGGAAACAAGATAACATTAGGATAATCAATTTATACAACCCATGTAAAAATCTAACCACTGATATATTTAAAGAAATAGCAGGCAATAAACATAGGAAGGAAGTTTGGTGTGGTGATTTCAATGCACACAAACAGTCTATGGGGCAGCAACCATACAGACAGTAACGGAAATATAGTGGAAGAAATGCTGGAGGAAAGAACACTAGTATGCCTTAATGATGGACATGGCACAAGAGTAGATGTACACAGGGGGAAAGTATCATGCCTGGATCTGACATTAGTGTCAAACTGTTTGGTTCATACATGCGAATGGTTTGTTTTGAATAAATCCACAGTAGGAAGTGACCATTATCCAGTGCTTACTAAAATGAATACTAATGTATATATACAGGAAGGAGGTGCAATAACCAGGTGGTGCTTTGCTAAAGCTGATTGGGGGAAATGTAGGATATGGTGTGAGGAGTCGGTACACCTGCTAACATCAGAGGGAAGCATAGAGGTCATTACAAGCCAAATAACGCAACATATTCTAAATGCAGCAGAGAACAGTATACCCAAACAACAACCAAGGGTAGGAAGAAAGTGGTGCCATGGTGGAATGAGGAATGCAGCAGGGCTATTAAAGAGCGAAATAATGCATTTAGAGAATTAAAGAAAAACATGACACAAAATAATGTTATAGAGTTTCAAAGGAAAAGGGCAGCTGCTCGAAGGACAATCAAATACACAAAAAAAAAGAACATGGAGAGAATTTTGTTCTACCATTGGCAGAGGAGTAAAATTAGGTGATGTCTGGTCCATGTTTAAGCGGATGAGTGGGAAAAGGGAAATCCATTAAAATTCCAGCTTTGGTTGATGGGGAGAGGCTGGCAGTGACAGATAAAGAGAAGGCAGACATGTTAGGAAGGACACTTGCAGCAGTACATAGCGGGGAACATCTCAGTGATATTCATAGGCAGCAAAAACAGCAGTTACTAGCAGAGAATGAAAACGTGAAAGGAGAAGAGACAGGATAATAGGTCAGCTCTTGATGTGGAATTTACAATGTCAGAACTCAAAATAGCCTTACAAGGTACAGGTTATACAGCCCCAGGACAAGACCAGCTATGTTATGCTATGTTTAGACAGTTGCCTATGGAAACTATGACAATGGTGCTGAGTCTTTTCAATAAAATCTGGAGAGAAGGAGATATGCCAAGTTTGTGGAAAACAGCAGTCGTGCTACCATTCAATAAGCCAGGGAAAGATACAGCTAACCCTAGTAACTACAGACCAATAGCTCTTACATCACACCTATGTAAATGGATGGAAAAGATCATTGTCCGTAGGCTCTCACATGTACTGGAGCAGAAAGGGCTGCTGAGTAGTTTTCAGAGCGGATTTCGTAAAGGGCGGTCCACAATAGATGCTTTAGTAAGAGTGAGTAATGATGTGGAAAAAACATTGAAAATGAAAGAGATAATGGCAATAGTGTACTTTGACATTGAAAAGGCGTATGACTGTATGTGGAGGGATGGGTTACTGATCAAATTGAGTAGAATGGGTATTGGAGGGAGAATGTACAATTGGGTAAGGGCCTTTTTAACAGACAGGACATTTAGAGTAAAGGTTGGAGCAGATATTTCCAACTATTTTGAAATAGAAAATGGTATCCCCCAAGGGAGTGCAGTCAGTCCAATATTATTTAACATCATGATCAATGATATATTTACATGTTTAGACACATGCATTCAATCGGCTCTATACGCAGATGATGGGGCTATTTGGATGAGGGGAAGAAATGCCCCATACGTAATGGAGAATATAGCTAGAGCGATTAAAAAAGTGGAGAGGTGGTCATATAACTGGGGATTCAAAATGTCAGAAAGCAAGTCATGCTACATGGTATTCACAAACAAACGCAAGATTGATGGCCAACAGCTAACACTATATGATCGTCCAATGACAAAGGTGAATGAGTTCAAATACCTAGGACTGTGGTTTGATAGCAAATATACATGGAAAATGCATATTAATCAAGTGGAAACAAAATGCAAAAAAGTATTAAATTTATTGCGAGCTGTAGCTGGATGCAACTGGGGCGCAGACAAACAAGCATTAATAGACATTTACAGATCAATTATGAGGTCCACAATAGATTATGGTTGTATAGTGTATGGAGCAGCAGCAAAAACATCGCTTTTAAAAATTGATAGAATACAATATAAAGCATTGCGGTTGTGTATTGGAGCGATAAAGTCATCCCCTATCAATGCAGTTCTGATAGAAGCAGGAGAGACACCTCTGGAGATCAGAAGAGAGAAACTTGCTCTGTCATACTGGGTCAGGCTACAAGGAAGTGGAGAAGGAAATATTTCAAACAGAATATTACAGGATTGCTGGGAATATGCAAAATTCCAGGGACGTGGGTTTGGCTGGACGAGTAAGGAGAGAACGAGGGCATATGGAGTGGACAATATCACGTTTGCTAAAGCAACCCCATTTAGCAGTGTTCCTCCAGGGCTTTTCCCAGAAGCTAAAATAGATATGAGTATTGTAGAAAGGAAAAAAGAGTGGCAAGTAAATGAAGTGGGAATTAAAACAAGTATGTATCTGAATGAAAAGTATTACAATTGCCTACAAATTTACACAGATGGTTCTAAGAACAAGGAAGAGTGTGTTGGAGTTGGTGTATACATCCCAGAATTTAAAATATCTATTTCAAAAAGAGCGTCTGATCAATTATCAGTGTACACAGCAGAAATGCTGGCAGTAATAATAGGATTACAGTGGGTTGAAGAGGTCAGACCAGATAGGGTGGTGATGTGCACAGATTCATTGTCCATATTACAAAGCATACAATCAACAACAACTGCCAGAGAAGACATTCTCATAGAACTGAATCATAGCCTGTTAAGATTGCACAGAGGCGGCATAGATCTGCAGTTCTGCTGGGTGCCTGCACATGAGGGGGTGAAAGGGAACGAGTGTGCTGATAAATTAGCAAAAAGTGCACTACAAAAGGAAATAACATTACCAGTTCAACTTGGAAAAGGAGAAGGAAAAGCAGTGATTAAGAAGAAAGGGATGGAGATCTGGCAGAAAAGGTGGGAGAAAGACCAGAAAGGCAAAGAATATCACAAAGTACAAAAGACAATTACAATTCATATTTATAAAGAAAGAAACAGAAGGGAGGAAATCATGATAGCTAGGCTCAGAATAAATCACACAGCATTGAATGGTACGCTGTATGTCATGGGGAAAAGTGACAGTGACAAGTGTGGGAACTGTGGAGTAAAAGAAGATGTAGAACATATCTTGTTACATTGTGACATATATAAAGCGGAAAGAGGAAAACTAAAGGCTAAAGTTTTAGAGGCAGAGAGGGAATGGAGTGTGGTTGGTATTTTGGGAACAAAAGGAGAGGGAGTAAGAGCTACCAGAAAGGCACTGTTTACATTCTTGAGTGAAACTGGGGTAGGAAAAAGAATTTAACATTAGGTCAAGAAAGAACATAGATTTTTATTTTTGTTTTATTTATTTCATGTTTTGTTTTTTGTTTTTTGTTGATTTATTTATTTATTTTGATTAGATCATAGGTTAAAGAGTTGGTATGATATGATGATTCATACTCATGTACAGTAGGTGGCGGTATGCACCTTTTAAGTTGTTTGCAATCCGCCAAAAAACGAAGAGAAGAAGAAGAAGAAGGACGGCTGTGTTTCTGTGGATAAAGAACCTTTCACACAGAAAGCCTCGTGAGATCAACATGAAGATGTTGCTGTTTCTGCTTCTCCTGGGAATAGTAGGCCCACACTGCACATCTGCACGTGAGTCTTTTGATTCTTTGCGTTGGAAAATAAGAAATGCTTCATGTGTTTACAGCAGGGCTTCTCAAACTCCGGACCAAGGTCTGGATCCGGACCGAACTGCAAATCAATCCGGACCGAACCCTGTGTCGCATTATAAAAAAAAAAAAAAAAATTATAAAAAAAAAAAAAAAAAAAAAAGAATTCTGATTCTGATAAATTAATGTACATCATCATGTACGCGCGTCTTGTGTCTGACGCGTTGTGAGAATGAACGTGCATATATATTTACTTGTGTGCGCGAGCGTGACACGCATAGCAGACCGCAAATTAACCGCAAGTTTACCTTGACATACTGTATGTATGTATTGAAGGTGTGTGTGTATACAGGGGCGCCGTTTACCGACAGGCAAGACAGGCAAGGCAGGCAAGTGCTTGGACCAGAAGGGGGCTCCCAAAGAAGGTAGATTAAGAAGGTCCACAGCAACGACAACATGAAACACCCTTTAATTTACTGCAACGACATGTCGGGCATTGATCCGGACCAGTGACCTTGTATAAAGTTCACAACTGGACCTTTAATAAAAAAGTTTGAGTACCCCTGAGTTGAGGTACACCTACCCGAGGTAGAACAAAGCACAACCATGTTTTTTCATTACTTTAATACGTCTAGTTTATGAAACGGATTGTTGTATAAAAATATTTCACAGCAAAATTATTTGTTTTGGTTAATGTTTGGAACTTTCCCATAACCGAAAATAGTGAAAATGTGCACTCCTCTGAAGGGGGCCGTGTTGGCCTTATCACATGTATCCCTGGAAATAATGATCAGAATTTCACCAAATTTGGCCTAAATGTTCACAGAGAGGTAATGCATACCAGATTGCAAAGATTATAGCAATACCTTTTACCTTTTTTGTAATATTAACACTTACACACACATAATTCATATGCCGAAATGGAATAGGACATTTAAAAATGCAAAAGGTATGTTTATGCTTTTCTGTCATTTTTAAACTAAAGAGTCCAATCACCCAAAACTGATGAAAGATTGCGTTTCGGGTTCAAAAATGTTTTTGATATAGTTGTATATGGGAGGATAACATGATGTAGTAATGTACTAACAAGACAACATGTTAACTTTTGGTTTCACATGAGGATAATTCATGTTTATTTGTCTGCATTATTTTGTGTTTTATTCTTTTTTTATTTTGAATGCATTATTTGTATTCCATACATTTAGGCTATATAACACACATACAAAATACAAAGCACCCCAGTGTATATATACATACTCTATATAACATATATCATTCATTTAAGATTTGATTTATCCAATCTAATAATTGAAAATGTTTATTTAAATCATGTGAACATATTATGCCAAGAAACCTGTTAGCTCATGGGATCACAGTATCTACAGTATCAACTGTTATTAAAAGATTATGTAAAATACAAACAAAAACTGTGTTTGGAATAGAAAAGTTTGATGTATAAAGCATATATATAATAATGATTATAATAAAAAACATTATTATATATAATATGTTTTGATCTCTTAATCTATGCGTTGAGTCCTTCCCTTCACACAGGTACACCCACAGGGCCCCATTCTGACGGCCATTTTGGCTGCACTGGTTAGCTGTTAGAGGCTGGTGACAGCAGAGGGGGAAGTGAATAGTCAAAAAAACTATTTTTATGAAAAGATAAGAGTCTCTGGTACATATAAATGACATTTTTGGGTGATTGGACTCTTTAGTTTAAAAATGACAGAAAAGCATAAACATACCTTTTGCTTTTTAAATATCCTATTCCATTTCCGCCTATGATTTATGTGTGTTTAAGTGTTAATAATACAAAGTACGTAAAAGGTATTGCTATAATCTTTGCTTTATTGTATGCTTACCTCTCTGTGAACATTTAGGCCAAATTTGGTGAAATTCTGATAATTATTTCCAGAGATACATGGGATAAGGCCAACACGGCTCCCTTCAGAGGAGCGCACATTTTTCGTTTCATAAACTAGACAAATTAAAGTAATGAAAAAACATGGTTGTGCTTTGTTCTACCTCGGGTAGGGGGTATCTCAATAACTAAAGCCTTTTTGGGGGGTTTGTTCCTCTACTGTTATGGGCTGTGTGAGTTTAAAGTGTGTCTTAATGGTGGTACATGGTGTACTTTGACTCCACTATATGTATTTAATACTTACAGATCTGGTAACTACTGTAGTTCTTTTTAAATCTGAATGTGGGAGATAAACATTGTTTGGAGATTTATAGTGACTGAAGTTATTACATTATTATTATCCTACAGGGACTCACTCTCTGAAGTATTTCGACACTGCGTCCTCTGGAGTCCCAAACTTACCAGAGTTTGTTAGTGTTGGGTTGGTTGATGAGGTTCAGATAACTCACTACGACAGCAACACCAAGAGATACGAACCCAAACAGGACTGGATGAACAACATCACAGCAGAGGATCCTCAGTACTGGGAGAGGAACACTCAGATCTCTCTGAGTAACCAGCAGGTCTTCAAAAACAACATTGAAACTGCAAAGCAGCGCTTCAACCAAACTGGAGGTTAGTTCATGTTTCACCTTCTACTGATAATATATTGTTTATATCTTCATCCTGTACACACACACACACACACACACACACACACACACACACACACACACACACACACACACACACACACACACACACACACACACACACACACACACACACACACACACACACACACACACACACACACAGACAGTGTCTCTGTCCATCCCATAATAACCACCAGAGGTCACTTTATTCTCTACATGAGACTAACTCTACTTGTAGTGACTAAAGTTAATTAAATAAGTCATTGCAGAGAATAAACTACGGCTAACGACACGTTCAGGAAACAGTCTGTGCTGAAGTTCTGTTTCATAATGATGTTGTTAGAAAAAGGGATTTATTTCTAATTAATTAAAAAGACTCTGAATGACTCTCTCTCTCTCTCTCTCTGTGTCTCTCTCGCTCTCTCTCTCTTCTCGTCTCTCTCTCTGCCTCTCTCTCTCTCTCATCGTCTCTCATCTCTCTCTCTCTCCCTCTCGGCGTCAGTATCCCTACTCTTCATCTCTCTCATCGATCTTCTCGCTCGTCAGGTACTCTCATCTCGCTTCGTCATCTCTGCTCTCCTCTCGCTCTCTCTCTCAGGTGTCGCACATTGTCCAGAGGATGATAGGCTGTGATTGGGATGATGAGACTGGTGAGGTCAAAGGTTATCTACACCATGGTTTTGATGGAGAAGACTTCCTGATACTGGACCTGGAGACAGAGTCATGGATCGCTCCAAGACGAGAGGCTGTCCTCACCAAACAGAGGTTGGATAAGGACAAAGCTTTGATGGCAAACCTCAAGAACTACTTCACCCAGGTCTGTCCTGAGTATCTGAAGAAGTTTATGAACAATGGGAGGAGCTTCCTGATGAGAACAGGTAGAGTCACATGACCTGATGGAGTTTCATAAACACCTCCATGTTCATGTCTCCTGTGTTTCTGACATTACAACACATGTCTCACTCTGTGTCTCACTCTGTGTCTCACACACTGTCTCACTCTCTGTCTCACTGTGTCTCACACACTGTCTCACTGTGTCTCACTGTGTCTCACACACTGTCTCACTGTGTCTCTCTGTGTCTCACTCTGTGCCTCACACTGTGTCTCACTCTGTCTCTCACACTGTCTCACTCTGTCTCACTCTTTGTCTCACACTGTCTCACTCTGTCTCACTCTGTCTCACTCTTTGTCACACACTGTCTCACTCTGTAAGTAAGTAAGTAAGTAAAACTTTATTTATATAGCACCCTTCTCAACACAAATGTACAAAGTGCTTTACAGTACAGTACACAATTCACAGTACAACTAAAATGTAGAATAAAAGGCATAAAAAGGCATAAAACAACAGCAGGTAATACATAGGATAAAACATACGATAAAACACCAATAAAAGACAGCTACTAACTCACCTCCTCCGATGCCCCAAAGGCCTGACGGAAGAGGTGGGTCTTTAACTGCCCCTTAAAAATCTCTACTGAGGCAGAGGCTCTTAGTGTCTGGGGGAGTTTGTTCCAAAGCCTTGGGGCCACCACCTCAAAGGCACGGTCCCCCTTGGTTTTTAGCCTGGTTCGGGGCACCCTTAGGAGGCCTTGCTCAGAGGACCTCAGGGCCCGGGTTGTGCTATGAGGGAGGATCAGGTCATTAATGTAGGCTGGGGCTTGGCCATGGACAGCTCTATATGTGAAAACCAATACCTTGAATTGGGTTCTGAGATGGACAGGGAGCCAGTGCAGGGCAGAAAGAATCGGGGTGATGTGGCATGTTTTTTTGGACCGAGTGAGCAATCTGGCTGCAGCATTTTGGACCTGTTGTAACCGGTTTATTGATGTTTTGTTGAGGCAGGAGAACAGAGCATTACAGTAATCCAGCCGGGATGAAATAAAGGCATGAATAGCCATCTCCATTTCTGTGTTTGATAGAACCCCCCTGAGCTTGGCAATGTTTCTGAGATGGAAAAAAACAGGTACGGGTCAGAAGTTTTATGTGTTTGTCTAGTAGCATAGACTGATCGAAAGTTACACCAAGGTTTTTGATGTTTGCCCTTATGTTACCACTGAAAGAACCCAGGTGGCTTGCTACCTTAGAGGCGATGTTATCAGCCGCTAAGATCAAGACTTCCGTTTTTGAAGCATTGAGCTGTAGGAAGTTGCTTGACATCCAATCCTCAATTGCAGACAGACATGTGATGAGAGTGTTTACAATTTCCATTTTGACGGGTTTGAAAGAGATGTATATCTGGATATCATCTGCATAACAGTGATATGAGACACCCTTGAATTGGCTAATTATGCAGCCCAATGGGAGCATGTACAGGGCAAAAAGAAGGGGGGCTAAAACAGAACCCTGGGGCAGGCCGCAGGATAGGGGAGTGCTGTGTGATGAGAACGGGCCCACCGCCACGGAGAAACTTCTCCCACTGAGGTACGAGGCAAACCACTGGAGGGCAGACCCTGAGATGCCTACCCACTCCCTGAGTCTATCTAGCATGATGGCGTGGTCCACTGTGTCAAACGCTGCACTCAGGTCCAACAACACCAGAACCACGCAATCACCTGCATCCGATGCCATCATGATGTCGTTGGAGACCCTGAGGAGAGCTGATTCTGTGGAGTGGTGTTTTCTGAAACCTGATTGGAATTTGTCATGGATTTTATTATCATTCAGAAATGTATTGAGTTGGTTAGCAACAACTTTTTCTAAAACTTTTGACACAAATGGGAGCTTTGAGATGGGCCTGTAATTATTCGGGAGGGAGGGATCTAGATTGGGTTTTTTGAGAATGGGCTGAACAACCGCCTGCTTAAAGAATGATGGGACGGAGCCGGAGACAATGGAGATGTTTATAATGTGGAGCAGGGGTGGAGCGACACATGAAAAAACTTCTTTTAGCATAGACGTTGGTAAGGCATCCAGAGGGCTTGAGGAAGATTTCATAGTGCTCACTACAGCGGTCAGGTCGGCTATAGTGATGCAGGAGAAATTACTCAGCGTGGCCTACCTAACTGGACAGATAGGGAGGGGGGAGTGGGAGGGGTTGATGCTCGACCTCACATCAGCTACCTTGTTTATAAAAAAGGTGAGAAAACCTGTCTCTCACTCACTCACTCTGTTTTCTTTCTCTGCTGCATTTCTTTTTATTTGACCAGTGTTTCTGTCTTTCAAGGTGAACTTCTGAATCACATCTTTTGTCTGACTAACACTGAACAGTTTCAGATTAGTAAAACATTAAACTCCTCTACAAACAAAGGTATTATTCTGGGATATGGAGACAGAAGACACCATTTCATCTTCACATGATGAAACAGGCGTAGTGTGAGCATCGTGTAATAAATCTGAATATGTTGGTGTGTAGCTGTCCGTGTTTCATCGTACGCAGCCTTTCTGTCTGGAAAGGATTTAAGACCAAAATACTGTTATTTTAAAAAACTGGAACTATAAAAAGTTTGGCATATTTCTTTAATAAAGAACTTAAACTGTTATTTTATAATCAGACGTGTTGGAATTAACTTTCTTTTGATCAACTATTCAGTGAATGGTACTATAGCACTACACAGTACAGTGGAGATAAATCAAACTTAATATTCTTGTCGATATAGATGAAGTAATGACTATTTTTCAGATAAATAAATGAATTGTTTTCACATTTGAATGTCAAGAAATAGAAACAAATCTTAATTTCCAAAAGTCTAAAAGGAAATATTCAACGTGCTTCTTTAATCTGAACAACACTAAACAGTATTTGATATTAAATTATATAAAACTGAGAAGAAAGTCTTTATTTAACCAATTTCTCTGAAACACTGACTCTGTGTTCTCCTTCAGTGATGCTCACAGTACATCATAACTCCCTGTAGTGATATCACTGTGAGTCAATAACCTCTAAAGTGTGTTTGTGCAGAGATCCCCTCAGTGTCTCTGCTCCAGAAGTCCCCCTCCTCTCCAGTCAGCTGCCACGCTACAGGTTTCTACCCGGACAGAGCCCTCATGTTCTGGACCAGAGACGGAGAGGAGATTTACGACAACGTGGACCACGGAGAGATCCTGCCCAACCACGACGGATCCTTCCAGATGAGCGTGGACCTGAACGTCTCCTCAATCCCCGCTGAACACTGGGACAAGTACCGATGTGTGTTCCAGCTCTCTGGGGTGGCGGAGGACCACGTCATCGTACTGGACTCAGCTGTGATCAGGACCAACAGAGGTAAGACTGCATCACAACGGCTCAATGGTTACTTATGGCGCATTTCCACCATGGCGCAGAGCGCGGTTTAAGTGTGCCGTGTCGTGCCGGGCCCGTTTTTGGTTGCGTTTCCACTAGGCCTAGTTTCGGCCCGGGGCTACTTTTTCACCTTTTTTCTGGCCCGACAAAATCGTGGTTCTATCTGGGCCAACAAGCGGGCCAACAACCGGGCTGAATTTACTAAACTAGTGAGAGAATCGCTGGCAAGGGGGCTACAACTACAACAAAATGAACATATTTGACCGTGATTTAATTGTAATACACGTTTCAAAATGATGCCGAAGTAACAACATACTGATACCGGTTAGTAAAAACCATGAATTAATGCTTTGTCAAGTCTGCAGACAGACGGCAGGCGAAACACCTTTTACAATGCGTGTTTTCTGAATGGAGATTGGCTAAGCTAACGCAGTATATGCTCCGACCGTCCACACTCACAACAACGGCCTACAGACATAAATAAAGCAGCGACTGTATTCGCCATGACACAGACAGTCTGTGGTTTGTACTTGTTTCACTTTTGTCGAGTTTCTGAACATATATGAGGAGCTGTGAGCTCTGAGTGCTAACAGCTAACGGCTGTGTTGTTTTTCTGAAGATGACGTCACGGCTCCGCCTACACTGCGTTACTATAGATACTACCCCAGTTCCTAAACTGTAATGGAAGCGCAGCATAAAGTGAGCCGGACCTAACAAGGCCTAACAAGGCCTAACAAAACCATACTAAGTCGAGCGAGGCCTGCGGTGGAAATGCGCCATAACATTCAACAGACCCTGTGTGATTGTAGTAATGTGTTTTTATTACATGTACAGCACTTTGGCTCGACCAAAAATCGCTTTTAAATGTGCTATATAAATAAAACCTGATTTGATTTGATTTGATTCAACAAACCCTGACAACATTTCATAGTCTCCCTCCCCTGAAACCAGGGTTGCCAACTCTCACGCATCTGGCGTGTGACACACGCTTTCACTCTCAACCTCACGCTCTCACGCTGCCCAAACTATTCTCACGCCAAAAACAAGAATACTGAAGATTAGAAACGGTTTTGAAAACTTTTGTCACGTAGTGATCGTCTTCTCAATAAAACATCTTTGATAATGTCTTCTGGCCAATCAGAATCACGATAACGGCGTGGTGTTGTTGCAGGAAGTCCCGACGGAGAATACTTTTGCTGTAGTACATCTCTATACAACATTACGTGTTGATAGAATTCAACACGTAATGAAATAAGACCCCACGGTTTGATGATTGATAGGTGTGTGGGCTGTCTTTCATTTTGACACACAGAACAATGGGGGCTATCCACCCTTATCCACAATGTAAAGTAATTCACACAGCCTCTTCCCTCTTCTCTCTGTGAGGAGCAGCAGGTTCAGCTTTCAGAACAAAGTAACACAAAACTAAAATGGCATTAATTTTTTAAAATATGTCGTGTAGTAATAGATTTATTTATTTTTCTTCTCAAGAGAGTACCAGAATGTGTATTTTATGTTAGTATTTAAAAAACTCCTGGGGGAGAATCCCCCCGACCCCCCTGCAGGGCTTGGGTTTTCAGCATGTCAACTCTTTCACCTGTGGGGAAATTGCAGGATTGGCTCCAGGTCGCCCTTTTTATTTACTACAAGACAAATGTGCCTTTTTATTTCATACATTTCAATTTGGATTGAGACAGGGAAATAATCTAAACCTCACGCGTGGCGTTTCACTGTCGGGGGGAGCGTGTATGTAATTACATTGCAAATACTGACTTGAGCCCCACCACTGTATGGGTTAGCCCTACCATAGATTACCCAACAAAAATACTCTGGAGCCGCAACTGCGGACCCGTATTGCACATGCGCAGATCTAAGATCCAGTAGAAATGATAAAAAGTAAAAGTCTGCTGCTTATTGTTCTACTAGGCCAAAATAGAGTCAAAGAGTATATGAGAGTGAGAGTGTGTTAATGAATATATTTGGCAGTTTGGAGTAAGTCTGTAGATTTGTTTGTGTGTGTGTGTTTCATGTATAGGCCTCTCACGATAATTAATTTTGTTGGATACATTTTCCCGGAAATTATTGCGATAAACGATAATATTGTCGGCACCGTTGTATGACCATTTTAGACCACTGACATAATGATAATATATAATAATTAGGGCTGTCAAGTTAATAACGCGTTAACGCAAAAAAAAATTAACGCCACTAATTATTTTAACGCGATTAACGCATGTGTATTTTTTGTCCTCGGCCGCCGTAGTTTCAGAGCGCATCGAGTGTAAAATACCATCGACAAGCTGATGCTGACAGCCCCGCTCCTGCCACCCGCTTGTGGCAGACCACACTACCACGCTCACTGGCAGGCCCGGACTGGCCATCGGGAGGACCGGGAAGGAGTGTGTATGTGTGGCGCGACTCGCGCGAGCGAGGCACACCTTACGTGTTGTTGTTGTTAGCATCTGGTGCTAGCTAGCTGCGCTGACGGATATAAGGAGCTGTTTCAATGACATTTCGCCGACAACTGCGCCGAGCACTTGACTTTATGCAGGTAGCCAGACAGTGGGACATTGTACGAAAAGTCAGCACACTCAGCACGGATAGTGCGCGCAACATTATTGCAGCGTCCAGGCAGCTCCCATTCGAGCATATATGCCTTGAGCTGCACATAGCTCCATAGATCCATCACAGTGTCTCCACACACACACACACACACACACACACACACACACACACACACACACACACACACACACACACACACACACACACACACACACACACACACACAGTATTATTGTATGAGAGAGGTTCCAGGTTGAATTGAGGCGAATATTTGTAATGTTCAGGTTGTTGTGTTTAATATTCATGAGAATATTTGTCATTGTTCAAATGATAATAAACAAACATATAAAGCATAGTTGTCCACTCATATGTTGATAAGAGTATGAAAAACTTGAAAGATATCCCTCTAAGGTACATTTAGAACAGATAAAAAATGTGCGATTAATTTGCGATTAATCGCGATTAACTATGGACAATCATGCGATTAATCGCGATTAAATATTTTAATCGACTGACAGCCCTAATAATAATAATTCAAGTACATCCTTTCAAACTGCTAGTCACATCCTCATGTAAATGGCAATTTATCGAGGTCAGAAAAGTTATCGAGTTCATTTTGATTTATCGTACGATAAGTCAATTAATTGCTTATCGCGACAGGCACACAATAAAACAGTGGAAACAAACATGTTTGACTTTCATTAGTGAATGAAACTGTGTGCCCTTTATAGTCTGTGTCCATTATTGTGTATTTGAATATATTGTATATATATCCTATATATATGCTAAGGTCCCGCTGCTGACACGATAGCAGTCATTTCGTGCGCATATGTGTAATTAAACCCATGATATCAAAATCTCACTCCAGCCAGGTACCCAAAGTTGGCAACCCTGTTGCTGAAACATGGGTGGCTGCTCTCTTCATCGCTCTCCTCGTCGCTGGGATTGGATTCCTGGTTTACAGGAAGAGGAACGGTGAGGGACCAATCAGAAACCTTGTCTCATGAGTTCTCAGGGTTGTTAATGTAAGGCTTTGAGGTAGCAGATCAAACTCAGAGCTCAGTGTAATGTGGATATGGAAAGCACTTGGTGTGTTTTCTACAGGGATAATCAGTGTGGTCTAGTTCCTTGTTGTGGTGGTGGATTGAAACACTTTCTCTGCTTTTCCTTTCAGCCAATAGAAACAACTTCCGCCAGCTCTGAGCTCACTGAGAGACTGAACCAGCCGGCACAGTGAGGGGCTTCACATCAACTCTCCACCTGTTGCATCAGAGCTCTTTCTCTGCTCTCAAACCTCTCCAGCTGCAGCTTTAGAGTTCAAACCCTTCTGCAGAGTGACCTCAGAAAGGCACGATGCTTTCAGAAACACAAATATTAGAAAATCAATGACATCAGTTCAATAAAATAGTGTAACACCAATTAGAAACATTGACCTGTAGATCAGAAGCAGATCAGAGAAGTGACTCATGTTCTGTTCTGTGTCTTTAGGGTTATGCATCAGGGGGCGCTGCCACCACATTCTCCCCGTAAACTGTTCATTATTCATCATCTGATCAATAACTGATCATCTGATCAATAACTGATCATATTAGGGTTTGGAAATCAAGCAATAGCTCATTGATTGGAGAACAGAGGAATCATGTTATTTGGATCATGTGGGTTTCACATCAAAAGGTGGCTTTCCCTCTGATTATGGATTTCAATCTAATTCTAAGAGAAGCTAAACCTCTATGTGGTTTCTGGTAAAAAAATCAATATTAAGTAAGAGATTTAAATATGAGAGGCCGTCTAGCTCACAACTCATACTTGGTCTTACAAACAATATCAGAATCTCACATGTACACCACCAGATTCTTTCACACACAGCATCATACCGTCTTTAACGTACTGTCATTCCTTCCTTCATTTACTATCATACTATCATACATGAATAACTATTCTCTCTCACACACAAACAACATCTCTTAAACGCACCATCATACTCTCGTACACACGCCACTATCGTCTTTCACAAACAACTATAATCTAACATTATAATAGTGTATGTGAAAGAGGATAGTAGTATGTGTGTAATCGGTAAACAATGTATGTAAAACAGAATAATAACCTATATAAGAGGGAATAGTATTTCATGTTAATAACAATAGTCATATTGTGGAGTCTATTTGTATATAACATTACAAGAGGGATTCTTATTATTACATTATATGCTTATTGTGCTCATGAGATTGCTATGACTATAAAATAAATAGAAACGATCACTAATCTCAGGTTCTGATGGGTTAGATACCAACGAAGAGAATAGTCAGAAGAAAGTTTTCAGCTTGCAATACTAATGTAGCAAGGTCAGGTGCAGACACTGGAAGAATACAAAGAGTTATTCATAAACAGGACATCACTCCGGCCTTGAGCTTTGGGTGAGCTCCGTTCCCACACATAGCAGCCTTATGAAGATTCCACTTTTTCTATAGAAATGTTAGCGAAAACAAATTACGTATGATGGTGCCAGAGTAGGGAGGGACTTCCACAGGCCGGCCGAATGCTGATTGGAGGATCGTGTTGCCAAGAGACTTTTTTCAAAGTCTGTGTATCTACCAAAGAGAACCAAGTCTAAACCACGGTACCTCTTCAGCTAGTCTTGACCAATCATAAATGTACGGGCAACGCCCTGTTTAATAAAAATGTATGCACGCACGAGGTTCGGGGCTCTTTTCCGGAAATAGTGGTTACAGATTACAGCTTTGCTGCCTGTCATTTCTATGACGTGACGGAGCCCTTGGCTAAGTGAATATATATATTTTGCTCTCTCATAATAAATAGTTAAACTTAGAAGTTGTCTGTCTTTCCTGGAATTTTGAACACAACAATATATGAAAACAGAATAGCAGTGAATGAAGGGCCGAATAATAGCTTATATAAGAGGTAATAATAGTTAATGTGAATGACTATATAGGTATGTGTATAAAACAGAATGATAGGGTGTGTGCATAAGAATAGTTATGAGTGTGAGAGAGTATGATTGAAAAGGAAGTGAGTTTGATTGAAAAGGAAGTTGGACTAAATTCTCAGTTCCTGATTGGCTCTACGTTTTTCGTAAGGCAGTAGACTGCTACTAATTGTCCCTATGCAACCTGAAGAGTAAAAGGGTCAAGTCCGTCAGAAAGCAATGACTGTAAGTGTGAGCCTTACACTTACCCCGGACACACCAAGCCGATTTTGGCCGTCGATGAATGTCAGGCCGACGATGAGCGTCCTGTCGCCCTACTCAGATTGGTGTGTCCCGCACCGTCGTGTCTTTTCGGCCGTGACGACACCTTTTTGGCCAAAAACCTACCGATTCGGTAGGCAATCGGCCAAAGAAATCACTCTGATTGGCTGTTCAGCTAGCGAATCAGTGCATGAGAAGCGAAACGGAAGTGAGGGACCCAAACAAACCATTAAGAAGGCAAATCTGAGATTTCATTTAACTCCAGCTCTCGACACAGGTTGGGGAAAGCCCCATGAGCTTCTCGCTGTAGAGTGAAAATGGAACGCACACGCTATTTGTTGTTTGTTTATATCACGCAGTCTGTTCTTCTTCTCTCGGTGTATCACGCAGTCTGTTCTTCTTCTCTCGGTGTATCACGCAGTCTGTCTTCTGGTTGTTGCCTCTTTTGAATGACGAATACACACTACCGCCGCCTGCTGGTAAGGAGAGTTATTGCCACTCACGCATGCGCAGTTCGTACGTGCTTCTTGGCCGTCGGCTGAAGTCTTTGAGGTGTGTTCCAGTGCGACTGATGGCCAAGACGCAGGAGACGTGAGGAGACACAACAGTCGGGTCCGTCTGTGTCAGTTCTTTGGTGTCAGCTTGGTGTGTCCCTACCTTTAAATGTAATTTAGGTTAACTTCCTGTTTTATTTAGATGCTTTTATTTTGAAGGCGAGTTTACGCTGTTGACAGGAAGTTGTTGTTGCTATGGAAACAACATGACTGCGAAAAGAAATATCTTCTACATATAAAGACGGAGAAAGTAAAGAATAAAGTGTATGTTTAAATGTTAGCACCCCCCGAAGAGGCACAAGGTTGGTATTTACTATAATATAAAATTGTAGGTTGTGTCCTAATTCGTTTATAAGCTGTTTTGTAGCTTTGCTGTCTGTTTACAGTTAACTTTTGGTAGTATGCTAAAGTGATTCTAATACGGATTGAGCCTAATTGTATTTGTTATTTTTGTGTCTTTATAGCTCTTACGTTGACTCTGGAGTTTCAATAAATTCTAAATCATCAGTAAAGTCTACGACCATATTTCGGAGGGATATGCTACAGCTAGCATTAGCTATATTTACCTTGTTTACACTTAGCGGTCCTAAGTGTTAATCTGTGTATGTTACACTTGCATGTATGAGATCATTAAGTGCCTTGTATCTTCTTTTATTATAGTTTCACTCCGTTTGAATGTCAGTGGACTGCAAATAAGTCAATAAAGGAGCATGGCTGCTCATTCCCTGGCTCTCAAAAGAGTTTGGCTGGCTGTTTAATCTATGTTCACACTGAGACAGTACAACACATAGAGAGAACAGTACACATATTGTGTAAGTACATACAAGCAGGTCACACAGTATGATCCGTTTTTATTAAAAAGTTCAGGCTGCATATCATGTGTTCTCAGCCTTGGAGAAACTTGACATGTTTTGGGATGTGTCTGAACCTCTCTTTAGTGGTTTAATAAAACAGATATTTGAACGTGAGCCTACTTTGTTCATGTGCTGTTGAGGTTAATGTCAGTAGTTGTGTGCTATAATGTATTTACAAAGTGTGAAGAGGAGGCAACTTTAGAATAGGGAACCTGTGAAATTATGAATAAAGAATGCTGGTGTATACAAGTCTGGCCTAAATCTTCTGTCAGAAAGATTGCAGCAATCCAAGGGGTGTAGATATCCAAACTTTAATTGTTCACAGGAGTTATGGTGTTACAGGATGTTCGTTTGTTATGTTGTGGTTATCTAGGAAATATAAATAAACAGAGTAGATCAAATTAGTGAATGACAATATTAATCCTAATAGTTACGTTACAATTTCCTGCTAGGAACAGTACATACACATAAATGCTGGAACAGTCAGCTGCATGGTAAACAATACCAGAAATGCCCGCAAGACGGCTCACTTGACCGCAACAAGTGCAAGTGTTTTAACACGTGATAATGGCGGCTTACCCCTAGATTCCCCCGGGTCCGTCTGCGCCGCGTTACGGCTGAGCCTCGGGGTGTTTCTCAATCGGGAGTAAAGCTGCTTCAGAGCCACTATTTCAAGCATACTACATCATACTCTCATATGACGCACACCTGCACACTTGCTAGCCTGTTCCACTCTTTGTTTTCCGAATGGCAGGTAGTATTCTTGACTCGCTTCTGAAGCAAGATGCTCGGCAGACATGTGCTACGAAGCAAGCGTACTCGCGATTGAGAAATGTCATGTTGTCAGTGTTATCGTAA
This sequence comes from Trematomus bernacchii, assembly GCF_902827165.1. Taxonomy (NCBI): domain Eukaryota; kingdom Metazoa; phylum Chordata; class Actinopteri; order Perciformes; family Nototheniidae; genus Trematomus; species Trematomus bernacchii. The sequence goes on from NW_022987607.1 coordinate 699,101, forward strand.
CAAATACATGTCATACTCTCCAGATATCCTTTGTATTCAGTAAAGTTAGACGTTATTTACCGTTTGGCATTTTGACGACACATTGATGGTTTCTGAGTTCATAAATCCAAGAGAATCCTTGCTCACCAACACGGCAGCCACATCGTTTCTCCTCCAACTCTCATGTGAATCTTTGAACTTTCACTTCGTCTAAAAGATTTCTCACAATCTGAGGAGCTGAAAGGTTTCTCCTCAGTGTGGACTTGCAAGTGTTCAGACTACATCTGCGTAAATATCTTCCACTTCTCAGTCAGCAGCCGAGGGGTTTCTCTCCGGTGTGAACCTGCATGTGAAGGTTTAATTCCCCCCTCTGTGTATATCTGTTGCTACACAGAGAGCAGCTGAATGGTTTCTCTCCGGTGTGAACATCCATGTGTCTCGTCAGATGACTCCTGCGAATAAACCTTTTACTGCACAGTGAGCAGCTGAAGGGTTTCTCTCCGGTGTGAACTAGCATGTGTCTCGTCACATGACATCTGCGAATAAACATTTTACTGCACAGTGAGCAGCTGAAGGGTTTCTCTCCTGTGTGAATTAGCATGTGTCGATTCAGATCACTCTTTTTGCTAAATGTGTTCCCGCACTGAGAGCATTTACAGCGTTTCTTTGCAGAACTACGCCTTGAATCACTGACGGGGACTCGAGAGTTTGAACCTGAGGGAGGGTCTCTGGTCTCCTTCCAACTGGCACTGTCTTCAGTGTCAGGTTCAGAAGAGTCTCCAGGGTTGTCCTCAGTCTCTGGTTGTAAACGTGTCTCTGGATCGGAGTTCTTGGCTGGTTCTGGTCCTCCACAGTCCTCTCCATCAGCTTCTGTTTGTCTCTGATGAAGCTGAGAGGACTGAGGTTTCTCTTCATCATCTTCACTCTTCACAGGGACAGGAGTGAATGTTGACTTGCTGTTATCATCCTCCTCCAGCCCTTGAAGCTTCTCTCCCTCCTGACTGATCCAGAGTTCCTCCTGTTCCTCTTTAATGTGTGGGGGGGTCTCAGGGGGAAACTCTTCTTTAACCTCCACCAGTTGGACGTCTGCAGGAAACAGGAAACAGGAAACAGAGACGTTACTGAGAATAGCTGTTGTGTTCATTACAGCTCAAAATCCCCTTCTTTGTTGAGCTCCAACGTTATCAGTTTTCCTATCGGTATAAACAAAATAAAAAAAGTATATAAAATAAATGTAATTGCGCCCTCTTGCTCTCGACGTGCGCCCCCAAACAAAATGCAGATTTCCCCCGTAAAATGTTAGTGATTCCAGAAAACAATATTTCTGTTCCTCAGAAACTGTAACTCCTCCAGAAATCTGAGAATCAAACAGAGCGTCAGACGACAGAGACTGCTTTGTTTTTACGGAGCTCCGACGTCACGTTGTTGTTTACGTCACGTTGTTGTTTACGTCACGTTGTTGTTTACGTCAGGAGATATCTTGTTTACGTCAGGAGATATCTTGTTTACGGGCGACATGTTCTCCAGAGATTTGATATATCTTATAAACAATATCAGAGCCACAGTACTCATACTACATCTTTCTAGAAACACCCTGCAGTTGCTGAAGATGTTTCTTCATGTGTTTTGGAAAATCTGTGTTTTCATATCTGCATCGTTAAACATCTACCGTAGAGATATTTAAAGTTGCACGCATGAAGGACAGACCCTACCAAAATAAAACATATAGTATATATATATATATATATTAGGGCTGTCAAGTTAACGCGTTAATGACATATTTTAACGCCACTAATTATTTTAACGTGCGATTAACGCATGTGTATTTGTCCTCGGCCCGCCCCGTAGTTTCAGAGCCCAAAGGCTTGACGTTGTTGTTGTTGTTAGTTGGATGGTGGGAGATTCTAGCGAGAGATATGAAAAGGAGTTTTAAACAGCAAGCCAAGCACACAGCTGATGCTGACAGCCCCGCTCCTGTCGCTCGCTTGCAGCAGACCACGCTTGAAAGTTTGTCGGGGAGACGCCTGGACAACAACAGCGATAGCTAAATGGGATTTTAGAAATAGATTTGCCTGTCCCACTGTTTTGGCCAAACTTGACCCACTCTACCATGCTGCACTGCGTTATATATCAAATGCACCCTATAGGACTCATTGCACACTGTATAGCCTAACTGGATGGTCCACACTTACTATGCGTAGGATGCAGCACTGGTTTTTATTAATGTATAAAGCCATTTTAGGCAAGCTTCCACTGTACATATGTGCCAGAATTGCCCCAGTTTGTGACTCTTACAACCTCAGATCCAGTGCGGATATACATATATATATATATACATATATATATATATATATATATATATATATGTATATATATATATATATAACAGCTGATATATATATATATATATATATATATATATATATATATATATATATATATATATATATATATATATATATATATAACATTTCTACATTTGTATATATATATATATATGTATATATATATATATATACATATATACATATATACCGGGACAGTTTCATCCCACAGGCCATAAGACTATTAAACAACTGAACTTTTTAAAGAACATCCATAAACATTCATCTGTCTGCATATTACTAATTATTTATCTATATATCAGATTCCATGTACTTGTATACAGACTCTTCTTGCACTATTTCTATTTTATTTGTATTAACTTGCACATCTCAAAACATTCTCTTGCCCTATTCTATCAGCGTTATCAGTTCTATGTCCTCTATATATTCATGTTGCTCTGTTGGAGGAGGACTTCAGGTTCTCATCTCCATATCTCCACTGTAGCTGCTACATGATGATTGAGCTTTGAAAGGTTTAGTCTAGTGAACATCCATTAAAGAGTGCACTGAACCGACCTGTCCTCCGGATCTGAGAATGTAAAACAGCGTCCAGTAGTTTCCGGTCTCTCTCGTGTTCCTCTTTTGATCGAGACAGTTTCTCCTCGTACTCTGATATCGTTCTTTCAAACAGAGCAAAGATCTCTTCAGCAGCTGCAGAGAGTCTCTGCTTCACCAACGAGAGCAGCACAACACTCATGTTTACACACACACACACACACACACACACACACACACACACACACACACACACACACACACACACACACACACACACACACACACACACACACACACACACACACACACACACACACACACACACTAGCTGTTCCTGCACACACACTCCGACCCACACAGTTAATTGTGTTGTTTTTTCTCCATCAAACTCTCACTCTGTTGCTAACGTGTTTCCAGCTAGCATGCTAAGCTAACTTCTATATTCGGTAAGGTAGAAGCTCCAGATGAAGCCGAACAGATCAGAGTAACATCGGAGAGTTCATCCGGACACACCGAGGCTCTGGAGGATCAGAACTGCGGGAGAAAACACACTCTTTATCGGGAGAACAAAGAGAGAAAACTGTCGCGACGAGACTCCATGTTGCTATCAGTTAGCAAGAGAGGTCACTTCCGGTGCGGTTTGAGAATTTCAGAAGAAAAACAGGAAGAAAAATAACACCAAAATGATATAATGGCTTTTTAACTGCAAACTTAGGCGGTAGGTTTCCATGTGTGTAAATATTATGATGTGAAGTGATTTAAGCCTTTCTCCGTCCTCCTGACTCTCTGAGGATCTGTGTCTTAGCTTCTCATTTACTATCAAAGTGTCTTTCAATAAAAAAGTGATGAGAGTCTGAATATCTGCTTTGATCCTAAACCTGAAACCAGTTCGGAAGTAACTTAGTACATTTACTCAAGTACTGTCTCTACTTTAAAGAGTCCTCTCCTGCTGATGTTCAGGTGTATATCAGTATGTAGTGTCTCTACTTTAAAGAGTCCTCTCCTGCTGATGTTCAGGTGTATATCAGTATGTAGTGTCTCTACTTTAAAGAGTCCTCTCCTGCTGATGTTCAGGTGTATATCAGTATGTAGTGTCTCTACTTTAAAGAGTCCTCTCCTGCTGATGTTCAGGTGTATATCAGTATGTAGTGTCTCTACTTTAAAGAGTCCTCTCCTGCTGATGTTCAGGTGTATATCAGTATGTAGTGTCTCTACTTTAAAGAGTCCTCTCCTGCTGATGTTCAGGTGTATATCAGTATGTAGTGTCTCTACTTTAAAGAGTCCTCTCCTGCTGATGTTCAGGTGTATATCAGTATGTACTGTCTCTACTTTAAAGAGTCCTCTCCTGCTGATGTTCAGGTGTATATCAGTGTGTAGTGTCTCTACTTTAAAGAGTCCTCTCTTGCTGAATTCTCAACTCACCTGACCAGGTTTTACCAACACTGATTCAAAGGCTACGCTATAATCTATTACAATTATAATATTACTAGTGCGTCATTTAACAACCAACCCAGTCTCACGGCATTTCGTGTTATAGTCACAACATTTAATCTATTGATTCGATTTCCCCCTTTTTTCCTTGAAATGTTCTTTTAGTCTTTATTATTTACCTACTTTTATATTGTTTTATTTATTTTAAAGGGTTTTATCTTACATCATTTATTTAACAGTTTTAATAGCAACATTTCCTTTTACGTTGTTTTATTCTTTATTAGAATTATGACGTTTTTATTACTATTATCTTTTTGTTTTTGTTGAACCTATAAGTTGACTTTATTTGATAGGGTTTCATATTGTTGCTTCGCTTCACTTAGTCTTGAGTCTTATTTATTATTTATTTTATTTGTATTATCTCACCTTTGACCTCCTCGTGTCTCTTAACCTGTTAACATGTTATATGTTCCTGCATGTATCTGTAAAGTTCTTAACATCTGATCTGAGGGGAACTTCCTGTGTATTTTTAACTGGTGATGTGTCATTTTGTAAATGTGCCGTATAAATAATAATAATAATTATTATTATTATATCATAGAAGATGTCTCAAGCGTCTTTAACTGATAAACCTCAGGTCTAAAACATCAATGCAACACATTTCTGACACTTTAAAAAAAGAAAATTCAGAAAAGTTCTATATTTCTTTCAGAACATTTCTAAAAAGAAATCAGAAAAATGTAGAATTGCCAGAGCCTCGGTGTGTCCGGATGAACTCGGTGTGTCCGGATGAACTCGGATTAAAAATTCTACATTTTTTTCACAACATTTAAAAAAGAAATTCAGAACATTTCTAAAAAAAAATCAGAAAAATTCTACATTTATTTGAGAAAAATTATATATTTTTTTCAGAACATTTCTACATTAGCCAGAGCCCGGTGTGTCCGGATGAACTCGGATGAAAAATTCTACATTTCTTTCAGAAAAATTATGCATTTTTTTCAGAAGAATTCTATATTTATTTCAGAGAAATTCTAAAATTATTTCAGATACATTTACGGAGCCCCTAAAGGAACATGGAAAAAAATCAATAAAGAGAGAGAGAAAAAAAAAAGTCCGGATAATGGGTAAGTATGTCCCTAAAATTAAGTCGCAGTTCGAAATATATCTCAAATAATGTATGCTCTGTCATTTCCCCACGTAAACTTAACAGTCTGCAATGAAATGGTTGTCTCCTGTGTGCTCCACTTCCTCCTTGGCGCACCGGTAACTTTCTAAAAAATAAAAAATAAAGTCAGGATAACGGGTTAGTTTCTCGTGCGCACGTTTTCCTGACTTTATTTTTTCTCATGTCTCTTAAACCGTTATCCCGAGTTTTTTTTTTTTATCTTCTTTTTTTTTTTTTCACAAGATACTTTCTCGTGCGCACGAGATACTAACCCGTTATCCAGACTTTTTTTTTTTTCTCGCTCTCTCTTTTTTTTTTTTCATGTCCCTTTAGGGGGGGGGGGGGTTACCTTGGTTGGTGATTGGCTAATGGTTACTCAAGCCAAAACATCGTTATGACATTATGACATCATAAAGTGGCCAAAATCTGATCAGCTCATTTTCAGACAGGTTTTTATAGAAATGGATCAGGACAAAAAGAGAGAGAATCTTTGTTCCTGAAACTTTCAGAGTCTCTTTCCACAGAGGGGACACATGTTGATGGAGAAGAGACATGAAGAAGAGGGGACACATGTTGATGTAGAAGAGACATGAAGAAGAGGGGACACATGTTGATGTAGAAGAGACATGAAGAAGAGGGGACACATGTTGATGTAGAAGTGACATGAAGAAGAGGGGACACATGTTGATGTAGAAGAGACATGAAGAAGAGGGGACACATGTTGATGTAGAAGAGACATGAAGAAGAGGGGACACATGTTGATGTAGAAGAGACATGAAGAAGAGGGGACACATGTTGATGTAGAAGAGACATGAAGAAGAGGGGACACATGTTGATGTAGAAGAGACATGAAGAAGAGGGGGACACATGTTGATGTAGAAGAGACATGAAGAAGAGGGGACACATGTTGATGTAGAAGAGACATGAAGAAGAGGGGACACATGTTGATGTAGAAGAGACATGAAGAAGAGGGGACACATGTTGATGAAGAAGAGACATGAAGAAGAGGGGACACATGTTGATGAAGAAGAGACATGAAGAAGAGGGGACACATGTTGATGTAGAAGAGACATGAAGAAGAGGGGACACATGTTGATGAAGAAGAGACATGAAGAAGAGGGGACACATGTTGATGTAGAAGAGACATGAAGAAGAGGGGACACATGTTGATGTAGAAGAGACATGAAGAAGAGGGGACACATGTTGATGTAGAAGAGACATGAAGAAGAGGGGACACATGTTGATGTAGAAGAGACATGAAGAAGAGGGGACACATGTTGATGTAGAAGAGACATGAAGAAGAGGGGACACATGTTGATGTAGAAGAGACATGAAGAAGAGGGGACACATGTTGATGTAGAAGAGACATGAAGAAGAGGGGACACATGTTGATGAAGAAGAGACATGAAGAAAGAGGGGACACATGTTGATGTAGAAGAGACATGGAGAAGAGGGGACACATGTTGATGTAGAAGAGACATGAAGAAGAGGGGACACATGTTGATGTAGAAGAGACATGAAGAAGAGGGGACACATGTTGATGTAGAAGAGACATGAAGAAGAGGGGACACATGTTGATGTAGAAGAGACATGAAGAAGAGGGGACACATGTTGATGAAGAAGAGACATGAAGAAGAGGGGACACATGTTGATGTAGAAGAGACATGAAGAAGAGGGGACACATGTTGATGTAGAAGAGACATGAAGAAGAGGGGACACATGTTGATGTAGAAGAGACATGGAGAAGAGGGGACACATGTTGATGTAGAAGAGACATGAAGAAGAGGGGACACATGTTGATGTAGAAGAGACATGAAGAAGAGGGGACACATGTTGATGAAGAAGAGACATGAAGAAGAGGGGACACATGTTGATGTAGAAGAGACATGAAGAAGAGGGGACACATGTTGATGAAGAAGAGACATGAAGAAGAGGGGACACATGTTGATGTAGAAGAGACATGAAGAAGAGGGGACACATGTTGATGAAGAAGAGACATGAAGAAGAGGGGACACATGTTGATGAAGAAGAGACATGAAGAAGAGGGGACACATGTTGATGTAGAAGAGACATGAAGAAGAGGGGACACATGTTGATGTAGAAGAGACATGAAGAAGAGGGGACACATGTTGATGTAGAAGAGACATGAAGAAGAGGATTTAGCAGAATAGGGGACCTTTAAAGAAAGCAGCTCTCTGAGTCTCATCTCTCTGAGTCTCATCTCTCTGAGTCTCATCTCTCTGAGTCTCATCTCTCTGAGTCTCATCTCTCTGAGTCTCATCTCTCTGAGTCTCATCTCTCTGAGTCTCAGCTCTCTGAGTCTCATCTCTCTGAGTCTCAGCTCTCTGAGTCTCAGCTCTCTGAGTCTCATCTCTCTGAGTCTCAGCTCTCTGAGTCTCATCTCTCTGAGTCTCAGCTCTCTGAGTCTCAGCTCTCTGAGTCTCATCTCTCTGAGTCTCAGCTCTCTGAGTCTCAGCTCTCTGAGTCTCAGCTCTCTGAGTCTCATCTCTCTGAGTCTCATCTCTCTGAGTCTCAGCTCTCTGAGTCTCAGCTCTCTGAGTCTCAGCTCTCTGAGTCTCAGCTCTCTTTGCAGCTGCTTCAAAGCCTCAGGAGCAGAGAAACTAAACCTCTTCTCCAGTTCAGTACCAAGAGGCAAAGTGTAGTTCTGTGTAAATGTGAGTACCTTCTCCCCTGGTACTCCATCCCCTGGAAGCCCCCGAGGACCCATCGGCCCCTTGAAGCCAGGCTCTCCCTACGAATAAGAAAAGGTCAATTAGTAAACAACACGAGGGTATCATCGGCATGCAGGGACATCCTGAAGTCCTGTCCATGGAGAGGACACTACGGAGGGGTTTGAGGTAAGATAAGAGATAAGATAAGAACTACTTGATTGATCCCAATGTGGGAAATGTTTGCGTTGCAGCCGCATAAACAGACAAGGCAGTACATTAGAGACATTAAAAGAGTAGAAATAAACAATCCACAATGTAAACATCGTTTGAGGGAAAAGCAAAGGCTAGAGATATAAAAGGAGACAGTGGTCATACATAGAATTAACAGTTTAATGGATCAGAGAGTATAATTATTATTATTGATAACTGTATTATGTTGGTCATCAAGGATGGGTATCGAACCGATCCGTGGAGACCAACATCATTTCATTTCATTTGTATTTGTTCCTTCATGGTATGCAGAACTTAATGGATAACAATTATCTACAGAACTTGTCTCTTTAAACACACCGTACCTGAAAAGGAGCAGGGAGGAGAAAGTAATCTGATTTGACCTGCTCCTTTCTCAAAGAAATAATGAATAGAAATAGATGGTCTGTGCTTCATATGTTCTTATTCTCAGCCAATCACAACGTGTCGTAGGACGATAATAATGTCGAGGCTCGTCAAGGGTTTTGATCAGGATGTTTTGTGGTTGTGGCTCCGCAGATTAGATGGTTTTCCACCAATCAGAGGGTCGACATGTCAAACTGTCCATGGGCAAAAACCTACATTTGAGTGAAGGGTTATCCCTCCTGACGACCAGGCGGCCCCTCAATGGGCTCTGCCGTTATGAGGACGTTTTGGTGAACTCTGGACTCGTGTAAAAGCAGTTTTTAGAGCTCAAACAGTCTCTAAATGTTCTGTATCACATGCATGTCCTACCTTTGGCCCCTGGATGCCCTCTCCTGGAGGCCCCATCAGGCCTGAAGGTCCACTTTGCCCCGTAGAGCCCTGAGGATACAACACATCACGGTACTTTAAATAAACAAGGCTTCATAAACTCATGATGAAATAGAGAGGGTTTTGAAACACACACTGACCTTGGGTCCATAGAGTCCAATCCCAGGAGGGCCTGATGGTCCTGGTACCCCCGACAAACCTCTGTCGCCCTGAAGAACAGACACAGATACACCAATATCATCTACAGCATTATACAAGTCTCTGTTTTAGTCTACCTATTTATCTTCTTGGACACATTTGAGTTTGTTCTATCAACAGTCTTTGGCACGATCGATCCACATGACGTGCTCTACATTCTGCTGCCACGTCCACATTTATGAAGAGGTGTTATGTTCGAAGAATCAAAATACCTTTATTCGTATTGAAACACTATTCGATAAAGAGCATGCACATACTATTACAAGAAGTTATTCCAATTTACAAGAAATATGTTGAAGCAGTCTCTAATCGGTGAATCATCTTCAGGTTTACGTTACGCTTCGTCTTTTCTAGAAAACTACAAAAAAAACATGTTAACTTTCAAACTTCTGCTTTAAATATGAGGATACTGAAAGTTGAATAAAATACAATAATACAAATACAAAATAGTGCAAGAAGTCTTTATGCATGTAAATAGAATATGATATGTACAAGAACAGAATGTAAAATTAAATAATTAAGACAAAATTAAATATGGTTTATTGCGGTGATAAATATTTAGATAAATAAATAAATTGCAAGATGACGAACAGATGAATGTTTATCGAGGCACTTTACAGAGCTCGAGTTTTTACATTTTATTAGTTTAAAATGTAAACCTATTCTCCTTAATTTAACTTTCTCCATACAGTTTGTCCTCTGTTGTTAATACTTGATATTTGCTAACTCTGCTGCTCCATGCATTTCATACATGAAGCATATATATATATATATGTATATGAATCAATATATATATATATATATATATATATATATATATATATATATAGCGATTATATTCTGTGCTCACGTTACCTTCGGCCCAATGATTCCCAGACCGTGTTCTCCCACAGCTCCTGAAGGTCCCACAGGCCCCAGATCCCCCTGTTAGAGAACCATTAACTCTCATTAAAACTGCTTTCAGATATTTATATTCTCAGAGGAGGGAGAAGTACTCACATCCTGTACTTGAGTAAAGGTAGAAGTACTCACATCTTGTAGTAAAAGTAGAAGTACTCAGATCCTGTTCTTGAGTAAAAGTAGAAGTACTCAGATGGTGTACTTGAGTAAAAGTAGAAGTACTCAGATCTTGTACTTGAGTAAAAGTAGAAGTACTCAGATGGTGTACTTGAGTAAAAGTAGAAGTACTCAGATCCTGTACTTAAGTAAAAGTAGAAGTACTCAGATCCTGTTCTTGGGTAAAAGTAGAAGTACTCAGATCTTGTACTTGAGTAAAAGTAGAAGTACCAGAGTGTAGGAATACTCTGTTTCAGTAAAAGTCCTGCATTCAAAATGTTCCTCAAGTAAAAGTAGAAAAGTATTCTCATCAAAATATAGTTAAAGTAGCGACAGTAAAAGTAGTCATTGTGCAGATTGGTCCATTTCAGAATAATATATATGATATGTTTTATAATGATTGATCATGAAAGTGTTCTCAAAGCTGGTAAAGGTGCAGCTAGTTTGAATGACTTTGTATACTGCAGGGTAGCTTGTGGATTTACTCCAGGTGGAACTAAAGTCTGATTTAACACTTGATTATATTTCACATCATTCATCCACATCTGTAAAGTAACTAAAGGGATTAAATACATGTAGTGGAGTAGTAGCATAACATTGAAATGCTCAAGTAAAGTAAAAGTACCTCTAAATTGTACTTATCCATCTAATAATAATAAATAATTGAAGCTCTTCTCACCACTAGGTGTCGCCCTCCCCAGTTCTGCCTCCTCCCTGTTCATTGAACCCAGAACACATCGCTCACTAATCACCAGAAAGACGTGATAACACACCGACACATGGATCAATATCATTTTATCTAAACTCATACACACAATCAATTATTTGTTGATTTATATTCTGTAATCTGAATCTTTAAAGTACCTTAAAGTGTCAGATAATTGAAGTGGAGTAGAAAGTCTTCTCCTTCCTCTCCACCTGATGTTCTTCCTGCCTCATTGTGTGTTGGAGCTTCAGAGCGTTACTGCTATGACCTTTCTTTGTGTCGCCAGCTTCATCTCCATTACTTACGCACTGAACTGTTTGTAATCTGTAAACTACAACATGTCTACCAGATGATGCCAATCCTCCACAATTACATTTATTGATCTTAAAGGTTCTTTATTTAAAGGGGACCTATCATGCAAAATGCACTTTTGTACGTCTTTTATACATGAATATGTGTCCCCGGTGTTCCAGGGAACTCACCAAGTGTCAGAAAACACAACCCTCTCTATTTTCCTCCATACCCAAATCTCTAAAAAAGGGGCTGCAACGGATCTGATAAAAACTGATCCAGATTTGAACACTGTCCTGACGTCAGGACGGTGGCGCTACGGCTATTGGGCCAACTCCACCAATCAGGAGGAGACAGCCACGGCCATTGCCGTTCGAAAGCACTGGAGACGCTGTAGTACATATGCCAGGCCTGTAGATGGTGCTGTTCTCACTGAATCTGCCCCTACAAACACAGAGCTAGAAATTGTCAAATTGAGCGAAATGAGGCATGGCTAAAATGCATGATCTGTTTGGTATTTTGAAAAAAAAAAGTATAAATATGCCTTATATAGGTATGGTCCTATACTATATTATTCAAATATAGTATGATAGGTCCACTTTAATTTGGAAACAAAAGCATTTAAACATGTTTAAACAAAAGGTAATAAGGAGTAAGTCGAAGAAAGACAAATATTATAATACATATTCAGAGCTCTGAGAAAACTAGGAACCACATTCAGAAGATGAAAGTAGTTTTTACTTTTCTGTAACAACACATATTAGTTTTTGCTCTGTGAGTGTAAAGATGTGAGGGTGCTCCCTGATAGTCTGGGGGTGAAAGGGAGGGAACAAAATATTAAATAACAAAGAGGAAACTGATTTGCAAAACCACAAGATGTCTTTGAATTACTCAAAAGCAAAGAGGGCTCACTAACCAATTTAAAAAACGTACTAAAGGCTAAATAAAAAAGTAATCAATATAAAAGTGATATGGATCTGAGCTCCTAACACTGAACCCTCCTGTCAGGTTCCTTTCTCCTTCCTCACTTCCTGTCTGTTTCAACTGCTCTTACATTAACACAACAAACATTATCATCACCAAATGTTATTCCTTTTTAAGCAGTAAACAAAGTCTCTACTGGTTCACATGAATACCTGCAGTGAGTAAACAAAGAATAGACTAACAGATAACATGGTTGTTGATGTGGTTGTGTATCTGATGGAGGAACATCATCTAGGGTTCTCCATTCATCTCCTATGTGTTACAAAGTTGACTAAACCTCTCAAAACTCAATGAAAGTGTGGATCAGCAGTTTGATATGTTCACATGCTACTGTGGAGGATATCATGAGGCCTGGAGGCCATCACATGTGAAACACAATATTTATGATTGATGTAAATCAGTCAGATTTGACCCGAACACGACAGGACGGTTAAAAAACACGAGTCCCAACGAGTGCCAAGTGTCCCACAGAGACAACACACTGATCACACACATCCATGCAGAGCAGGAGGAAGAGGACATGAAGCTGCTGCAGCTTTCCTCAGCCTTTGATGAAGGCGAGGGATTGGGATCACCTGAGAGGCTCACCTGGGGACAGACAGTTAGGGGAAGAGACACACAGTAACACAGGGCTCAGAGAAACCACCTGTCAATCATTAGCTGCTGCTTTCAGGAAGAGAGAGAGTACAGCTCTCATTCCTGTTGAGGGTTTGAAGTAGAAACAGAGCTGAAACAAAGTGAAACACAGCGTCAGGTGTTCAAACATCAACACAGGTGTTACATTTCTCTGGTAGAAGCACTGCTCAGCGTTCACAGATCGGATGTTTCAGACGCTCTCTGACTCTCTTTCTGCTTTGCTTTCATTCATTATTGCTTTCATTTCAAACGCTGAGGTCAGATATGGAAACTCTTGTGTTTTATGATATAGTTTGTCCTGATAGAAGGCCTGATGTGTGCAGAGAGCTGAACTGAACCACAACACCTTCACATACGTACACATACAGAACATCATTCAATGGATATGGACTTGGTAGTGGACATCTCCAAGAACCTGATGCTTTGATAGCACACAGGTCTGTGTCAAATAACAGACTCTCACATGACTCACTCTAAAGTCAATGGCACACAAAGAGGGGTTCATTTAGCACGACACATTTGAAATAACTAAAAGACAAGTTATACAAGGAAGTAGAAAGAAAGGGAGGTGATAGAAAACTATTTCTGCTAAAAAGTTGGCAATGATTGAGAGTCAGAGCTAAACATTTCAGATGTGTGTATCTCACACTGCACTGTCACTTTTATTCATGTGTCTTTGCTTCTAAATGAGTGTTTTTAAATGTCAATTCATAATATGTTTCTTAATGCTCTTAATGTCTTTCATTTTTGTAAAGCACTTAGAATTGCCTTGTGTTGAAATGTGCTATATAAATAAACTTGGCTTGCCTTCACTTTCGATACACAACCTGAGTGAGGGAGATTTACCGAGCAACAAGTGACGCGACGCTCAGACTGAATTCTCATTGGCTCAGACGGAGCTGGTGTTACCTCCCTTCTGTGTGTCTCTCTCATACCCGTTTCACACCAACGGTGTTTCAGGGCCGGTTCGGTGCTGGTGCTTGAAAAGCACCGGGTTTTCCTGTTCACACCGCAGCGGAGAGCAGCGTCATAGCTCCGGAATCCGGTTCGTTTCGAGCACCAAAAAGTTGTCCGTCTAGAAGCAAGAACCGCATACGTCACGCTTACGTCGGAGGGGGGCGAGATTAACCTGAGCTAACACTTAAGGCGAGTACGGCAAACAGCGTCAATTCAGACTGACACACATTCACTTAAGGGGAACTGGGGATATGTATCAGCTGCTTGTGTGACAGTCAGACAGTGAATACTTTAGAGCCGTGTGAGCTAACCCGGAGCTAACGGGAGAATACACTCCCGTTGAAGAGCAGCCGGCCAGCACTGCAGCGGTCGGTAAATGCCGCTGAAACACATTAATAAACAATGAACCACGGCACTCTGGAGAAAAGTATAAGGTTGGAGAAGTCGTTATTTAATTTAATCTGGCTTCGTATGATTAAAAGCAACGCAGTCCCCGGCCCGTTGTTGTTGTGAGGTGAGCTCCGTTGGGGAGAAACTCAGCGACGTAAACTGTGACGTCATGACGCAGCAGCGGCAGCACCAGTCGGGCTCTGAGCGGTGTGAAAAGAGCCGGCGCTAAACCGAAGAACCGGTTCTGAACCAGAAAAGCTCTAGCACGGAGCTTGAACCGGAGTTGCGTTGGTGTGAAAGGGGCATCATTGACATCCCGCTCTGCAGAAAGGACGGCTGTGGGGACGCGGAAGAAGGAAGTGAAGTTGGAGACGCGTGGCAGAAAGTTCACAGAGAATCGGAAATTCGGATACATACAGAAACGGTAGCATTGGACTGTTATTTTGGCGGATTTGCATAAACTGTACATTGAGTGTTTCATCATGTCAACCAGCTCAGATGGTAGCCAAAGACACAATATGGAATGGATGATAGCCAAAGCTGCGAAGAAGAAAAGATCTTTGAGAGACAGAGATAGTTCAGTAAGAGCTCGAAGTTGGTCGGATTGGTCGGGTGAAGCAGACGAGGCTAAGCAAAACAAAAAATCAAGAGTCAGTCAAAATGACAGTCAAGCAATGTTGAATAAAGAAATAGAACACGAGTGGAAAGTGGTAATAGAATTCAATCAGGATGGTGGGCATTACCACCCGATTAAACTTACCAAAGCAATTGAAAAAGAGATTGGAAAAATTAAATTTGCTAAATTCATGAACAATAAGCGGGTATTGATACATGCCAATAACAAACAGCAGCAGGAAAAGATTCTGGGAATGAACTCACTGAATGGGGAGAAAATGAAGGCGCATGTTCCAGGAGCAATGGCGAAACTGAGAGGAGTAATCTCAGGAGTACCATTGGACATGTCAATGGAAGATGTGAAAAGTGAATTAAAAGGAGGCAAAATAGTGGAAGTCACAAGGCTTAAAAGCAAACGGGATGGTACACTCAAAGAAACATTATCAGTTCTCATTCAGTTTGAGAGAATCTTACCTAAGGCAGTACAAATGGGATATTTGAACTTCATGGTTAGGGAGTACATCCCCAAACCTCTCAGGTGCTATGCATGTCAACGAATGGGGCACACAGCGCAGCAGTGTAAAGGACAGCTAAGGTGTGCGAGATGCGGAGGAAAACATGAGTATGGGAAATGTGAAAAGGATGCAAAGGTTAAATGTTGTAACTGCGGAGGAGATCACAGTGCTGCGTTTGGAGGTTGTGAAGTGCAGAGAGAGGCCAGAGAGGTGCAGAGAGTTAAGATTACAAACAAAGTTTCATACGCAGAAGCAATAAAGAAAGTAAGGGGAACAGTAACAATCAATAAGACCCCTAGTGGAATGGAGCAGAGCATTACAATACAAAATGTCAGGAACACACCAAAAAGTAATCTTCAAATCCAACCCCACAGCGCCACCAAGAGTAAAGAGGATGATGATGTTTTAGGAGTGAAAAAGGTGAATTTTGTGGTATTTATATGCCATACTGTAAATGTTGCATTGCAGTTAAAAAAGAAAAGTGATAGAATCAAAGCCATTGTGGAGGCAGCTGGAAAATTCCTTGACATGAAAGATATTAAAGCAGATCAGATACATGCAATGCTAACTATAAATGGAGCTGGGGAAAATGAAAATCAGGATGAGGGTTAGATCCTTAATCATGGTGCTGCACATACTACAGTGGAACGCAAGAAGCCTCATAGCTAATGGTCAAGAATTCAAGAAATATATATATGATCTAGAGGTAGTCCCTGAGGTAATATGTGTGCAAGAAACCTGGTTACGACCTCAATTAGACTTTGTCATTCCAGGATTTAGCTGTATAAGGCATGATAGAGATAATAATCAAAATGGTGGAGGGTGTGCCACGTTTCTCAAAGATGGTGTGGCATATAGGGAGGTGCAATCTCCTGATGATATAGAGTGTATTATAGTGGAAATCTGCAACCCTAGGAAACAAGATAACATTAGGATAATCAATTTATACAACCCATGTAAAAATCTAACCACTGATATATTTAAAGAAATAGCAGGCAATAAACATAGGAAGGAAGTTTGGTGTGGTGATTTCAATGCACACAACAGTCTATGGGGCAGCAACCATACAGACAGTAACGGAAATATAGTGGAAGAAATGCTGGAGGAAAGAACACTAGTATGCCTTAATGATGGACATGGCACAAGAGTAGATGTACACAGGGGGAAAGTATCATGCCTGGATCTGACATTAGTGTCAAACTGTTTGGTTCATACATGCGAATGGTTTGTTTTGAATAAATCCACAGTAGGAACTGACCATTATCCAGTGCTTACTAAAATGAATACTAATGTATATATACAGGAAGGAGGTGCAATAACCAGGTGGTGCTTTGCTAAAGCTGATTGGGGGAAATGTAGGATATGGTGTGAGGAGTCGGTACACCTGCTAACATCAGAGGGAAGCATAGAGGTCATTACAAGCCAAATAACGCAACATATTCTAAATGCAGCAGAGAACAGTATACCCAAAACAACAACCAAGGGTAGGAAGAAAGTGGTGCCATGGTGGAATGAGGAATGCAGCAGGGCTATTAAAGAGCGAAATAATGCATTTAGAGAATTAAAGAAAAACATGACACAAAATAATGTTATAGAGTTTCAAAGGAAAAGGGCAGCTGCTCGAAGGACAATCAAATACACAAAAAAAGAACATGGAGAGAATTTTGTTCTACCATTGGCAGAGGAGTAAAATTAGGTGATGTCTGGTCCATGTTTAAGCGGATGAGTGGGAAAAGGAAATCCATTAAAATTCCAGCTTTGGTTGATGGGGAGAGGCTGGCAGTGACAGATAAAGAGAAGGCAGACATGTTAGGAAGGACACTTGCAGCAGTACATAGCGGGGAACATCTCAGTGATATTCATAGGCAGCAAAAACAGCAGTTACTAGCAGAGAATGAAACGTGAAGGAGAAGAGACAGGATAATAGGTCAGCTCTTGATGTGGAATTTACAATGTCAGAACTCAAAATAGCCTTACAAGGTACAGGTTATACAGCCCCAGGACAAGACCAGCTATGTTATGCTATGTTTAGACAGTTGCCTATGGAAACTATGACAATGGTGCTGAGTCTTTTCAATAAAATCTGGAGAGAAGGAGATATGCCAAGTTTGTGGAAAACAGCAGTCGTGCTACCATTCAATAAGCCAGGGAAAGATACAGCTAACCCTAGTAACTACAGACCAATAGCTCTTACATCACACCTATGTAAATGGATGGAAAAGATCATTGTCCGTAGGCTCTCACATGTACTGGAGCAGAAAGGGCTGCTGAGTAGTTTTCAGAGCGGATTTCGTAAAGGGCGGTCCACAATAGATGCTTTAGTAAGAGTGAGTAATGATGTGGAAAAAACATTGAAAATGAAAGAGATAATGGCAATAGTGTACTTTGACATTGAAAAGGCGTATGACTGTATGTGGAGGGATGGGTTACTGATCAAATTGAGTAGAATGGGTATTGGAGGGAGAATGTACAATTGGGTAAGGGCCTTTTTAACAGACAGGACATTTAGAGTAAAGGTTGGAGCAGATATTTCCAACTATTTTGAAATAGAAAATGGTATCCCCCAAGGGAGTGCAGTCAGTCCAATATTATTTAACATCATGATCAATGATATATTTACATGTTTAGACACATGCATTCAATCGGCTCTATACGCAGATGATGGGGCTATTTGGATGAGGGGAAGAAATGCCCCATACGTAATGGAGAATATAGCTAGAGCGATTAAAAAAGTGGAGAGGTGGTCATATAACTGGGGATTCAAAATGTCAGAAAGCAAGTCATGCTACATGGTATTCACAAACAAACGCAAGATTGATGGCCAACAGCTAACACTATATGATCGTCCAATGACAAAGGTGAATGAGTTCAAATACCTAGGACTGTGGTTTGATAGCAAATATACATGGAAAATGCATATTAATCAAGTGGAAACAAAATGCAAAAAAGTATTAAATTTATTGCGAGCTGTAGCTGGATGCAACTGGGGCGCAGACAAACAAGCATTAATAGACATTTACAGATCAATTATGAGGTCCACAATAGATTATGGTTGTATAGTGTATGGAGCAGCAGCAAAAACATCGCTTTTAAAAATTGATAGAATACAATATAAAGCATTGCGGTTGTGTATTGGAGCGATAAAGTCATCCCCTATCAATGCAGTTCTGATAGAAGCAGGAGAGACACCTCTGGAGATCAGAAGAGAGAAACTTGCTCTGTCATACTGGGTCAGGCTACAAGGAAGTGGAGAAGGAAATATTTCAAACAGAATATTACAGGATTGCTGGGAATATGCAAAATTCCAGGGACGTGGGTTTGGCTGGACGAGTAAGGAGAGAACGAGGGCATATGGAGTGGACAATATCACGTTTGCTAAAGCAACCCCATTTAGCAGCGTTCCTCCATGGCTTTTCCCAGAAGCTAAAATAGATATGAGTATTGTAGAAAGGAAAAAAGAGTGGCAAGTAAATGAAGTGGGAATTAAAACAAGTATGTATCTGAATGAAAAGTATTACAATTGCCTACAAATTTACACAGATGGTTCTAAGAACAAGGAAGAGTGTGTTGGAATTGGTATATACATCCCAGAATTTAAAATATCTATTTCAAAAAGAGCGTCTGATCAATTATCAGTGTACACAGCAGAAATGCTGGCAGTAATAATAGGATTACAGTGGGTTGAAGAGGTCAGACCAGATAGGGTGGTGATGTGCACAGATTCATTGTCCATATTACAAAGCATACAATCAACAACAACTGCCAGAGAAGACATTCTCATAGAACTGAATCATAGCCTGTTAAGATTGCACAGAGGCGGCATAGATCTGCAGTTCTGCTGGGTGCCTGCACATGAGGGGGTGAAAGGGAACGAGTGTGCTGATAAATTAGCAAAAAGTGCACTACAAAAGGAAATAACATTACCAGTTCAACTTGGAAAAGGAGAAGGAAAAGCAGTAATTAAGAAGAAAGGGATGGAGATCTGGCAGAAAAGGTGGGAGAAAGACCAGAAAGGCAAAGAATATCACAAAGTACAAAAGACAATTACAATTCATATTTATAAAGAAAGAAACAGAAGGGAGGAAATCATGATAGCTAGGCTCAGAATAAATCACACAGCATTGAATGGTACGCTGTATGTCATGGGGAAAAGTGACAGTGACAAGTGTGGGAACTGTGGAGTAAAAGAAGATGTAGAACATATCTTGTTACATTGTGACATATATAAAGCGGAAAGAGAAAAACTAAAGGCTAAAGTTTTAGAGGCAGAGAGGGAATGGAGTGTGGTTGGTATTTTGGGAACAAAAGGAGAGGGAGTAAGAGCTACCAGAAAGGCACTGTTTACATTCTTGAGTGAAACTGGGGTAGGAAAAAGAATTTAACATTAGGTCAAGAAAGAACATAGATTTTTATTTTTGTTTTATTTATTTCATGTTTTGTTTTTTGTTTTTTGTTGATTTATTTATTTATTTTGATTAGATCATAGGTTAAAGAGTTGGTATGATATGATGATTCATACTCATGTACAGTAGGTGGCGGTATGCACCTTTTAAGTTGTTTGCAATCCGCCAAAAAACGAAGAGAAGAAGAAGAAGAAGGACGGCTGTGTTTCTGTGGATAAAGAACCTTTCACACAGAAAGCCTCGTGAGATCAACATGAAGATGTTGCTGTTTCTGCTTCTCCTGGGAATAGTAGGCCCACACTGCACATCTGCACGTGAGTCTTTTGATTCTTTGCGTTGGAAAATAAGAAATGCTTCATGTGTTTACAGCAGGGCTTCTCAAACTCCGGACCAAGGTCTGGATCCGGACCGAACTGCAAATCAATCCGGACCGAACCCTGTGTCGCATTATAAAAAATAAAAAAAAATTATAAAAAAAAAAAAAAAAAAAAAGAATTCTGATTCTGATAAATTAATGTACATCATCATGTACGCGCGTCTTGTGTCTGACGCGTTGTGAGAATGAACGTGCATATATATTTACTTGTGTGCGCGAGCGTGACACGCATAGCAGACCGCAAATTAACCGCAAGTTTACCTTGACATACTGTATGTATGTATTGAAGGTGTGTGTGTATACAGGGGCGCCGTTTACCGACAGGCAAGGCAGGCAAGTGCTTGGACCAGAAGGGGGCTCCCAAAGAAGGTAGATTAAGAAGGTCCACAGCAACGACAACATGAAACACCCTTTAATTTACTGCAACGACATGTCGGGCATTGATCCGGACCAGTGACCTTGTATAAAGTTCACAACTGGACCTTTAATAAAAAAGTTTGAGTACCCCTGAGTTGAGGTACACCTACCCGAGGTAGAACAAAGCACAACCATGTTTTTTCATTACTTTAATACGTCTAGTTTATGAAACGGATTGTTGTATAAAAATATTTCACAGCAAAATTATTTGTTTTGGTTAATGTTTGGAACTTTCCCATAACCGAAAATAGTGAAAATGTGCGCTCCTCTGAAGGGGGCCGTGTTGGCCTTATCACATGTATCCCTGGAAATAATGATCAGAATTTCACCAAATTTGGCCTAAATGTTCACAGAGAGGTAATGCACACCAGATTGCAAAGATTATAGCAATACCTTTTACCTTTTTTGTAATATTAACACTTACACACACATAATTCATATGCCGAAATGGAATAGGACATTTAAAATGCAAAAGGTATGTTTATGCTTTTCTGTCATTTTTAAACTAAAGAGTCCAATCACCCAAAACTGATGAAAGATTGCGTTTCGGGTTCAAAAATGTTTTTGATATAGTTGTATATGGGAGGATAACATGATGTAGTAATGTACTAACAAGACAACATGTTAACTTTTGGTTTCACATGAGGATAATTCATGTTTATTTGTCTGCATTATTTTGTGTTTTATTCTTTTTTTATTTTGAATGCATTATTTGTATTCCATACATTTAGGCTATATAACACACATACAAAATACAAAGCACCCCAGTGTATATATACATACTCTATATAACATATATCATTCATTTAAGATTTGATTTATCCAATCTAATAATTGAAAATGTTTATTTAAATCATGTGAACATATTATGCCAAGAAACCTGTTAGCTCATGGGATCACAGTATCTACAGTATCAACTGTTATTAAAAGATTATGTAAAATACAAACAAAAACTGTGTTTGGAATAGAAAAGTTTGATGTATAAAGCATATATATAATAATGATTATAATAAAAAACATTATTATATATAATATGTTTTGATCTCTTAATCTATGCGTTGAGTCCTTCCCTTCACACAGGTACACCCACAGGGCCCCATTCTGACGGCCATTTTGGCTGCACTGGTTAGCTGTTAGAGGCTGGTGACAGCAGAGGGGGAAGTGAATAGTCAAAAAAACTATTTCTATGAAAAGATAAGAGTCTCTGGTACATATAAATGACATTTTTGGGTGATTGGACTCTTTAGTTTAAAAATGACAGAAAAGCATAAACATACCTTTTGCTTTTTAAATATCCTATTCCATTTCCGCCTATGATTTATGTGTGTTTAAGTGTTAATAATACAAAGTACGTAAAAGGTATTGCTATAATCTTTGCTTTATTGTATGCTTACCTCTCTGTGAACATTTAGGCCAAATTTGGTGAAATTCTGATAATTATTTCCAGAGATACATGGGATAAGGCCAACACGGCTCCCTTCAGAGGAGCGCACATTTTTCGTTTCATAAACTAGACAAATTAAAGTAATGAAAAAACATGGTTGTGCTTTGTTCTACCTCGGGTAGGGGTATCTCAATAACTAAAGCCTTTTTGGGGGGTTTGTTCCTCTACTGTTATGGGCTGTGTGAGTTTAAAGTGTGTCTTAAATGGTGGTACATGGTGTACTTTGACTCCACTATATGTATTTAATACTTACAGATCTGGTAACTACTGTAGTTCTTTTTAAATCTGAATGTGGGAGATAAACATTGTTTGGAGATTTATAGTGACTGAAGTTATTACATTATTATTATCCTACAGGGACTCACTCTCTGAAGTATTTCGACACTGCGTCCTCTGGAGTCCCAAACTTACCAGAGTTTGTTAGTGTTGGGTTGGTTGATGAGGTTCAGATAACTCACTACGACAGCAACACCAAGAGATACGAACCCAAACAGGACTGGATGAACAGAATCACAGCAGAGGATCCTCAGTACTGGGAGAGGAACACTCAGATCTCTCTGAGTAACCAGCAGGTCTTCAAAAACAACATTGAAACTGCAAAGCAGCGCTTCAACCAAACTGGAGGTTAGTTCATGTTTCACCTTCTACTGATAATATATTGTTTATATCTTCATCCTGTACACACACACACACACACACACACACACACACACACACACACACACACACACACACACACACACACACACACACACACACACACACACACACACACACACACACTGACAGTGTCTCTGTCCATCCCATAATAACCACCAGAGGTCTCTTTATTCTCTACATGAGACTAACTCTACTTGTAGTGACTAAAGTTAATTAAATAAAGTCATTCAGAGAATAAACTCGGCTAACGACACGTTCAGGAAACAGTCTGTGCTGAAGTTCTGTTTCATAATGATGTTGTTAGAAAAAGGGATTTATTTCTAATTAATTAAAAAGACTCTGAATGACTCTCTCTCTCTCTCTCTCTGTCTCTCTCTCTCTCTCTCTCTCTCTCTCTCTATGTCTCTCTCTCTCTCTCTCTCTCTCTCTCTCTCTCTCTTCTCTCTCTCTCTCTCTCTCTCTCTCTCTCTCTCTCTCTCTCTCTCTCAGGTGTCCACATTGTCCAGAGGATGATAGGCTGTGATTGGGATGATGAGACTGGTGAGGTCAAAGGTTATCTACACCATGGTTTTGATGGAGAAGACTTCCTGATACTGGACCTGGAGACAGAGTCATGGATCGCTCCAAGACGAGAGGCTGTCCTCACCAAACAGAGGTTGGATAAGGACAAAGCTTTGATGGCAAACCTCAAGAACTACTTCACCCAGGTCTGTCCTGAGTATCTGAAGAAGTTTATGAACAATGGGAGGAGCTTCCTGATGAGAACAGGTAGAGTCACATGACCTGATGGAGTTTCATAAACACCTCCATGTTCATGTCTCCTGTGTTTCTGACATTACAACACATGTCTCACTCTGTGTCTCACTCTGTGTCTCACACACTGTCTCACTCTCTGTCTCACTGTGTCTCACACACTGTCTCACTGTGTCTCACTGTGTCTCACACACTGTCTCACTGTGTCTCTCTGTGTCTCACTCTGTGCCTCACACTGTGTCTCACTCTGTCTCTCACACTGTCTCACTCTGTCTCACTCTTTGTCTCACACTGTCTCACTCTGTCTCACTCTGTCTCACTCTTTGTCACACACTGTCTCACTCTGTAAGTAAGTAAGTAAGTAAAACTTTATTTATATAGCACCCTTCTCAACACGAATGTACAAAGTGCTTTACAGTACAGTACACAATTCACAGTACAACTAAAATGTAGAATAAAAGGCATAAAAAGGCATAAAACAACAGCAGGTAATACATAGGATAAAACATACGATAAAACACCAATAAAAGACAGCTACTAACTCACCTCCTCCGATGCCCCAAAGGCCTGACGGAAGAGGTGGGTCTTTAACTGCCCCTTAAAAATCTCTACTGAGGCAGAGGCTCTTAGTGTCTGGGGGAGTTTGTTCCAAAGCCTTGGGGCCACCACCTCAAAGGCACGGTCCCCCTTGGTTTTTAGCCTGGTTCGGGGCACCCTTAGGAGGCCTTGCTCAGAGGACCTCAGGGCCCGGGTTGTGCTATGAGGGAGGATCAGGTCATTAATGTAGGCTGGGGCTTGGCCATGGACAGCTCTATATGTGAAAACCAATACCTTGAATTGGGTTCTGAGATGGACAGGGAGCCAGTGCAGGGCAGAAAGAATCGGGGTGATGTGGCATGTTTTTTTGGACCGAGTGAGCAATCTGGCTGCAGCATTTTGGACCTGTTGTAACCGGTTTATTGATGTTTTGTTGAGGCAGGAGAACAGAGCATTACAGTAATCCAGCCGGGATGAAATAAAGGCATGAATAGCCATCTCCATTTCTGTGTTTGATAGAACCCCCCTGAGCTTGGCAAAAAGAAGGGGGGCTAAAACAGAACCCTGGGGCAGGCCGCAGGATAGGGGAGTGCTGTGTGATGAGAACGGGCCCACCGCCACGGAGAAACTTCTCCCACTGAGGTACGAGGCAAACCACTGGAGGGCAGACCCTGAGATGCCTACCCACTCCCTGAGTCTATCTAGCATGATGGCGTGGTCCACTGTGTCAAACGCTGCACTCAGGTCCAACAACACCAGAACCACGCAATCACCTGCATCCGATGCCATCATGATGTCGTTGGAGACCCTGAGGAGAGCTGATTCTGTGGAGTGGTGTTTTCTGAAACCTGATTGGAATTTGTCATGGATTTTATTATCATTCAGAAATGTATTGAGTTGGTTAGCAACAACTTTTTCTAAAACTTTTGACACAAATGGGAGCTTTGAGATGGGCCTGTAATTATTCGGGAGTGAGGGATCTAGATTGGGTTTTTTGAGAATGGGCTGAACAACCGCCTGCTTAAAGAATGATGGGACGGAGCCGGAGACAATGGAGATGTTTATAATGTGGAGCAGGGGTGGAGCGACACATGAAAAAACTTCTTTTAGCATAGACGTTGGTAAGGCATCCAGAGGGCTTGAGGAAGATTTCATAGTGCTCACTACAGCGGTCAGGTCGGCTATAGTGATGCAGGAGAAATTACTCAGCGTGGCCTACCTAACTGGACAGATAGGGAGGGGAGAGTGGGAGGGGTTGATGCTCGACCTCACATCAGCTACCTTGTTTATAAAAAAGGTGAGAAAACCTGTCTCTCACTCACTCACTCTGTTTTCTTTCTCTGCTGCATTTCTTTTTATTTGACCAGTGTTTCTGTCTTTCAAGGTGAACTTCTGAATCACATATTTTGTCTGACTAACACTGAACAGTTTCAGATTAGTAAAACATTAGACTCCTCTACAAACAAAGGTATTATTCTGGGATATGGAGACAGAAGACACCATTTCATCTTCACATGATGAAACAGGCGTAGTGTGAGCATCGTGTAATAAATCTGAATATGTTGGTGTGTACAGTGGCGTTTTTATATGTACAAAAGTGGTGGGGCACAAAAAACGTAGATGTCTATATATAAGCTTCTGCAGTGACGTGCAGTGAGGTTCATGGCTGGTGAGGCACTGGCACTGACTCTTCAGGTTTACAAATATTATATTTTGACCTAAACCAAAATATAATATTATTTTCAAAAGCTTTTTTTGTCTGATGCTTCGATTAATTTTAAACAGACAGTTCAACAAAAGGATACCCAAAAAATGTAATTTTATCATTTAAATATTGAATTGTTCTCTCTTAGTAAGATCCCATTTTCAATCAAATTGCGGTCTTACCTTGACTTGAAGATGAAGTCCATTTGCCTATCCTTCTGGACAAAAATGTCTATAACTTTTTTGTAAAAGTCCTCCTTATGTTCTTGTAGTTTCAAAAGTCTATCATAAATCTAATCCATAGATTTATGATAAAAAAATTATAAAAGTAGGGTAGACATGTGGATGTTATCCGGCTGATCAAAACGTGCATTTATCTAACAGGTACGTTTCCCACAGATCTTATTTCCAGCTATTTTCTAAAATCCTCTGGAGAAATCTCATTGCTTTTTTGTCGAGGGAAGCCATGCGCAGCTTACTTCCTGGTTTTAGGACGCGTCACTGCAGCTCTCTCGTCTCCTCTTCACACACCACACTTTTCGCGGCACACGTACTTACAGCCAATCAGCTCTGAATGATTTGAGATGACGTATGGTGGGGATGGTAGCTCCATGCCCCTCTGGTCATTATTTTTTTGCCACACACATTTCATTACAAAATACTCTGAGCATGCGCAGTGTAGTTTTTACAGTCACCGTTGACTTCACAGCGAGAGGAAGGGGCATAATCAGGTTTTGTCCCACATGGCTCTAAACAGCTCAATAGGCACACACTGTGACTGTAGACACACTAATTAGAAGAACACAGACTAAAACAGCAATGTACAGACGAATCAGATGATTAAACATGATCTTAAAATATATTTTATATATTTTTTTATTTTTTTTTTTGCATTTTTGTAATCATTATTTGTAATACTTTCTGCTGACACTAGGTGGGGCTGTGCCCCACCTGCCCCTAATGACCAGTCGCCACTGGGTGTGTAGCTGTCCGTGTTTCATCGTACGCAGCCTTTCTGTCTGGAAAGGATTTAAGACCAAAATACTGTTATTTAAAAAAACTGGAACTATAAAAAGTTTGGCATATTTCTTTAATAAAGAACTTAAACTGTTATTTTATAATCAGACGTGTTGGAATTAACTTTCTTTTGATCAACTATTCAGTGAATGGTACTATAGCACTACACAGTACAGTGGAGATAAATCAAACTTAATATTCTTGTCAGTATAGATTAAGTAATGACTATTTTTCAGATGAATAAATGAATTGTTTACACATTTGAATGTCAAGAAATAGAAACAAATCTTAATTTCAAAACTCTAAGAGGAAATATTCAACGTGCTTCTTTAATCTGAACAACACTAAACAGTATTTGATATTAAATTATATAAAAGTGAGAAGAAAGTCTTTATTTAACCAATTTCTCTGAAACACTGACTCTGTGTTCTCCTTCAGTGATGCTCACAGTACATCATAACTCCCTGTAGTGATATCACTGTGAGTCAATAACCTCTAAAGTGTGTTTGTGCAGAGATCCCCTCAGTGTCTCTGCTCCAGAAGTCCCCCTCCTCTCCAGTCAGCTGCCACGCTACAGGTTTGTACCCGGACAGAGCCATCATGTTCTGGACCAGAGACGGAGAGGAGATTTACGACAACGTGGACCACGGAGAGATCCTGCCCAACCACGACGGATCCTTCCAGATGAGCGTGGACCTGAACGTCTCCTCAATCCCCGCTGAACACTGGGCCAAGTACCGATGTGTGTTCCAGCTCTCTGGGGTGGCGGAGGACCACGTCATCGTACTGGACTCAGCTGTGATCAGGACCAACAGAGGTAAGACTGCATCACAACGGCTCAATGGTTACTTATGGCGCATTTCCACCATGGCGCAGAGCGCGGTTTAAGTGTGCCGTGTCGTGCCGGGCCCGTTTTTGGTTGCGTTTCCACTAGGCCTAGTTTCGGCCCGGGGCTACTTTTTCACCTTTTTTCTGGCCCGACAAAATCGTGGTTCTATCTGGGCCAACAAGCGGGCCAACAACCGGGCTGAATATACTAAACTAGTGAGAGAAGCGCTGGCAAGGGGGCTACAACTACAACAAAATGAACATATTTGACCGTGATTTAATTGTAATACACGTTTCAAAATGATGCCGAAGTAACAACATACTGATACCGGTTAGTAAAAACCATGAATTAATGCTTTGTCAAGTCTGCAGACAGACGGCAGGCGAAACACCTTTTACAATGCGTGTTTTCTGAATGGAGATTGGCTAAGCTAACGCAGTATATGCTCCGACCGTCCACACTCACAACAACGGCCTACAGACATAAATAAACCAGCGACTGTATTCGCCATGACACAGGCAGTCTGTGGTTTGTACTTGTTTAACTTTTGTCGAGTTTCTGAACAGATATGAGGAGCTGTGAGCTCTGAGTGCTAACAGCTAACGGCTGTGTTGTTTTTCTGAAGATGACGTCACGGCTCCGCCTACACTGCATTACTATAGATACTACCCCAGTTCCTAAACTGTAATGGAAGCGCAGCATAAAGTGAGCCGGACCTAACAAGGCCTAACAAGGCCTAACAAAACCATACTAAGTCGAGCGAGGCCTGCGGTGGAAATGCGCCATAACAGTCAACCAGCGACGTGCAGTCAGTGGAGGCAGGGGAGCCAGAGCCTCACCAGTCATACTCCAATGTAACGGAAAAAACAACTAAAGAAAAACGAAATAGTAATAATAATAAAATGTCTCCACTGATCTGTGTTGTAAGTGTGATTTATGTATGATTCTAATCGCTTTTTATAGTCAAAATCAGCAAATTTGCCGAGCTCCGCTACGGGAGCGATGAGAAGTGAGGCAGGGGCGTGCTCTGCCTCTCGTAAGCCCACAGTAACTTGCTGGAGCGCGGGCACTAATGTAGCGCGGGCACTTATTTTGTGAGCGCGCTCAAGCCATTTACTGTGGGCTGAGGTGAGGCACAGATGAGATCTGCCTCACCTCAGAATGCGTCACCCCACAGAAACTGGCTGGAAAGCGGGCCCTAAGCGCATGCCTGTTACCATCTCACTGTAGGTCACCAATGTAATGTATGTAGATCCCTTTATTACATTTATCCTCGCCATCCATAGTCTCTAAATAACTTATTTCACGTATATATGATATTTAGGCTCGCTGCTCTCAACGGCAATGAAAATGCACCAGGGGAGGCAGCCATAACCTCTGCCGCACTAAAGGGGGCGCACGTGAGCCCACAGGTTCTTGTTGCTACTGTAATTCTACGCAGAGACGGTAGACGTAACAACAAACTAGACTTTTGAAACTAGAGGGAGATAAGGAGGACTTTTACAAAAAAGTAATAGAGATTGTTGTCCAGAAGGATAGCATGGACTTCATCTTCAAGTCAAGGTAAGACCACATTTGTAATGAAAATGGGATCTTACTAAGAAAGAACAATCCAATATTTAGATTTTGGGTATCCTTTTGTTGAACGGTCTGTTTAAAATGAATCGAAGCATCAGACTAAAAAAGCTTTTGAAAATAACCGAATATTTCGATTAAGGTCAAAATATAATATTTGTAAATCTGACTCAGTGCCTCACCAGCCATGAACCTCACCGCACGTCACTGCAGTCAACAGACCCTGTGTGATTGTAGTAATGTGTTTTTATTACATGTACAGCACTTTGGCTCGACCAAAAATCGCTTTTAAATGTGCTATATAAATAAAACCTGATTTGATTTGATTTGATTCAACAAACCCTGACAACATTTCATAGTTTCCCTCCCCTGAAACCAGGGTTGCCAACTCTCACGCATCTGGCGTGTGACACACGCTTTCACTCTCAACCTCACGCTCTCACGCTGCCCAAACTATTCTCACGCCAAAAACAAGAATACTGAAGATTAGAAACGGTTTTTGAAAACTTTTGTCACGTAGTGATCGTCTTCTCAATAGAACATCTTTGATAATGTCTTCTGGCCAATCAGAATCACGATAACGGCGTGGTGTTGTTGCAGGAAGTCCCGACGGAGAATACTTTTGCTGTAGTACATCTCTATACAACATTACGTGTTGATAGAATTCAACACGTAATGAAATAAGACCCCACGGTTTGATGATTGATAGGTGTGTGGGCTGTCTTTCATTTTGACACACAGAACAATGGGGGCTATCCACCCTTATCCACAATGTAAAGTAATTCACACAGCCTCTTCCCTCTTCTCTCTGTGAGGAGCAGCAGGTTCAGCTTTCAGAACAAAGTAACACAAAACTAAAATGGCATTAATTTTTTTAAATATGTCGTGTAGTAATAGATTTATTTATTTTTCTTCTCAAGAGAGTACCAGAATGTGTATTTTATGTTAGTATTTAAAAAACTCCTGGGGGAGAATCCCCCCAGACCCCCCTGCAGGGCTTGGGTTTTCAGCATGTCAACTCTTTCACCTGTGGGGAAATTGCAGGATTGGCTCCAGGTCGCCCTTTTTATTTACTACAAGACAAATGTGCCTTTTTATTTCATACATTTCAATTTGGATTGAGACAGGGAAATAATCTAAACCTCACGCGTGGCGTTTCACTGTCGGGGGGAGCGTGTATGTAATTACATTGCAAATACTGACTTGAGCCCCACCACTGTATGGGTTAGCCCTACCATAGATTACCCAACAAAAATACTCTGGAGCCGCAACTGCGGACCCGTATTGCGCATGCGCAGATCTAAGATCCAGTAGAAATGATAAAAAGTAAAAGTCTGCTGCTTATTGTTCTACTAGGCCAACATAGAGTCAAAGAGTATATGAGAGTGAGAGTGTGTTAATGAATATATTTGGCAGTTTGGAGTAAGTCTGTAGATTTGTTTGTGTGTGTGTGTTTCATGTATAGGCCTCTCACGATAATTAATTTTGTTGGATACATTTTCCCGGAAATTATTGCGATAAACGATAATATTGTCGGCACCGTTGTATGACCATTTTAGACCACTGACATAATGATAATATATAATAATTAGGGCTGTTTTTGCGTTAACGCGTTAATAACGCATTAACGCAAAAAAAAAATTAACGCCACTAATTATTTTAACGCGATTAACGCATGTGTATTTTTTGTCCTCGGCCGCCGTAGTTTCAGAGCGCATCGAGTGTAAAATACCATCGACAAGCTGATGCTGACAGCCCCGCTCCTGCCACCCGCTTGTGGCAGACCACACTACCACGCTCACTGGCAGGCCCGGACTGGCCATCGGGAGGACCGGGAAGGAGTGTGTATGTGTGGCGCGACTCGCGCGAGCGAGGCACACCTTACGTGTTGTTGTTGTTGTTAGCATCTGGTGCTAGCTAGCTGCGCTGACGGATATAAGGAGCTGTTTCAATGACATTTCGCCGACAACTGCGCCGAGCACTTGACTTTATGCAGGTAGCCAGACAGTGGGACATTGTACGAAAAGTCAGCACAGTCAGCACGGATAGTGCGCGCAACATGATTGCAGCGTCCAGGCAGCTCCCATTCGAGCATATATGCCTTGAGCTGCACATAGCTCCATAGATCCATCACAGTGTCTCCACACACACACACACACACACACACACACACACACACACACACACACACACACACACCACACACACACACACACACCACACACACACACACACACACACACACACGAACACACACACACTGTATTATTGTATGAGAGAGGTTCCAGGTTGAATTGAGGCGAATATTTGTAATGTTCAGGTTGTTGTGTTTAATATTCATGAGAATATTTGTCATTGTTCAAATGATAATAAACAAACATATAAGCATATGTGTCCACTCATATGTTGATAAGAGTATGAAAAACTTGAAAGATATCCCTCTAAGGTACATTTAGAACAGATAAAAAATGTGCGATTAATTTGCGATTAATCGCGATTAACTATGGACAATCATGCGATTAATCGCGATTAAATATTTTAATCGACTGACAGCCCTAATAATAATAATTCAAGTACATTCTTTCAAACTGCTAGTCACATCCTCATGTAAATGGCAATTTATCGAGGTCAGAAAAGTTATCGAGTTCATTTTTATTTATCGTACGATAAGTCAATTAATTGCTTATCGCGACAGGCACACAATAAAACAGTGGAAACAAACATGTTTGACTTTCATTAGTGAATGAAACTGTGTGCCCTTTATAGTCTGTGTCCATTATTGTGTATTTGAATATATTGTATATATATCCTATATATATGCTAAGGTCCCGCTGCTGACACGATAGCAGTCATTTCGTGCGCATATGTGTAATTAAACCCATGATATCAAAATCTCACTCCAGCCAGGTACCCAAAGTTGGCAACCCTGTTGCTGAAACATGGGTGGCTGCTCTCTTCATCGCTCTCCTCGTCGCTGGGATTGGATTCCTGGTTTACAGGAAGAGGAACGGTGAGAGACCAATCAGAAACCTTGTCTCATGAGTTCTCAGGGTTGTTAATGTAAGGCTTTGAGGTAGCAGATCAAACTCAGAGCTCAGTGTAATGTGGATATGGAAAGCACTTGGTGTGTTTTCTACAGGGATAATCAGTGTGGTCTAGTTCCTTGTTGTGGCGGTGGATTGAAACACTTTCTCTGCTTTTCCTTTCAGCCAATAGAAACAACTTCCGCCAGCTCTGAGCTCACTGAGAGACTGAACCAGCCGGCACAGTGAGGGGCTTCACATCAACTCTCCACCTGTTGCATCAGAGCTCTTTCTCTGCTCTCAAACCTCTCCAGCTGCAGCTTTAGAGTTCAAACCCTTCTGCAGAGTGACCTCAGAAAGGCACGATGCTTTCAGAAACACAAATATTAGAAAATCAATGACATCAGTTCAATAAAATAGTGTAACACCGATTAGAAACATTGACCTGTGCATCAGAAGCAGATCAGAGAAGTGACTCAGGTTCTGTTCTGTGTCTTTAGGGTTATGCATCAGGGGGCGCTGCCACCACATTCTCCCCGTAAACTGTTCATTATTCATCATCTGATCAATAACTGATCATCTGATCAATAACTGATCATATTAGGGTTTGGAAATCAAGCAATAGCTCATTGATTGGAAAACAAAGGAATCATGTTATTTGGATCATGTGGGTTTCACATCAAAAGGTGGCTTTCCCTCTGATTATGGATTTCAATCTAATTCTAAGAGAAGCTAAACCTCTATGTGGTTTCTGGTAAAAAAATCAATATTAAGTAAGAGATTTAAATATGAGAGGCCGTCTAGCTCACAACTCATACTTGGTCTTACAAACAATATCAGAATCTCACATGTACACCACCAGATTCTTTCACACACAGTATCATACCGTCTTTAACGTACTGTCATTCCTTCCTTCATTTACTATCATACTATCATACATAAATAACTATTCTCTCTCACACACAAAAACAAAATCTCTTAAACGCACCATCATACTCTCGTACACACGCCACTATCGTCTTTCACAAACAACTATAATCTAATAGAACATTATAATAGTGTATGTGAAAGAGGATAGTAGTATGTGTGTAATCGGTAAACAATGTATGTAAGACAGAATAATAACCTATATAAGAGGGAATAGTATTTCATGTTAATAACAATAGTCATATTGTGGAGTCTATTTGTGTATAACATTACAAGAGGGATTCTTATTATTACATGATATGCTTATTGTGCTCATGAGATTGCTATGACTATCAAATAAATAGAAACGATCACTAATCTCAGGTTCTGATGGGTTAGATACCAACGAAGGGAATAGTCAGAAGAAAGTTTTCAGCTTGCAATACTAATGTAGCAAGGTCAGGTGCAGACACTGGAAGAATACAAAGAGTTATTCATAAACAGGACATCACTCCGGCCTTGAGCTTTGGGTGAGCTCCGTTCCCACACATAGCAGCCTTATGAAGATTCCACTTTTTCTATAGAAATGTTAGCGAAAACAAATTACGTATGATGGTGCCAGAGTAGGGAGAGACTTCCACAGGCCGGCCGAATGCTGATTGGAGGATCGTGTTGCCAAGAGACTTTTTTCAAAGTCTGTGCATCTACCAAAGAGAACCAAGTCTAAACCACGGTACCTCTTCAGCTAGTCTTGACCAATCATAAATGTACGGGCAACGCCCTGTTTAATAAAAATGTATGCACGCACGAGGTTCGGGGCTCTTTTCCGGAAATAGTGGTTACAGATTACAGCTTTGCTGCCTGTCATTTCTATGACGTGACGGAGCCCTTGGCTAAGTGAATATATATATTTTGCTTTCTCATAATAAATAGTTAAACTTACAAGTTGTCTGTCTTTCCTGGAATTTTGAACACAACAATATATGTAAAACAGAATAGCAGTGAATGAAAGGCCGAATAATAGCTTATATAAGAGGTAATAATAGTTAATGTGAATGACTATATAGGTATGTGTATAAAACAGAATGATAGGGTGTGTGCATAAGAATAGTTATGAGTGTGAGAGAGTATGATTGAAAAGGAAGTGAGTTTGATTGAAAAGGAAGTTGGACTAAATTCTCAGTTCCTGATTGGCTCTACGTTTTTCGTAAGGCAGTAGACTGCTACTAATTGTCCCTATGCAACCTGAAGAGTAAAAGGGTCAAGGCCGTCAGAAAGCAATGACTGTAAGTGTGAGCCTGACACTTACCCCGGACACACCAAGCCGATTTTGGCCGTCGATGGATGTCAGGCCGACGATGAGCGTCCTGTCGCCCTACTCAGATTGGTGTGTCCTGCACCGTCGTGTCTTTTCGGCCGTGACGACACCTTTTTGGCCGAAAACCTACCGATTCGGTAGATTTTCGGCCAAAGAAATCACTCTGATTGGCTGTTCAGCTAGCGAATCAGTGCATGAGAAGCTAAACGGAAGTGAGGGACCCAAACAAACCATTAAGAAGGCAAATCTGAGATTTCATTTAACTCCAGCTCTCGACACAGGTTGGGGAAAGCCCCATGAGCTTCTCGCTGTAGAGTGAAAATGGAACGCACGCTATTTGTTGTTTGTTTATATCACGCAGTCTGTTCTTCTTCTCTCGGTTATCACGCAGTCTGTCTTCCGGTTGTTGCCTCTTTTGAATGACGAATACACACTACCGCCGCCTGCTGGTAAGGAGAGTTATTGCCACTCACGCATGCGCAGTTCGTACGTGCTTCTTGGCCGTCGGCTGAAGTCTTTGCGGTGTGTTCCAGTGCGACTGTTGGCCAAGACGCAGGAGACACAACAGTCGGGTCCGTCTGTGTGAGTTATTTGGTGTCAGCTTGGTGTGTCCCTACCTTTAAATGTATTTTAGGTTAACTTCCTGTTTTATTTAGATGCTTTTATTTTGAAGGCGAGTTTACGCTGTTGACAGGAAGTTGTTGTTGCTATGGAAACAACATGACTGCGAAAAGAAATATCTTCTACATATAAAGACGGAGAAAGTAAAGAATAAAGTGTATGTTTAAATGTTAGCACCCCCCGAAGAGGCACAAGGTTGGTATTTACTATAATATAAAATTGTAGGTTGTGTCCTAATTCGTTTATAAGCTGTTTTGTAGCTTTGCTGTCTGTTTATAGTTAACTTTTGGTAGTATGCTAAAGTGATTCTAATACGGATTGAGCCTAAATGTATTTGTTATTTTTGTGTCTTTATAGCTCTTACGTTGACTCTGGAGTTTCAATAAATTCTAAATCATCAGTAAAGTCTACGACCATATTTCGGAGGGATATGCTACAGCTAGCATTAGCTATATTTACCTTGTTTACACTTAGCGGTCCTAAGTGTTAATCTGTGTATGTTACACTTGCATGGATGAGATTATTAAGTGCCTTGTAACTTCTTTTTTTATAGTTTCACTCCGTTTGAATGTCAGTGGACTGCAAATAAGTCAATAAAGGAGCATGGCTGCTCATTCCCTGGCTCTCAAAAGAGTTTGGCTGGCTGTTTAATCTATGTTCACACTGAGACAGTACAACACATAGAGAGAACAGTACACATATTGTGTAAGTACATACAAGCAGGTCACACAGTATGATCCGTTTTTATTAAAAAGTACAGGCTGCATATGTGTTCTCAGCCTTGGAGAAACTTGACATGTTTTGGGATGTGTCTGAACCTCTCTTTAGTGGTTTAATAAAACAGATATTTGAACGTGAGCCTACTTTGTTCATGTGCTGTTGAGGTTAATGTCAGTAGTTGTGTGCTATAATGTATTTACAAAGTGTGAAGAGGAGGCAACTTTAGAATAGGGAACCTGTGAAATTATGAATAAAGAATGCTGGTGTATACAAGTCTGGCCTAAATCTTCTGTCAGAAAGATTGCAGCAATCCAAGGGGTGTAGATATCCAAACTTTAATTGTTCACAGGAGTTATGGTGTTACAGGATGTTCGTTTGTTATGTTGTGGTTATCTAGGAAATATAAATAAACAGAGTAGATCAAATTAGTGAATGACAATATTAATCCTAATAGTTACGTTACAATTTCCTGCTAGGAACAGTACATACACATAAATGCTGGAACAGTCAGCTGCATGGTAAACAATACCAGAAATGCCCGCAAGAGGGCTCACTTGACCGCAACAAGTGCAAGTGTTTTAACACGTGATAATGGCGGCTTACCCCTAGATTCCACCAGGTCCGTCTGCGCCACGTTACGGCTGAGCCTCGGGGTGTTTCTCAATCGCGAGTAAAGCTGCTTCAGAGCCACTATTTCAAGCATACTACGTCATCGAGTGCCGCCGAGGTACTGTTCCAATCTCCAGCATACTTGGAAATCTACCGAGCCCGGCGTACTCCGTTTGGAGAAATATCGAGGCTGCACATGAGTACACTCTTAAAATCTTCACAATGCTTTGCGCACGGACCAATTTCCCCAAATCTGTGGCGGAAGATGTAAGGCGGGGCCTCTCATATGACGCACACCTGCACACTTGCTAGCCTGTTCCACTCTTTGTTTTCCGAATGGCAGGTAGTATTCTTGACTCGCTTCTGAAGCAAGATGCTCGGCAGACATGTGCTACGAAGCAAGCGTACTCGCGATTGAGAAATGTCATGTTGTCAGTGTTATCGTAACAAATACATGTCATACTCTCCAGATGTCCTTTGTATTCAGTAAAGTTAGACGTTATTTACCGTTTGGCATTTTGACGACACATTGATGGTTTCTGAGTTCATAAATCCAAGAGAATCCTTGCTCACCAACACGGCAGCCACATCGTTTCTCCTCCAACGCTCATGTGAATCTTTGAACTTTCACTTCGTCTAAAAGATTTCTCACAATCTGAGCAGCTGAAAGGTTTCTCCTCAGTGTGGACTTGCAAGTGTTCAGACTACATCTGCGTAAATATCTTCCACTTCTCAGTCAGCAGCCGAGGGGTTTCTCTCCGGTGTGAACCTGCATGTGAAGGTTTAATTCCCCCCTCTGTGTATATCTGTTGCTACACAGAGAGCAGCTGAATGGTTTCTCTCCGGTGTGAACATCCATGTGTCTCGTCAGATGACTCCTGCGAATAAACCTTTTACTGCACAGTGAGCAGCTGAAGGGTTTCTCTCCGGTGTGAACTAGCATGTGTCTCGTCACATGACATCTGCGAATAAACATTTTACTGCACAGTGAGCAGCTGAAGGGTTTCTCTCCTGTGTGAATTAGCATGTGTCGATTCAGATCACTCTTTTTGCTAAATGTGTTCCCGCACTGAGAGCATTTACAGCGTTTCTTTGCAGAACTACGCCTTGAATCACTGACGGGGACTCGAGAGTTTGAACCTGAGGGAGGGTCTCTGGTCTCCTTCCAACTGGCACTGTCTTCAGTGTCAGGTTCAGAAGAGTCTCCAGGGTTGTCCTCAGTCTCTGGTTGTAAACGTGTCTCTGGATCGGAGTTCTTGGCTGGTTCTGGTCCTCCACAGTCCTCTCCATCAGCTTCTGTTTGTCTCTGATGAAGCTGAGAGGACTGAGGTTTCTCTTCATCATCTTCACTCTTCACAGGGACAGGAGTGAATGTTGACTTGTTATCATCCTCCTCCAGCCCTTGAAGCTTCTCTCCCTCCTGACTGATCCAGAGTTCCTCCTGTTCCTCTTTAATGTGTGGGGGGGTCTCAGGGGGAAACTCTTCTTTAACCTCCACCAGTTGGACGTCTGCAGGAAACAGGAAACAGGAAACAGAGACGTTACTGAGAATAGCTGTTGTGTTCATTACAGCTCAAAATCCCCTTCTTTGTTGAGCTCCAACGTTATCAGTTTTCCTATCGGTATAAACAAAATAAAAAAAGTATATAAAATAAATGTAATTGCGCCCTCTTGCTCTCGACGTGCGCCCTCAAACAAAATGCAGATTTCCCCCGTAAAATGTTACAGTGATTCCAGAAAACAATATTTCTGTTCCTCAGAAACTGTAACTCCTCCAGAAATCTGAGAATCAAACAGAGCGTCAGACGACAGAGACTGCTTTGTTTTTACGGAGCTCCGACGTCACGTTGTTGTTTACGTCACGTTGTTGTTTACGTCACGTTGTTGTTTACGTCAGGAGATATCTTGTTTACGGGCGACATGTTCTCCAGAGATTTTATATATCTTATAAACAAGACCAGAGACACAGTACTCATACTACATCTTTCTAGAAACACCCTGCAGTTGCTGAAGATGTTTCTTCATGTGTTTTGGAAAATCTGTGTTTTCATATCTGCATCGTTAAACATCTACCGTAGAGATATTTAAAGTTGCACGCATGAAGGACAGACCCTACTAAAATAAAACATATAGTATATATATATATATATATATTAGGGCTGTCAAGTTAACGCGTTAATGCAATTTTTTAACGCCACTAATTATTTTAACGTGCGATAAACGCATGTGTATTTGTCCTCGGCCCGCCCCGTAGTTTCAGAGCCCAAAGGCTTGACGTTGTTGTTGTTAGTTGGATGGTGGGAGATTCTAGCGAGAGATATGGATACAAGAAAAGGAGTTTTAAACAGCAAGCCAAGCACACAGCTGATGCTGACAGCCCTGCTCCTGCCGCTCGCTTGCAGCAGACCACGCTTGAAAGTTTGCCGGGGAGACGCCTGGACAACAACAGCGATAGCTAAATGGGGGCTACAGCTTAACATTGTGGAGGACGAGGGGCTGCGTTGGATCATTCGGATCGCATCCAACGTGTCGACTGCACATCACAGCGCATTATTTTGACCCTAGGTGGGAACTTCAGTCTCATGCTTTGACTGTTATGAAGACAGAGGAGCGGCATTTCACATTTTGTCTGTTTGAGCAACTGGCTCAGTGCAGAGAAGTACACAGGGTTGAGAGAGAGAGAGAGAGAGAGAGAGAGAGAGAGAGAGAGATAGAGAGAGAGAGAGAGAGAGAGAGAGAGAGAGAGAGAGAGAGAGAGAGAGAGAGAGAGAGAGAGAGAGAGAGAGAGAGAGAGAGTCATTGTTTCAATGATAATAAACAAACATTTGCATAAAGCATATGTGTCCACTCATATGTTAAAAGTATTACAAACTTGAAAAATATTCCTCTAAGGTACATTTAGAACAGATAGAAAATGTGTGATTAATCGCGATTAAATATTTTAATCGACTGACAGCCCTAATATACATATATATATATATATACACATACATATACATATATATATATACACATAAATATACATACACATATATATATACATATACATATATATATATATATACATATATATACATATATATACATACATATACATATACATATATACACATATATACATATATACATATATATATACATATATACATATATATCGGGACAGTTTCATCCCACAGGCCATAAGACTATTAAACAGCTGAACTTTTTAAAGAACATCCATAAACATTCATCTGTCTGCATCTTACTAATTATTTATCTATATATCAGATTCCATGTACTTGTATACAGACTCTTCTTGCACTATTTCTATTTTATTTGTATTAACTTGCACATCTCAAAACATTCTCTTGTCCTATTCTATCAGCGTTATCAGTTCTATGTCCTCTATATATTCATGTTGCTCTGTTGGAGGAGGACTTCAGGTTCTCATCTCCATATCTCCACTGTAGCTGCTACATGATGATAGAGCTTTGAAAGGTTTAGTCTAGTGAGCATCCATTAAAGAGTGCACTGAACCGACCTGTCCTCCGGATCTGAGAATGTAAAACAGCGTCCAGTAGTTTCCGGTCTCTCTCGTGTTCCTCTTTTGATCGAGACAGTTTCTCCTCGTACTCTGATATCGTTCTTTCAAACAGAGCAAAGATCTCTTCAGCAGCTGCAGAGAGTCTCTGCTTCACCAACGAGAGCAGCACAACACTCATGTTCTCACACACACACACACACACACACACACACACACACACACACACACACACACACACACACACACACACACACACACACACACACACACACACACACACACACACACACACACACACACACACACACACACACACACACACACACACACTCCGACCCACACAGTTAATTGTGTTGTTTATTCTCGATCAAACTCTCACTCTGTTGCTAACGTGTTTCCAGCTAGCATGCTAAGCTAACTTCTATATTCGGTAAGGTAGAAGCTCCAGATGAAGCCGAACAGATCAGAGTAACATCGGAGAGTTCATCCGGACACACCGAGGCTCTGGAGGATCAGAACTGCGGGAGAAAACACACTCTTTATCGGGAGAACAAAGAGAGAAAACTGTCGCGACGAGACTCCATGTTGCTATCAGTTAGCAAGAGAGGTCACTTCCGGTGCGGTTTGGGAATTTCAGAATAAAAGCAGGAAGAAAAATAACACCAAAATGATATAATGGCTTTTTAAGTGCAAACTTAGGCGGTAGGTTTCCATGTGTGTAAATATTATGATGTGAAGTGATTTAAGCCTTTCTCCGTCCTCCTCACTCTCTGAGGATCTGTGTCTTCTCATTTACTATCAAAGTGTCTTTGAATAAAAAAGTGATGAGAGTCTGAATATCTGCTTTGATCCTAAACCTGAAACTCTACTTTAAAGAGTCCTCTCCTGCTGATGTTCAGGTGTATATCAGTGTGTAGTGTCTCTACTTTAAAGAGTCCTCTCCTGCTGATGTTCAGGTGTATATCAGTATGTAGTGTCTCTACTTTAAAGAGTCCTCTCCTGCTGATGTTCAGGTGTATATCAGTATGTAGTGTCTCTACTTTAAAGAGTCCTCTCCTGCTGATGTTCAGGTGTATATCAGTATGTAGTGTCTCTACTTTAAAGAGTCCTCTCCTGCTGATGTTCAGGTGTATATCAGTATGTAGTGTCTCTACTTTAAAGAGTCCTCTCCTGCTGATGTTCAGGTGTATATCAGTGTGTAGTGTCTATACTTTAAAGAGTCCTCTCCTGCTGAATTCTCAACTCACCTGACCAGGTTTTACCAATACTGATTCAAAGGCTACGCTATAATCTATTACAATTATAATATTACTAGTGCGTCATTTAACAACCAACCCAGTCTCACGGCATTTCGTGTTATAGTCACGACATTTAATCTATTGATTCGATTTCCCCCTTTTTTCCTTGAAAAGCTAAAGGCGGCTAATGTTGGGCTATAAAGGAACTACAGCACGGTCACATGACTTCACGTCACCACCGCTAAGCTAAAGGCGGCTAATGTTGGGCTATAAAGGAACTACAGCACGGTCACATGACTTCACGTCACCACCGCTAAGCTAAAGGAGGCTAATGTTGGGCTATAAAGGAACTATAGCACGGTCACATGACTTCACGTCACCACCGCTAAGCTAAAGGTGGCTAATGTTGGGCTATAAAGGAACTACAGCACGGTCACATGACTTCACGTCACCACCGCTAAGCTAAAGGCGGCTAATGTTGGGCTATAAAGGAACTACAGCACGGTCACATGACTTCACGTCACCACCGCTAAGCTAAAGGTGGCTAATGTTGGGCTATAAAGGAACTACAGCACGGTCACATGACTTCACGTCACCACCGCTAAGCTAAAGGCGGCTAATGTTGGGCTATAAAGGAACTACAGCACGGTCACATGACTTCACGTCACCACCGCTAAAC
Source organism: Trematomus bernacchii (assembly GCF_902827165.1). Lineage (NCBI taxonomy): Eukaryota > Metazoa > Chordata > Actinopteri > Perciformes > Nototheniidae > Trematomus > Trematomus bernacchii. The sequence continues at coordinate 740,935 of NW_022987607.1, forward strand.
TAAAGGTGGCTAATGTTGGGCTATAAAGGAACTACAGCACGGTCACTTGACTTCTTATCAGTTGTTGTTATCACGGATTTCTGAGCAATGAGGTCTACTCTATGGAAGAAGTAGTAAATGTACATGCAACGGTATATGTACTCTGTAAAAGCTGCAGTACTTCATGCTTAAAGTATGTGATTTGAAAGGCAGCAAATTATGTTTTGTTGATGCTTTCCTGTTGCGTTCCTCTTCCTCCTCCTCCTCCTCCTCCTCCATTGTATGTGAAGTTGACTGACAGGATTGTATTATTGTGTTTCTGACTAACCTGAATTTGACACCGTGGAGACAGCCGTCAGAGAGCAGGGCTCTGATTGTGTCTCACTGAACACACAGAACAATTCATTTTAGGACTAACCTTTAATCAGGTAAAGTACTTTTCTCTTATATTAAATATTAACCTGTTGTTATTGGAACTACTTTCCTACTTTCTTTATTTTTTAAAGAGTGCACACTTAAGCATGGGTTTTTGAGCTGTAATCTAAATGGTGAAACACTTACAAACTGGTGTTTATTGTCATGTTCTCCTTGTACATTTTGTGAGTTTTTTCTTGTAAATAACTGCTTTAATCTTATTTCCCCCATAACAACCTTTTCCTGTTTTACCCAAACCGTGTTGTTCAAATGACTGTTAATGGTTTATTTATTAAGGTAGCTTCCCTCCTGGCAGCTGCCCATGAGCCTTGTGGTTTCACTGATCCCTCGTGGTGTCTCTAGGTGAATCGAGAGGATGAAGAACCTCACGTCTAATTTCATCTTCACCACGGGACTGTTGATGGGATTCTTCTGCCTTCACTTCCTGTTGGACTCAAATTCTATAAAAGGGAGACGAGGACATTTCATCAAACACGATCATCATCATGCAGGTAGGCATCGAGTTATTATCAACTGTGGTTCATATGCCGTCTGTTTTTCAGTCACTTTTTAAAACCAGTTGAAAACCAGAGGGAAAAGTACTCTAAAAGTAGAAGTACTCTGATCTTGTACTTGAGTAAAAGTAGAAGTACTCTGATCTTGTACTTGAGTAAAAGTAGAAGTACTCAGATCTTGTGCTTGAGTAAAAGTAGAAGTACTCAGATCTTGTATTTGAGTAAAAGTAGAAGTACTCAGATCTTGTGCTTGAGTAAAAGTAGAAGTACTCAGATCTTGTACTTGAGTAAAAGTAGAAGTACTCAGATCTTGTTCTTGAGTAAAAGTAGAAGTACTCAGATCTTGTACTAGAGTAAAAGTAGAAGTACTCAGATCTTGTTCTTGAATAAAAGTAGAAGTACTCAGATCTTGTACTTGAGTAAAAGTAGAAGTACACAGATCTTGTACTTGAGTAAAAGTAGAAGTACTCAGATCTTGTACTAGAGTAAAAGTAGAAGTACTCAGATCTTGTACTTGAGTAAAAGTAGAAGTACTCAGATCTTGTTCTTGAGTAAAAGTAGAAGTACTCAGATCTGGTACTTGAGTAAAAGTAGAAGTACTCAGATCTTGTACTTGAGTAAAAGTAGAAGTACTCAGATCTTGTTCTTGAGTAAAAGTAGAAGTACTCAGATCTTGTACTAGAGTAAAAGTAGAAGTACTCAGATCTTGTTCTTGAATAAAAGTAGAAGTACTCAGATCTTGTACTTGAGTAAAAGTAGAAGTACACAGATCTTGTACTTGAGTAAAAGTAGAAGTACTCAGATCTTGTACTAGAGTAAAAGTAGAAGTACTCAGATCTTGTACTTGAGTAAAAGTAGAAGTACTCAGATCTTGTTCTTGAGTAAAAGTAGAAGTACTCAGATCTGGTACTTGAGTAAAGTAGAAGTACTCAGATCTTGTACTTGAGTAAAAGTAGAAGTACTCAGATCTTGTTCTTGAGTAAAAGTAGAAGTACTCAGATCTTGTACTTGAGTAAAAGTAGAAGTACTCAGATCTTGTACTTTAGTAAAAGTAGAAGTACTCAGATCTTGTACTTGAGTAAAAGTAGAAGTACTCAGATCTTGTACTTGAGTAAAAGTAGAAGTACTCAGATCATGTACTTGAGTAAAAGTAGAAGTACTCAGATCTGGTACTTGAGTAAAAGTAGAAGTACTCAGATCTTGTACTTGAGTACCAGAAGTACCAGAGTGTAGGAATACTCTGTTACAGTACAAGTCCTGCATTCAAAATGTTCCTCAAGTGAAAGTAGAAAAGTATTATCATCAAAATATAGTTAAAGTAGCGACAGTAAAAGTAGTGATTGTGCAGATTGGTCCATTTCAGAATAATATATATGATATGTTTTATAATGATTGATCATGAAAGTGTTCTCAAAGCTGGTAAAGGTGCAGCTAGTTTGAATGACTTTGTACTCGAGTAAATTTACTTAGTTACTTCCCACCTCTGTTGACAACGGAGGAAGAGGTGAGACAATGACACCATAGAGGATTAAACCAATAAAGGAACTGGAATAAAGATTAAAAGATAAGGCAAACAAAGAGAGAGAGAGAGAGAGTGTGTGTGTGTGTGTGTGTGTGTGTGTGTGTGTGTGTGTGTGTGTGTGTGTGTTGTGTGTGTGTGTGTGTGTGTGTGTGTGTGTGTGTGTGTGTGTGTGTGTGTGTGTGTGTGTGTGTGTGTGTGTGTGTGTGTGTGTGTGTGTGTGTGTGTGTGTGTGTGTGTGTGTGTGTGTGTGTGAAACATTACCGGGGGACGTAATTAGGACACGGTGACATTAATAAAAATGAAGAAGAACTTCAGTCGTTACAGTAATTTCAACAAAAGTGAAAATCCAATAATAAAATAATAAATGTACAGCATCTATGATCTGCTTCAACAACATGCTTGGGCTACATGGAAGAACTCAAATATCACAATATCTTGGATCAAATACTTCAGTATTGATCTGGTAGGAAAGAGAGGCTGCTCCTAATAACACCGTTCATACCAGTTCTGACTGGTTTAGAAACAGCTGGTTTATTGATAAGTTCAATGTCTGTTTCAGTGTTTCTTGTCTTTTTATTTGTCCTTGATGATGTTGCAAATGGAGGGGACATTTTAAACGACAGCTGAAGACACATCTTTTTAGATTTGTATTAGCGACCCCCCCCCCCTTTAAATGGTCTTTTAGTCTTTATTATTTACCTACTTTTATATTGTTTTATTTATTTTAAAGGGTTTTATCTTACATTATTTATTTAACAGTTTTAATGGCAACATTTCCTTTTACGTTGTTTTAATCTTTATTAGAATTAGGACGTTTTTATTACTATTATCTTTTTATTTTTGTTGAACCTATAAGTTGACTTTATTTGATAGGGTTTCATATTGTTGCTTCGCTTCACTTAGTCTTGAGTCTTATTTATTATTTATTTTATTTGTATTATCTCACCTTTGACCTCCTCGTGTCTCTTAGCCTGTTAACATTTTATATGTTCCTGCATGTATCTGTAAAGTTCTTAACATCTGATCTGAGGGGAACTTCCTGTGTATTTTTAACTGGTGATGTGTCATTTTGTAAATGTGCCGTATAAATAATAATAATTATTATTATTATATCATAGAAGATGTCTCAAGCGTCTTTAACTGATAAACCTCAGGTCTAAAACATCAATGCAACACATTTCTGACACTTTAAAAAAAGAAAATTCAGAAAAATTCTACATTTATTTCAGAAAAATTCTATATTTCTTTCAGAACATTTCTAAAAAGAAATCAGAAAAATGTAGAATTGCCAGAGCCTCGGTGTGTCCGGATGAACTCGGTGTGTCCGGATGAACTCGGATTAAAAATTCTACATTTTTTTCACAACATTTAAAAAAGAAATTCAGAACATTTCTAAAAAAAAATCAGAAAATTTCTACATTTATTTGAGAAAAATTATATATTTTTTTCAGAACATTTCTACATTAGCCAGAGCCTCGGTGTGTCCGGATGAACTCGGATGAAAAATTCTACATTTCTTTCAGAAATATTATGCATTTTTTTCAGAAAAATTATGCATTTTTTTCAGAAAAATTATGCATTTTTTTCAGAAGAATTCTATATTTATTTCAGAGAAATTCTAAACTTATTTCAGAGACATTTACGGAGCCCCTAAAGGGACATGGAAAAAAAATCAATAAAGAGAGAGAGAAAAAAAAAAGTCAGGATAATGGATAAGTATGTCCCTAAAATTCGAAATCCAGTTAGAAATATATCTCAAATAATGTGTGCTCTGTCATTTCCCCACGTAAACTTAACAGTCTGCAATGAAATGGTTGTCTCCTGTGTGCTCCACTTCCTCCTTGGCGCACCGGTAACTTTCTGAAAAAAATTAAATAAAGTCAGGATAACGGGTTAGTTTCTCGTGCGCACGTATTCTTGACTTTATTGTTTCTCATGTCTCTTAAACCGTTATCCCGAGTTTTTTTTTTTATCTTCTTTTTTTCCCCCCACAAGATACTTTCTCGTGCGCACGAGATACTAACCCGTTATCCCGACTTTTTTTTTTTTCTCGCTCTCTCTTTTTTTTTTTTTTTCATGTCCCTTTAGTGGGGGGGGGGGGTTACCTTGGTTGCTGATTGGCTAATGGTTACACAAGCCAAAACATCGTTATGACATCATAAAGTGGCCAAAATCTGATCAGCTCATTTTCAGACAGGTTTTTATAGAAATGGATCAGGACAAAAAGAGAGAGAATCTTTGTTCCTGAAACTTTCAGAGTCTCTTTACACAGAGGGGACACATGTTGATGTAGAAGAGACATGAAGAAGAGGGGACACATGGTGATGTAGAAGAGACATGAAGAAGAGGGGACACATGGTGATGTAGAAGAGACATGAAGAAGAGGGGACACATGTTGATGAAGAAGAGACATGAAGAAGAGGGGACACATGTTGATGTAGAAGAGACATGAAGAAGAGGGGACACATGTTGATGTAGAAGAGACATGAAGAAGAGGGGACACATGTTGATGTAGAAGAGACATGAAGAAGAGGGGACACATGTTGATGTAGAAGAGACATGAAGAAGAGGGGACACATGTTGATGTAGAAGAGACATGAAGAAGAGGGGACACATGTTGATGTAGAAGAGACATGAAGAAGAGGGGACACATGTTGATGTAGAAGAGACATGAAGAAGAGGGGACACATGTTGATGTAGAAGAGACATGAAGAAGAGGGGACACATGTTGATGTAGAAGAGACATGAAGAAGAGGGGACACATGTTGATGTAGAAGAGACATGAAGAAGAGGGGACACATGTTGATGTAGAAGAGACATGAAGAAGAGGGGACACATGTTGATGTAGAAGAGACACGAAGAAGAGGGGACACATGTTGATGTAGAAGAGACACGAAGAAGAGGGGACACATGTTGATGTAGAAGAGACATGAAGAAGAGGGGACACATGTTGATGTAGAAGAGACATGAAGAAGAGGATTTAGCAGAATAGGGGACATTTAAAGAAAGCAGCTCTCTGAGTCTCAGCTCTCTGAGTCTCATCTCTCTGAGTCTCAGCTCTCTGAGTCTCAGCTCTCTGAGTCTCAGCTCTCTGAGTCTCATCTCTCTGAGTCTCAGCTCTCTGAGTCTCATCTCTCTGAGTCTCAGCTCTCTGAGTCTCATCTCTCTGAGTCTCATCTCTCTGAGTCTCAGCTCTCTGAGTCTCAGCTCTCTGAGTCTCAGCTCTCTTTGCAGCTGCTTCAAAGCCTCAGGAGCAGAGAAACTAAACCTCTTCTCCAGTTCAGTACCAAGAGGCAAAGTGTAGTTCTGTGTAAATGTGAGTACCTTCTCCCCTGGTACTCCATCCCCTGGAAGCCCCCGAGGACCCATCGGCCCCTTGAAGCCAGGCTCTCCCTACGAATAAGAAAAGGTCAATTGGTAAACAACACGAGGGTATCATCGGCATGCAGGGACATCCTGAAGTCCTGTCCATGGAGAGGAACACTACGGAGGGGTTTGAGGTAAGATAAGAAACAAGATAAGAAATACTTTATTGATCCCAATGTGGGAAATGTTTGCGTTGCAGCCGCATAAACAGACAAGGCGTTACATTAGAGACATTAAAAGAGTAGAAATAAACAATCCACAATGTAAACATCGTTTGAGGGAAAAGCAAAGACTAGAGATATAAAAGGAGACAGTGGTCATCTATAGAATTAACAGTTTAATGGATTTCTTTTAGTGACAACTGTATTATGTTGGTCATCAAGGATGGGTATCGAACCGATCCGTGCAGACCAACATCATTTGATTTCATTTGTATTTGTTCCTTCATGGTATGCAGAACTTAATGGATAACAATTATCTACAGAACTTGTCTCTTTAAACACACCGTACCCGAAAAGGAGCAGGGAGGAGAAAGTAATCTGATATGACCTGCACCTTTCTCAAAATAAATAATAAATAGAAATAGATGGTCTGTGCTTCATATGTTCTTATTCTCAGCCAATCACAACGTGTCGTAGGACGATAATAATGACGAGGCTCGTCAAGGGTTTTGATCAGGATGTTTTGTGGCTGTGGCTCCGCAGATTAGATGGTTTTCCACCAATCAGAGGGTCGACATGTCAAACTGTCCATGGGCAAAAACCTACATTTGAGAGTGAAGGGTTATCCCTCCTGACGACCAGGCGGCCCCTCAATGGGCTCTGCCGTTATGAGGACGTTTTGGTGAACTCTGGACTCGTGTAAAAGCAGTTTTTAGAGCTCAAACAGTCTCTAAATGTTCTGTATCACATGCATGTCCTACCTTTGGCCCCTGGATGCCCTCTCCTGGAGGCCCCATCAGGCCTGAAGGTCCACTCTGCCCCGTAGAGCCCTGAGGATACAACACATCACGGTACTTTAAAAATACAAGGCTTCATAAACTCATGATGAAATAGAGAGGGTTTTGAAACACACACTGACCTTGGGTCCATAGAGTCCAATCCCAGGAGGGCCTGATGGTCCTGGTACCCCCGACAAACCTCTGTCGCCCTGAAGAACAGACACAAATACACCAATATCATCTACAGCATTATACAAGTCTCTGTTTTAGTCTACCTATTTATCTTCTTGGACACATTTGAGTTTGTTCTATCAACAGTCTTTGGTACGATCGATCCACATGACGTGCTCTACATTCTGCTGCCATGTCCACATTTATGAAGAGGTGTTATGTTCGAAGAATCAAAATGCCTTTATTCGTATTGAAACACTATTCGATAAAGAGCATGCACATACTATTACAAGGAGTTATTCCAATTTACAAGAAATATGTTGAGGCAGTCTCTAATCGGTGAATCATCTTCAGGTTTACGTTACGCTTCGTCTTTTCTAGAAATTTGTTGAAATTGCTTGTAAAAAAACTAATTTTGTAACTATGGTATGTTGAATGGCACTACATTTCCCATGAGCCTTAGCACCCTCACTTCATGCATTGTGTTGCCTCACCTTAGCTCCAGGTAGTCCTTTCCCTTCTGGTCCCATCTCTCCTGGAAGTCCCGGTAATCCAGGCCGACCCTAACGATCACAGAAAACATGTTAACTTTCAAACTTCTGCTTTAAATATGAGGATAATGAAAGTTGAATGAGTGTTTCCTCTCACCTGAGGTCCTGGGGAACTTTCTCCCTTCATCCCTGGAGGTCCAACAGGTCCATTGTTCCCTTTGTATCCCTGCAGGAGGACAGGAAGTGAGACATTGCTGATGTATCTGCATATTAGCAAACAACAATATTGACCTACAGGTGCACATATTCAGATTTATGGTTTATTTAAAATCTCCACATTTTTGAAAAACGTGTAATTCAAAATATTATGATCTCATTTCAAGTAACCAAAAGGACAAATGTCTTACTGTATTTATTAGTTAAAAATGGGTAAACCTATTCTCCTTAATTTAACTTTCTCCATACAGTTTGTCCTCTGTTGTTAATACTTGATATTTGCTTTGAGAAAAATAATCAAAGAAATATGTGACCGGATCAGTTTGTATAACTCTGCTGCTCCATGCATTTCATACATGAAGCATATATATATATATATATATATATATATATATATATGAATCAATATAGTGATTATATTCTGTGTTCACGTTACCTTCGGCCCAATGATTCCCAGACCGTGTTCTCCCACAGCTCCTGAAGGTCCCACAGGCCCCAGATCCCCCTGTTAGAGAACCATTAACTCTCATTAAAACTGCTTTCAGATATTTATACTCTCAGAGCAGGGAGAAGTACTCAGATCTTGTACTTTAGTAAAAGTAGAAGTACTCAGGTCTTGTACTTGAGTAAAAGTAGAAGTACTCAGATGGTGTACTTGAGTAAAAGTAGAAGTACTCAGATCCTGTACTTGAGTAAAAGTAGAAGTACTCAGATCTTGCACTTGAGTAAAAGTAGAAGTACTCAGATCCTGTACTTGAGTAAAAGTAGAAGTACTCAGATCGTGTACTTTAGTAAAAGTAGAAGTACTCAGATCTTGTACTTGGGTAAAAGTAGAAGTACTCAGATCTTGTACTTGAGTAAAAGTAGAAGTACTCAGATCGTGTACTTTAGTAAAAGTAGAAGTACTCAGGTCTTGTACTTGAGTAAAAGTAGAAGTATTCAGATCTTGTACTTGAGTAAAAGTAGAAGTACTCAGGTCTTGTACTTGAGTAAAAGTAGAAGTATTCAGATCTTGTACTTGAGTAAAAGTAGAAGTACTCAGATCTTGTACTTGAGTAAAAGTAGAAGTACTCAGATCTTGTACTTGAGTAAAAGTAGAAGTACTCAGATCCTGTACTTGAGTAAAAGTAGAAGTACTCAGATCCTGTACTTGAGTAAAAGTAGAAGTACTCAGATCTTGCACTTGGGTAAAAGTAGAAGTACTCAGATCTTGTACTTGAGTAAAAGTAGAAGTACTCAGATCGTGTACTTTAGTAAAAGTAGAAGTACTCAGGTCTTGTACTTGAGTAAAAGTAGAAGTACTCAGATCGTGTACTTTAGTAAAAGTAGAAGTACTCAGGTCTTGTACTTGAGTAAAAGTAGAAGTATTCAGATCTTGTACTTGAGTAAAAGTAGAAGTACTCAGATCTTGTACTTGAGTAAAAGTAGAAGTACTCAGATCCTGTACTTGAGTAAAAGTAGAAGTACTCAGATCTTGCACTTGAGTAAAAGTAGAAGTACTCAGATGGTGTACTTGAGTAAAAGTAGAAGTACTCAGATCCTGTACTTGAGTAAAAGTAGAAGTACTCAGATCTTGCACTTGAGTAAAAGTAGAAGTACTCAGATGGTGTAAGTACTCAGATCTTGTACTTGGGTAAAAGTAGAAGTACTCAGATCTTGTACTTGAGTAAAAGTAGAAGTACTCAGATCGTGTACTTTAGTAAAAGTAGAAGTACTCAGGTCTTGTACTTGAGTAAAAGTAGAAGTACTCAGATCGTGTACTTTAGTAAAAGTGGAAGTACTCAGGTCTTGTACTTGAGTAAAAGTAGAAGTATTCAGATCTTGTACTTGAGTAAAAGTAGAAGTACTCAGATCTTGTACTTGAGTAAAAGTAGAAGTACTCAGATCCTGTACTTGAGTAAAAGTAGAAGTACTCAGATCTTGTACTTGAGTAAAAGTAGAAGTACCAGAGTGTAGGAATACTCTGTTACAGTAAAAGTCCTGCATTCAAAATGTTCCTCAAGTAAAAGTAGAAAAGTATTCTCATCAAAATATAGTTAAAGTAGCGACAGTAAAAGTAGTCATTGTGCAGATTGGTCCATTTCAGAATAATATATATGATATGTTTTATAATGATTGATCATGAAAGTGTTCTCAAAGCTGGTAAAGGTGCAGCTAGTTTGAATGACTTTGTATACTGCAGGGTAGCTTGTGGATTTACTCCAGGTGGAACTAAAGTCTGATTTAACACTTGATTATATTTCACATCATTCATCCACATCTGTAAAGTAACTAAAGGGATTACATACATGTAGTGGAGTCAAAGTACACAGTAGCTTAACATTGAAATACTCAAGTAAAGTACAAGTACCTCTAAATTGTACTTATCCATCTAATAATAATAAATAATTGAAGCTCATCTCACCACAAGGGGTCGCCCTCCCCAGTTCTGCCTCCTCCCTGTTCATTGAACCCAGAACACATCGCTCACTAATCACCAGAAAGACGTGATAACACACCGACACATGGATCAATATCATTTTATCTAAACTCAAACACACAATCAATTATTTGTTGATTTATATTCTGTAATCTGAATCTTTAAAGTACCTTAAAGTGTCAGATAATTGAAGTGGAGTAGAAAGTCTTCTCCTTCCTCTCCACCTGATGTTCTTCCTGCCTCAAAAAAAGTAGAAGTTAGCTATTAGCTATAATCTGGCATATTGCATCTCTTCTCTTTGCTGAGATTAATGTATTTGTATGCATGGTCCTTCTATAAATAAATACATGCATATAAATAATTGCAAGTCTCTTCAGTGCGCATGTCACAAAATGATTTAAAAAGAAAAGCCAAATTCTGGAAAACAAGTCACAATCAAAAAACAGAAGTGACATTTTATTAAAAGGAAGTGACATTTAAAAAAAAAGTACCATTTAGAAGAAAAAAAGTCAAATTCTGAGAAAGAAAAGTCTAATTTGAGATGCATTGTGGGACATGTAGTTTATGGGCAACGTGCTTCTGTAAATCATCATGTAACCGTATAATAAACTTTGCAAGCTCTTGTGGGGCCGCAGAAAATGAAGTCACGGGCCGGATTTGGCCCCCGGGCCTTGAGTTTGACACCCCTGAGTATATTTGACCATCTTCACTTACAACCCACTACAGTTCAGTACTTCTACTTTTCCTCAAGTACAAGATCTGAGTAGTTCTGAGTACTTTTACTTTTAAGTACATGATCTAATCTAAGTACTTCTACTTTTAAGTACATGATCTAAGTACTTCAACTTTTACTCAAGTACATGATCTAAGTACTTCTACTTTTACTAAGTTTCATGGTCTGAGTACTTCTACTTTTACTAAGTACATGGTCTGAGTACTTCTACTTTGACTAAGTACATGGTCTGAGTACTTCTACTTTTACTCAAGTACATGATCTAAGTACTTCTACTTTTACTAAGTACATGGTCTGAGTACTTCTCCCCTCTCTTTCTGTTGCTGCTTCCCTCCAGGATCAATAAATCTCTTATCTTGATTGAACTGTGGTTGTATAAAACTTGAAGGTATTTGTATTGATCAGGTATTTGTATTGATCAGGTATTTGTATTGATCAGTTATTTGTATTGATCAGGTATTTGTATTGATCAGGTATGTGTATTGATCAGGTATTTGTATTGATCAGGTATTTGTATTGATCAGTTATTTGTATTGATCAGGTATTTGTATTGATCAGGTATTTGTATTGATCAGGTAGATGTTGATGCTGTTCTCTCTTCAGGTGAACCCCCGCTGTCTCTCTGTGACTCCCCTCATTTCCCCTGAGAGTGACAGAGCACTATTTATTTCCTGCTGCGCAGTTCACAGTCTGAGTCTGAGCAACAGCTCCCCTGCTGGTTGAGTTCGGAACTGTTCCCAGCAGTCACGTGATTTCCTGTAAACAGTCCGACCAGCTGGAGGTGAAATACATCCATGGGTGAAACCACTGCTCCTGAGCGCCATCTAGTGGGAACAACTGGAACTTAAACAATAAAGACGTGTGCAGATCTTTATTTCTCCAATACATCTAAAGCTCTGAGGGTCGAAGAGACCTGATGAAGATATATAGTATACAGGACATGTACCATGTGATGTGAAGTACAATAACATACATTTAAAGTAATTAAACTGTCATTTATTGAACTCCTTATGAAGCCCCGTCTGTGGGATTAGTTTTGTGTCATAAAGATAAAGAAACACTTTCTCAGAATAAAGCAAAACTAAGAGTTTAAGAGAAAAGAAAACTGAGTCAAGCAAAATAAAATTAATTTCAAAAATAAAACTATAAGTTGCAAACAAATCATTTATGTAATCATGTAAACATGTAAAAAGTATTTTTTCTTTATTTTAACATATATTTTTGTTTGCAGTTCTCTTTGCTTCTTTCTCAATGATCAGACTCTCTCGTTTGCACTCTTCTGACCATACATCCAAGTGGGCGGGACTTTCAGGGGTTGCGTCCCCATTGGCTACTTAGTTTTTGAGTGACAGCTCAGTCCTCCCGCGATTGTACAGTGCAGCTGCAGTCAACACAGTAGCTGAGCACGGACAGAAGACGCCCAGAAGAACCAGCATTTCAATTATTATAATACTCAGGGCCGGGTTTTGGCAAAGACATACATGTCCCACAATGCATCTCAAATTAGACTTGTTTTCTTATAAATGGTACTATTTTAATAAAATGTCACTTCTGTTTTTTGATTGTGACTTGTTTTCCAGAATTTGGCTTTTCTTTTTAAATCATTTTGTGACATGCACACTGAAGAGACTTGCAATCATAGGCGGTCACCTAGGGCGCCAGATATGAATCAATATAGTGATTATATTCTGTGTTCACGTTACCTTCGGCCCAATGATTCCCAGACCGTGTTCTCCCACAGCTCCTGAAGGTCCCACAGGCCCCAGATCCCCCTGTTAGAGAACCATTAACTCTCATTAAAACTGCTTTCAGATATTTATACTCTCAAAGGAGGGAGAAGTACTCACATCCTGTACTTGAGTAAAGGTAGAAGTACTCACATCTTGTAGTAAAAGTAGAAGTACTCAGATGGTGTACTTGAGTAAAAGTAGAAGTACTCAGATGGTGTACTTGAGTAAAGGTAGAAGTACTCACATCTTGCAGTAAAAGTAGAAGTACTCAGATCCTGTTCTTGAGTAAAAGTAGAAGTACTCAGATGGTGTACTTGAGTAAAGGTAGAAGTACTCACATCTTGCAGTAAAAGTAGAAGTACTCAGATCCTGTTCTTGAGTAAAAGTAGAAGTACTCAGATCCTGTACTTGAGTAAAAGTAGAAGTACTCAGATGGTGTACTTGAGTAAAAGTAGAAGTACTCAGATCCTGTTCTTGAGTAAAAGTAGAAGTACTCAGATGGTGTACTTGAGTAAAAGTAGAAGTACTCAGATCCTGTACTTGAGTAAAAGTAGAAGTACTCAGATCCTGTACTTGAGTAAAAGTAGAAGTACTCAGATGGTGTACTTGAGTAAAAGTAGAAGTACTCAGATCTTGTCCTTGAGTAAAAGTAGAAGTACTCAGATCTTGTACTTCAGTAAAAGTAGAAGTACCAGAGTGTAGGAATACTCTGTTACAGTAAAAGTCCTGCATTCAAAATGTTCCTCAAGTAAAAGTATAAAAGTATTATCATCAAAATATAGTGAAAGTAGCGACAGTAAAAGTAGTCATTGTGCAGATTGGTCCATTTCAGAATAATATATATGATATGTTTTATAATGATTGATCATGAAAGTGTTCTCAAAGCTGGTAAAGGTGCAGCTAGTTTGAATGACTTTGTATACTGCAGGGTAGCTTGTGGATTTACTCCAGGTGGAACTCAAGTCTGATTTAACACTTGATTATATTTCACATCATTCATCCACATCTGTAAAGTAACTAAAGGTATTAAATACATGTAGTGGAGTCAAAGTACACAGTAGCTTAACATTGAAATACTCAAGTAAAGTAAAAGTACCTCTAAATTGAACTTATCCATCTAATGATAATAAATAATTGAAGCTCTTCTCACCACAAGGTGTCGCCCTCCCCAGCACTTGGTAGTGGACATCTCCAAGAACCTGATGCTTTGATAGCACACAGGTCTGTGTCAAATAACACACTCTCACATGACTCACTCTAAAGTCAATGGCACACAAAGAGGGGTTCATTTAGCACAGACGTGTCAAACTCAAGGCCCGCGGGCCAAATGTGGCCCGCCACGTCATTTGATGTGGCCCGCGAGAGCTCGCAAAGAATATAAACAGTTTATTATACGGTTACATGCCGTTTAAGCACGTTGCCCATAAACTGCATGTCCCAAAATGCATTTCGTTTTGTGACGTGCGCACTGAAGCGACTTCCTATCAGCAGCGGCACTCTGAGGCGGTGAGTGACCAGTGTGTGACTGTGAGTAACACAGAGTTGAAGGAACATCATTTACAGCGGCACAGAGACACCAAACACGGAGCAAAGTCTGCTTCAGCAACCGAGACAAGCAACTCCAGTCCCAGAACAAACAGACAGAATGACCCGCTCTTTAAGAATCAGTCGGTGTTGCTGCGGCTCAGAGACACGCATGGATTTATTATGTTTTAGAAAAACTCGCGTTACGGTTATTTCCGGTTTCTGGTTGATTAAAATATATGAGGTCTTGGCTTGCAGAGTATGAACGTCTTTTTGCTATATTCAGACGATAAATACTTGTCTAAAGTTTGTAAAGGAAGGAGGAAAACTTCCGCGATCCCTGTCCCCTCTCACTCTGTTCCTCCTCATCACGCCGCCGCCCCCCCCCCCCACTCACTGCTTACTGAAATAGTGAGTGACAGGTGATAGTAACACAGCAGGATCTGGGACAGGGGGTTCTCAAAGTCTTGGCTTTCAGACTATTAAAATATTATTGCTGAATTCAAATGAAATATAGCCTATTTAAATAATGCTTGATATACAAAAGAAAAATACTTTATTATTCACAAAAAATAGATTTCACAAACATTGTATCTCTTTTTGATAAGATATGATGAGGCTAACTACATTTCATAAATTCATGGGATTTATGTAACAGTAAGAGAGTGAAATGTTAGTCTGAGCCCACATACAGTATTTTTGTGTCTACGTGCACAATACATTAATGCACAACCATGTGCTTTCAGACGTAGTTATTGCCAAAACCAATAATACTCCAATGCAGAGGCAATATTGTTATACAGTATAAAACATTATTTTGATATTTATATATGTATATTTATATAGTGTTAAAATTACAACCGGCCCTTTGAGGGCAACCATAATGCTGATGTGGCCCGCGATGAAATTGAGTTTGACACCCCTGATTTAGCACGACACATTTCAAATAACTAAAGGACAAGTTATACAAGGAAGTAGAAAGAAAGGGAGGTGATAGAAAACTATTTCTGCTAAAAAGTTAGCAATGATTGAGAGTCAGAGCTAAACATTTCAGATGTGTGTATCTCACACTGCACTGTCACTTTTATTCATATATCTTTGCTTCTCAATGAGTGTTTTTAAATATCAATTCATAATATGTTTCTTCTTAATGCTCTTAATGTCTTTCATTTGTGTAAAGCACTTAGAATTGCCTTGTGTTGAAATGTGCTATATAAATAAACTTGCCTTGCCTTCACTTTCGATACACAACCTGAATGAGGCAGATTTACCGAGCAACAAGTGACGCGACGCTCAGACTGAATTCTCATTGGCTCAGACGGAGCTGGTGTTACCTCCTTCTGTGTGTCTCTCTCATTGACATCCCGCTCTGTAGAAAGGACGGCTGTGTTTCTGTGGATAAAGAACATTTCACACAGAAAGCCTCGTGAGATCAAGATGAAGTTGAAGATGTTGCTGTTTCTGCTTCTCCTGGGAATAGTAGGCCCACACTGCACATCTGCACGTGAGTCTTTTGATTCTTTACGTTGGGAAATAAGAAATGCTCGAATGTGTTTACAGTAGAGGAACTAAGGCCCCTAAAAGTTGAGTTGAGGCTACCCCTACCCGAGGTAGAACAAAGCACAACCATGTTTTTTCATTACTTTAATACGTCTAGTTTATGAAACGGATTGCTGTATAAAAATATTTCACAGCAAAATTATTTTTTTTGTTTAATGTTAGGAACTTTCCCATAACCGAAAAATGTGCGCTCCTCTGAAGGGAGCCGTGTTGCCCTTATCCCATGTATCTCTGGAAATAATGATCAGAATTTCACCAAATGTGGCCTAGATGTTCACAGAGAGGTAATGCATACAATAAAGGGTTAGGTTAAAGATTATAGCAATACCTTTTACCTTCTTTGTAATATTAACACTTAAACACACATAAATCATAGGCGGAAATGGAATAGGATATTTAAAATGCAAAATATATGTTTATGCTTTTCTGTCATTTTTAAACTAAAGAGTCCAATCACCTAAAAATGTCATTTATATGTACCAGAGACTCTTATCTTTTCATAAAAATCGTTTGTTTGACTATTCACTTCACCCTCTGCTGTCACTCTAACAGCTAACCAAGCCAAAATGGCCGTCAGAATGGGGCCCTGTGGGTGTACCTGTGTGAAGGGAAGGACTCAAAGCATAGATTAAGAGATCAAAACATATTATATATAATAATGTTTTGTATTATAATCATTATTATATATATGCTTTATTTATCAAACTTTTCTATTCCAAACACAGTTTTTGTTTGTATTTTACATAATCTTTGAATAATACTGTAGATACTAGATACCCTTGAGGGGGTTTCCCGACATGTCGTTGCAGTGAATTAAAGGGTGTTTCATGTTTTCGTTGATGTGCAGTGTTAATTTCGTCAACGTTAATACATTATTTCCGCTCTCTTCACTCCAGAAGAGCGATCTCCCTGTCTCTCTTACCCCTTTCACACCAAGGCTTTTCCCGTTCTAGCTCCGTGCTAGAGCTTTTCTGGTTCAGAACTGGTTCTTCGGTTCAGCTCCCGCTCTGTTCACACCGCTCAGAGCCCGACTGGTGCTGCCGCTGCTGCGTCATGACGTCACAGTTTACGTCGCTGATTTTCTCCCCAACGGAGCTCACCTCACAACAACAACGGGCCGGGGACTGCGTCGGGTCGATGATCGTGTTGCTTTTAATCATACGAAGCCAGATTAAATTAAATAACGACTTCTCCAACCTTATACTTTTCTCCAGAGTGCCGTGGTTCATTGTTTATTAATGTGTTTCAGCGGCATTTACCGACCGCTGCAGTGCTGACTGCTCTTCAACGGGAGTGTATTCTCCCGTTAGCTCCGGGTTAGCTCACACGGCTCTAAAGTATTCACTGTCTGACTGTCACACAAGCAGCTGATACATATCCCCAGTTCCCCTTAAGTGAATGTGTGTCAGTCTGAATTGACGCTGTTTGGTGTCAGTCTGAATCGACGCTGTTTGGCATCACAACGCTGTTATGAAAGTTTCTCTGGTATAACATGGGTGATGCTAGCATAGCAACCGAAGCTAAACTGACTACTTGCTAAGCCGTTTTCTACAGGCACTTTTTACCGGCGTATTTTTCATTATGATTCTACTCGGACATGACAACCTGTGCAGCCCATGTATTGATTCCATCCGATAGCTGCTATAATAATAAACAAAACGTCTGCCTGCTCTCCACAATGATCAATAACAGCGAACGGATGGTCAAAGTAAGGTACAAATAAACAGAATCACACGAAGCCTGGTTAGTGTTGCCTGACTTTATAAAGCGTGTTTTTTTTTTACAAGTGTGTGGTTGCGTTCTAGTCACTTTGCTCAGCACTACTGCTTGTTACAACTTTTATTTGCCGTACTCGCCTTAACTGTTAGCTCAGGTTAATCTCGCCCCCCTCCGACGTAAGCGTGACGTATGCGGTTCTTGCTTCTAGACGGACAACTTTTTGGTGCTCGAAACGAACCGGATTCCGGAGCTTAGAGGCTGCTCCGCTGCGGTGTGAACAGGAAAAACCGGTGCTTTTCAAGCTCCAGCTCCGAACCGGCCCTGGAACCGCGTTGGTGTGAATGGGGTATCAGTGTGCGGGGGGCGGGGCCTAACAGACACACTGCAGCGGCAGACAGATCTGCCGGGGACGGAGCGTTCAGAGAGTATAGAGACACTCTACAAGGCTCGATGTGGACAAAGCTCGTTTGCCATTAGTGTTTTCGCGTAAGCGCGTTGACACGAGTAGAGTAGTCTGTTCAAACAGCCGGCCAAAAGGCGTCATATTCAGTCGGAGAAATGCACAATTTTCGACTTCCTTAACTCGTAGCTCTGTTGCCCCAATTACGAGTAACGTTATCACATCAGGTGCGCAGAGGTGGGAGAAGTACTCAGATCTTGAAGTTAAGTAAAACAATACCAGAGTGTAGGAATACTCTGTTTCAGTAAAAGTCCTGCATTCAAAATGTTCCTCAAGTAAAAGTAGAAAAGTATTCTCATCAAAATATAGTGAAAGTAGCGACAGTAAAAGTAGTGATTGTGCAGATTGGTCCATTTCAGTATAATATATATGATATGTTTTATAATGATTGATCATGAAAGTGTTCTCAAAGCTGGTAAAGGTGCAGCTAGTTTGAATGACTGGAGACTGCAGGGTAGCTTGTGAATTTACTCCAGGTGGAACTAAAGTCTGATTTAACACTTGATTATATTTCACATCATTCATCCAGATCTGTGAAGTAACTAAAGGTATTAAATACATGTAGTGGAGGAAAAGTACACAATGTACCTCTGAACTGTAGTGGAGTAGAAGTACTAAATAGCAACACATTTAAATACTCCAGTAAAGTACAAGTACCTCAACATTTTACTCAAATACAGTACAATATAATAACATAATTATATATATTTTATTTATTTCACATTTAAATAAAGCAATGTTAATTTGTTTAGTTTTTCCCTATGAATAACAAAAAGTACCTACAAGAATACCGTTAAAGTACCGGATCGATAAGCAGTATCGATAAGAGTAGTAGTACCGTTAAAAACCTTAACGATACCCATCCCTAGATATTACACAAGTAAAGTGTTAAGAGAGTGAAATGTTGCTTTACGAATTTCAACACTTGATGTTGTCGTGCTACGACCCTTAGATAGAAAAAGAATTGGCTAAATTTGCTGAATTGTACAAATAGCATACTGTTAAATGTGTGAGTTGTCATTATTAAGGACGGCGATAGTGTTATGGCAGAATGTTTATCACAGCGTATTTCTGGTATATTCATTAATGTCACATGGTATTAAGCAACAGTATAGTGGACGGTGTGTTGTTCATTTGGTTTGCTGGAAGGAGGCCCATCTATAGGCAACCAGCTGAAACTCTTCAGCAGCAGTTGTATACATTGGCATGTGTGGTAGCTGCTAAATAAGGTCATGAAATCTGGGATCATGTAGAACTCAGAGGATGCAACATGTATGACTGTATAAGGTTGGAACATGTCCAAGTTTAGGAGAACTGACAATGTGTGTGCGTTAAACATGATTAGGGAACATGTTCGTGTGTCATTTAGAAAACCTATATCTCCCCTGTGTTTTCTTGTGTTCGTGGGGGCAGTTCCGCGATTGGCTGCTGTGGCAGCAGGTGATGATTAATCTCAACTATTTCTGTGTTTGTGTTTCATTGATTCCTCTCTGTTTCATTCTTTCCTGTTGTGTGAGTGCTGGATCTCCAGAACAATAGCATGAAGAATATCACTAGTCATTGTATTCTATGGAGCGTCTAGGTTCATCTTAAAAGTAGGAATTAGGCTAAATGTCATCCTTATGACTGATTTGAATGGAATAACAACAATTGGTTATATCAAGTATATGCAAATACAGAGGGCCTCAGTGTATACATATACCCTCTATAATTACTTATTCATTGATGATTCTATTCATTATTAATCTTTGATTGTTCTAGTTAAAATGATGTGTAAGTTGGCTGTGCTTGTCTTTAACCTTGGACAAGTGATGAAAGACTCAAAGAGCTGTGGATGCCTTGAGGGGACCATAGAGGATGCTTCTGCACAGGGTCCAAATGTTGTGCTATGCTCCTGCTAATATTTATGGATTTATAAACAAGATGTTACTGGGTTTATGCAATACCATAAACTGGTTATGTTTAAGGAAAGATTGCGTTTCGGGTTCAACTATGTTTTTGTATATAGTTGTATATGGGAGGATAACATGATGTAGTAATGTACTAACAAGACAGCATGTTAACTTTTGGTTTCACATTGAGGATAATTCATGTTTATTTGTCTGCATTATTTTGTGTTTTATTTATTTTGTATTTTGAATGCATTATTTGTATTCTATACATTTAGGCTATATAACACACATACCCCAGTGTATATATACATACTAACATATATCATTAATTAAGATTAATCTTTGATTTATCCAATCTAATAATTGAAAATGTTTATTTAAATCATGTGAACATATTATGCCAAGAAACCTGTTAGCTCATGGGATCACAGTATCTACAGTATCTACAGTATCTACAGTATCAACTGTTATTCAAAGTATTTAATTATGTAAAATACAAACAAAAACTGTGTTTGGAATAGAAAAGTTTGATGTATAAAGCATATATAATAATGATTATAATAAAAATCATTATTATATATAATATGTAGGTATATAATATGTTTTGATCTCTTAATCTATGCTTTGAGTCCTTCCCTTCACACAGGTACACCCACAGGGCCCCATTCTGACGGCCATTTTGGCTGCATTGGTTAGCTGAAACTAAAAAAAATATTTTTATGAAAAGATAAGAGTCTCTGGTACATATAAATGACATTTTTGGACTCTTTAGTTTAAAATGACAGAAAAGCATAAACATACCTTTTGCATTTTAAATATCCTATTCCATTTCCGCCTAGGATTTATGTGTGTTTAAGTGTTAATATTACAAAGAAGGTAAAAGGTATTGCTATAATCTTTGCTTTATTGTATGCATTACCTCTCTGTGAACATTTAGGCCAAATTTGGTGAAATTCTGATAATTATTTCCAGAGATACATGGGATAAGGCCAACACGGCCCCCTTCAGAGGACTCCACATTTTCACTATTTTCGGTTAAGGGAAAGTTCCAAACATTAACCAACATTTTTTATTTTGCAGTAAAATATTTGTATACAACAATCCGTTTCATAAACTAGACAAATTAAAGTAATGAAAAAACATGGTTGTGCTTTGTTCTACCTCGGGTAGGGGTATCTCGATAACTAAAGCCTTTTTGGGGGTTTGTTCCTCTACTGTTATGGGCTGTGTGAGTTTAAAGTGTGTCTTAAATGGTGGTACATGGTGTACTTTTCCTCCACTACATGTATTTAATACCTTTAGTTACTTCACAGATGTGGATGAATGATGTGAAATATAATCAAGTGTTAAATCAGACTTTAGTTCCACCTGGAGTAAATCCACAAGCTACCCTGCAGTATACAAAGTCATTCAAACTAGCTGCACCTTTACCAGCTTTGAGAACACTTTCATGATCAATCATTATAAAACATATCATATATATTATTCTGAAATGGACCAATCTGCACAATGACTACTTTTACTGTCGCTACTTTCACTATATTTTGATGATAATACTTTTCTACTTTTACTTGAGGAACATTTTGAATGCAGGACTTTTACTGTAACAGAGTATTCCTACACTCTGGTACTTCTACTTTTACTCAAGTACAAGATCTGAGTACTTCTACTTTTACTCAAGTACAAGATCTGAGTACTTCTACTTTTACTCAAGTACAGGATCTGAGTACTTCTACTTTTACTCAAGTACAAGATCTGAGTACTTCTACTTTTACTCAAGTACAGGATCTGAGTACTTCTACTTTTACTCATGTACAAGATCTGAGTACTTCTACTTTTACTAAGTACATGATCTGAGTACTTCTACTTTTACTCAAGTACAGGATCTGAGTACTTCTACTTTTACTCAAGTACAAGATCTGAGTACTTCTACTTTTACTAAGTACATGATCGGAGTACTTCTACTTTTACTAAAGTACAAGATCTGAGTACTTCTACTTTTACTAAAGTACATGATCTGAATACTTCTACTCTTACTAAGTACATGATCTGAGTACTTCTACTCTTACTAAAGTACATGCTCCGAGTACTTCTCTTACTAAAGTACATGATCTGAGTACTTCTCTTACTAAAGTACATGATCTGAGTACTTCTACTCTTACTAAAGTACATGATCTGAGTACTTCTACTCTTACTAAAGTACATGATCTGAATACTTCTACTCTTACTAAGTACATGATCTGAGTACTTCTACTCTTACTAAAGTACATGATCTGAATACTTCTACTCTTACTAAGTACATGATCTGAGTACTTCTACTCTTACTAAAGTACATGATCTGAGTACTTCTTCTCTTACTAAAGTACATGATCTGAGTACTTCTACTCTTACTAAAGTACATGATCTGAGTACTTCTACCTCCTCTGGGGACCATGTAATATGTAAGCAAAGTTCCCACTGGTTAATGGTGTCTGTGAAATGATAGAACACCTTTGAATATATAGTATTGATCAGGTTTGATGATGAGATCTTCCAATCTTGAAACACATCACCCTCACACCTCTCTGCTGTGGAGCTTTATCCTTTCATTTCTTAAAGTCACAAGATGGCGTTGTTTTCCTGCTGAAGCCAAACCACTTCCTGCTTTGTTGCACAATATTTAATACCGGTCACTAATGTAACGTTATTTATTAATTATCTTTATTTCACTTTAACTTTATTGTGCACGCTCATCAGGAAATATAAAGTTAAATCTGTAAAAAGAAAAGTACATATTTAATTATATTAGATTAGATTCAACTTTGTTGTCATTGCACAGAGTACATGTACTAAGACAACGAAATACAGTTAGCATCAAACCAGAGGTGCAGAACAAGTAGTAAAGTGCAGAGTGATGTGTAGTATAATATATATATATATATATATATATATATATATATATATATATATATATATATATATATATATACATATGAGGATATAAACAAAGTGAAGTATTTACACTATGAACAGTATAAGGAGGTATACACATTATGAATACTCTATAGATCAGGTATAAATACACACAGTGTAATACAGACACAATACACAATAAATATGAATATATATTATAGACCGTTATTGACATTTCAAAATGATATTAATACATATGAGTTGTCCATATCAAATCTAGTTGTTTTCTAAATGCAGAGAAGTGGACGTAAGTGAGAAAGTCCCTGAGTATCCAGGGGTTTGGTTTCTGACTGAAGAGCAAACAGCAGAAGAAGAAATCATATAGAACCTGCTCCCTGTCATTACACATGAAGAAGAGAGAGATAGATCTCTGGGAAGCAAATCACAATTCAACGAGGTCAACATCAATATCAAGTTCCTGTTGTTGTTGTTGTTTACATGTCTGCTTGACTGTAGTACTGCATACTGAGAGAACATCACACTGATACTGACATGTACTGAGAGAACTATATGATGCTGTTTAGTAGATCCATAAATCAGGAGCTGCTGTTAGTTCTGGATATTCATGTATTACAGATATATGTATTCATGTATTACAGATATATGTATTCATGTATTACAGATATATGTATTCATGTATTACAGATATATGTATTCATGTATTACAGATATATGTATTCATGTATTACAGATATATGTATTCATGTATTACAGATATATGTATTCATGTATTACAGATATATGTATTCATGTATTACAGATATATGTATTCATGTATTACAGATATATGTATTCATGTATTACAGATATATGTATTCATCTTTCACAGATATATGTATCCATGTATTACAGATATATGTATTCATGTATTACAGATATATGTATTCATGTGTTACAGATATATGTATTCATGTATTACAGATATATGTATTCATGTATCACAGATATATGTATCCATGTATTACAGATATATGTATTCATGTATTACAGATATATGTATTCATGTATTACAGATATATGTATTCATGTATTACAGATATATGTATTCATGTATCACAGATATATGTATCCATGTATTACAGATATATGTATTCATGTATTACAGATATATGTATTCATGTATTACAGATATATGTATTCATGTATTACAGATATATGTATTCATGTATTACAGATATATGTATTCATGTATCACAGATATATGTATTCATGTATTACAGATATATGTATTCATGTGTCACAGATATATGTATTTGTGTATCACAGATATATGTATTCATGTATTACAGATATATGTATTCATCTATTACAGATATATGTATTCATGTATTACAGATATATGTATTCGTGTATTACAGATATATGTATTCGTGTATCACAGATATATGTATTCATGTATTACAGATATATGTATTCATGTATTACAGATATATGTATTCATGTGTTACAGATATATGTATTCATGTATTACAGATATATGTATTCATGTATTACAGATATATGTATTCATGTATTACAGATATATGTATTCATGTATCACAGATATATGTATTCATCTATTACAGATATATGTATTCATGTATTACAGATATATGTATTCATGTATTACAGATATATGTATTCATGTATCACAGATATATGTATCCATGTATTACAGATATATGTATTCATGTATTACAGATATATGTATTCATGTATTACAGATATATGTATTCATGTATCACAGATATATGTATTCATGTATCACAGATATATGTACTCGTGCAGGTGGATGAGCAGAAAGGCCACGCTCTGAGAGATTCAGAGTTTCTCTGACACTTTGAACAAACACTTTATTTCAAACTCAAACGTCCCGCTCCGATACAAATAAATAACAGCTGATATATTTATTTGTAAATTCCCAAATATCTTTGATCCAGCAAATATTTGAAGTTTTAACAGGTAGTTAGATTTGTGGGTACTTGCTGAATCTTTGATTATCTTAAATAGTGGGAGTTGAACTTGAATATAATATTTCACATCAAGAGATGTGTCAGAGAGAGACTGGATCAGAGCTTTGGTATTCCTGATGGTTTTATAACATCATTAAAATGTATTTTCCAAACCTCAGGAAGAAGAAACATAAGTTATCATTGAAAGTACAGAGCAGAGACCATAAGGGACGAAGTCTAACTAAACATCTAATGTTGAATCTGTTGATTCCAGAAAACTACATTATCAAATCCTGCAGTGTAAATATTACGGTCTGAGGTTTGTGAGTTCAGATTTATAAATGATCTGATAAGAAAGACTGTAAACTTCAAATGATGCTTAAAAAACTAAACTGGAGTTTCTCTTCTGATTAAGAAATGATGCCTGTTTCCTATCAACGACATTCAGGTCCTCTCACGCAGGATTTACACATTTATTAATAATAATAATCATTTCAAACTCTTCTGGAACATAAATGTGTCTTTAGTTTTGTTTCTGTTTTAATATAATGTAAAAAGAGATGATTTGATGTCTTGGCTGTGATTTTGTGCAGAAAGAGAACAGTTTATTTATAACGACTGAAGTTATTACATTAATATTCTCTCACAGGGACTCACTCTCTGAAGTATTTCCGCACTGGCTCCTCTGGAGTCCCAAACTTCCCAGAGTTTGTGGTGGTTGGGTTGGTTGATGAAGTTGTGATGACTCACTACGACAGCAACACCAGGAGGGAAGGACCCAAACAGGACTGGATGAACAAAATCACAGCAGAGGATCCTCAGTACTGGGAGGGGCAGACTCAGGCGTCACTGGGTGCCCAGCAGGTCTTCAAAGTCGACATGGAAACTGCAAAGCAGCGCTTCAACCAAACTGGAGGTTAGTTCATGTTTCACCTTCTACTGATAATATGTTGTTTATATCTTCATCCTACACACACACTCACACACACTCTCTCTCTCTCTCTCTCTCTCTCTCTCTCTCTCTCTCTCTCTCTCTCTCTCTCTCTCTCTCTCTCTCTCTCTCTCTCTCTCTCTCTCTCTCTCAGGTGTCCACATTTTCCAGCAGATGTACGGCTGTGATTGGGATGATGAGACTGGTGAGGTCAAAGGTTATAATCAGTTTGGTTTTGATGGAGAAGACTTCCTGATACTGGACCTGGAGACAGCGTCATGGATCGCTCCAACACGAGAGGCTTTCCTCACCAAACAGAAGTGGGATAAGGACAAAGGTTTGATGCCCGAGCTGAAGAACTACTTCACCAAGATCTGTCCTGAGTATCTGAAGAACTATGTGAACCTTGGGAGGAGCTTCCTGATGAGAACAGGTAGAGTCACATGACCTGATGGAGTTTCATAAACACCTCCATGTTCATGTCTCCTGGGTTTCTGACATTACAACACATGTCTCACTCTGTGTCTCACTCTGTGTCTCACTCTGTCTCACACTCTGTGTCTCACTCTGTGTCTCACTCTGTGTCTCACTCTGTGTCTCACTCTCTGTCTCACTCTGTGTCTCACTCTGTGTCTCACTCTGTGTCTCACTCTGTCTCACACTCTGTGTCTCACTCTGTGTCTCACTCTGTGTCTCACTCTGTCTCACACTCTGTGTCTCACTCTCTGTCTCACTCTGTGTCTCACACTCTGTCTCACTCTGTGTCTCACACTCTGTCTCACTCTGTGTCTCACTCTGTGTCTCACTCTGAGTCTCACTCTTTCTCTCACCACTCTCTCACTCTGTTTTCTTTCTCTGCTGCATTTCTTTTTATTTTACCAGTTGTTCTGTCTTTCAAGGTGAACTTCTGCGTCACATCTTTTCTCTGACTAACACTGAACAGTTTCAGATTAGTAAAACATTAAACTCCTCTACAAACAAAGGTATTATTCTGGGACATGGAGACAGAAGACACCATTTCATCTTTACATGATGAAACAGGCGTAGTGTGAGCATCGTGTAATACATCTGAATATGTTGGTGTGTAGCTGTCCGTGTTTCATCGTACGCAGCCTTTCTGTCTGGAAAGGATTTAAGACCAAAATACT
Organism: Trematomus bernacchii; assembly: GCF_902827165.1. Taxonomy (NCBI): domain Eukaryota; kingdom Metazoa; phylum Chordata; class Actinopteri; order Perciformes; family Nototheniidae; genus Trematomus; species Trematomus bernacchii. The sequence goes on from NW_022987607.1 coordinate 767,548, forward strand.
GTTATTTTAACTTTCTTTTGATCAACTAATCAGTGAATGGTACTATAGCACTACACAGTGCAGTGGAGATAATCTCATCTGTTGCTCTTCTACTTATTTAGGGATCAAACTTAATATTCTTGTCGATATAGATTAAGTAATGACTATTGTTCAGATAAATAAATGAATTGTTTACACATTTAAATGTCAAGAAATAGAAAAAAATCTTAATTTCAAAAGTCTAAGAGGAGATATTCAACGTGCTTCTTTAATCTGAACAACACTAAACAGTATTTGATATTAAATTATATAAAAGTGAGAAGAAAGTCTTTATTTAACCAATTTCTCTGAAACACTGACTCTGTGTTCTCCTTCAGTGATGCTCACAGTACATCATAACTCCCTGTAGTGATATCACTGTGAGTCAATAACCTCTAAAGTGTGTTTGTGCAGAGATCCCCTCAGTGTCTCTGCTCCAGAAGTCCCCCTCCTCTCCAGTCAGCTGCCACGCTACAGGTTTCTACCCGGACAGAGCCCTCATGTTCTGGACCAGAGACGGAGAGGAGCTTCACGACAACGTGGACCACGGAGAGATCCTGCCCAACCACGACGGATCCTTCCAGATGAGCGTGGACCTGGACGTCTCCTCATTCCCCGCTGAACACTGGGACAAGTACCGATGTGTGTTCCAGCTCTCTGGGGTGAAGGACCACGTCATCGTACTGGACTCAGCTGTGATCAGGACCAACAGAGGTAAGACTGCATCACAACGGCTCAACGGTTACTAACAATCAACAGACCCTGACAACATGTCATATCTCTCTCTCCTGAAACATGGGTCTCAGGGGAGAGAGACTAAGAATGGTTCAAGACAAACCCAGCATGACACCACGAGGAGAAAGGGGCCCTTCAGGAGCCTCAGACCTGATGCCCATCCTGAAGAAGCTTCCTTCCTCCGTTCAGATTGAGACTTCCTGTTGTGTCTGCTCCACAGGGAATCCCCTCCTCCTCTTCATCATCGGTGCTGTAGTGGCTGCTCTCGCTCTCCTCATCGCTGGGATTGGATTCCTGGTTTACAGGAAGAGGAACGGTGAGAGACCAATCAGAAACCTTGTCTCATGAGTTCTCAGGGTTGTTAATGTAAGGCTTTGAGGTAGCAGATCAAACTCAGAGCTCAGTGTAATGTGGATATGGAAAGCACTTGGTGTGTTTCTACAGGGATAATCAGTGTGGTCTAGTTCCTTGTTGTGTACGGGGCGGTGGATTGAAACACTTTCTCTGCTTTTCCTTTCAGACAAGAAAAACCCTCCCTCTCCTGCCTCCAGCTCTGAGCTCACTGAGAGACTGAACCAGCCATCACAGTGAGGGGCTTCACATCAACTCTCCACCTGTTGCATCAGAGCTCTTTCTCTGCTCTCAAACCTCTCCAGCTGCAGCTTTAGAGTTCAAACCCTTCTGCAGAGTGACCTCAGAAAGGCACGATGCTTTCAGAAACACAAATATTAGAAAATCAATGACATCAGTTCAATAAAATAGTCTAACACCAAATATAAACATTGACCTGTACATCAGAAGCAGAACTGACTCAGGTTCTGTTCTGTGTCTTTAGGGTTATGCATCAGGGGCGCTGCCACCACATTCTCCCCGTAAACTGTTCATTATTCATCACCTGATCGATAACTGATCATCTGATCAATAACTGATCATCTGATCAATAACTGATCATATTCAAATCAAATCAAATCAAGTTTTATTTATAAAGCACATTTAAAAGCGATGTTTGGTCGAGCCAAAGTGCTGTACATGTAATAAAAACACATTACTACAATCACAATAAACGACAATAAATTACAACAGATATATATAAAAAATAAAACACAGGGAAAAGTCAGGAGTCATACTCTGCTCTGACTAGAAGGCCAGAGAGAAGAAGTGTGTTTTTAGTGTAGATTTAAAAACCCCCAGGGTCTGGGCCGACCTCACATGGAGGGGCAGAGTGTTCCAGAGCCTCGGGCCAGCTGCTGCGAAGGCCTATTAGGGTTTGGAAATCAAGCAATAGCTCATTGATTGGAAAACAGAGGAATCATGTTATTTGGATCATTTGGGTTTCACACACACACACACACACACACTCACACTCACACTCACACTCACACTCACACTCACACACACACACACACATTATTCATCATCTGATCAATAACTGATCATCTGATCAATAACTGATCATCTGATCAATAACTGATCATATTAGGGTTTGGAAATCAGGTAGTAGACGCTCATTGATTGGACAACAGGAATATGTTATTTGGATAATTTGGGTTTCACATAAAAAGGTGGCTTTCCCTCTGATTATGTATTTACACACACACACACACACACACACAGACACACACACACACACACACACACACACTCACACTCACACTCACACACACACACACACTCACACTCACACTCACACTCACACTCTCACACACACACCCAAAGTTCATGTATCAGTGTAAATATTCAGCTTGTTTATGTTTGGATCCGGCCAGGTTGAAGCGAGTGATATTGTTTTTGCTTTTTTAGCTTTTCAGAAGTATGTTTTTTTATTTATAACATCTTTCTTTAATTGGTTTTATTACATGGCTTAGTTGAATACTAAATTATGATTGGTCAATTCTGAACACATGACACGTTGTTAATCCAGAACAGACAGACCGCTGTCAAGCACTTATTGACCGTTGCTAACGACGCTCACATCTGCAGAAAGAAGTCCGGTTTAACTGTATACAGTCTGAAAAGCAAACTGCATGCTTCGAACTGGGACAAGAAAACAGCGGAGAAGTAACGGGCAGAAAGCCTCCTTTTTACGCAGCGGTCCAGACATAGACATCAAACGGCAAAACATATTCAGTGTGCAGTTACTTTGGCATTAGGGCAGGGATATACTTTCCAAGCTTTGACATAATGAATAGTGCTATTTTTAAAGCAAGCAACGATGTTTTCAAATCTGGAATCAAAAAGCTTCTCAAAAACGCTATTGAAGCACTTCCTGCCGTTGCTACGTAGTTCAAACAGTATCAACGGACTATTTTTCTTAGTGGATGTATGTCATTTTAAATAATTAATAGCGTACTATTTTCTAAATCTATAAAAGCATTTCAATTAATATTGGGAGTCATATTACTTTGTTGAACAAAAAATGTGGTCTTGTAATAAGCGGGATAATGTGCTGCGACTTGGTCATTATGGGGAAAAGAACACCCTTCATGCCGATCAGGATCCTGGATCTGCCTGTCGGGTGTTCTTTTCCCCATAATGACCGCCTCGCTGCACATTATCCCTTACTTAAAACATAATAGTGTTTGTGATTTTGATAATGTTGCTATGATTTAGGGACAGGGAGGTTTTGTGTACATAGCCAGCGGACTGTGACGTTCTCTTTAGTTTGGGGTTCAGAGGTGAACGTGACATGAAGTCGCTCTGCATTGTTAACCCTTTCCTGTCCGTGTTTCACTTTCCAATAAAAAACATCTCCCAAATGTCCGTCTTCTCGTCTTTCCATCAACACATGTATTGGTTTCTACTAGCGTCTCAGACACTAGAGGAAAGTGGATTTGATGTGAAACTAAAGATCCAATGGTTTACTGCTTTCTAAAAAGAAACAAATGAAAATGTTCTCTAATGGAGGAACATGTAACAAAATAAAGTAACTCTGAGTGATGTATTGATCTCTGTAATGTGTGTGTTATCAGTGTGTGTCGCTGCACTCAGCTGTTCTCGGAGCTCCTGCTTCAGAAACCTGTTGAGGTGAAATCTGCCCGGCAACTGATGACGTTACCATGACGACTGGGAATAATACAGTTCTGTGTTGTTAGGAACATTTAGTGAGGCTCAAACATTACCTTTGGGTTTTCATTGATTAATAGTCATATTTATTTGTTAACAGTTTAACTTAAAATAAAAAAAGAAACCAGTACATATTTCCTTTATGTACTTCCTCTTTTCATATTGATCACTAGTATACTAAAATGGCTGACTCAAATATTAATATTTCATGTTTAATTACCAACTTATTAATTAAACAAAATTAAAATACATAAATCTCAAACAGAGATTATTATTATTATTAAATATGTATTTTTACTATTATATTATTATTAGTATTATAATATTATTATTATTAAATAAGTATTATTTATATTATTATTTATTATTACTATTATAATATTATTATTAATAAATATGTATTATTATTCTATTAATTCGAGATTTTTTTTTATTATTAATTCTACATTTGTATTATTATGTAAAAATGTAATGTTTTATACTATTAATTCTTATTAAATAAGTATTATATTAATTACATTATTATTTATTATGCACCATGCATTAAAATACATAAATCTCAAACAGAGAAAAGATGATTTATGCCAGATTTTATATACTAATTAATTTCCATCTGCAGGTACAAACACAATCACCAGACCCTGAAAGCATCTCCTCTCCAACACCTGAGAATCAAACAGATCAAAGTTCACGTCTATCAAATATATTGCTCATAAATATGGTTTTATTTCTGAGATAACAGAAAGCAGGAAATGAGGTTTGGCACATCCTGCGTCTCCGGGCTCACATTTCACCAGCAACCGGAAACATCAAAACCATGATGTCATCATCAGGTGACACATCGACCAAATCCATCGCCATGTTGTCAACAGGTGTGTGAATCCACACATTTCAGGAGTTTCCTCTGAGAGAGAGGAGATCAAGAGTGATCTGTGAAGAGTGATCTGTAAAGAGTGATCTGTGAAGAGTGTTTAGGATATGACTGAAGGATTAGAGGAGATAAAGAGTGATCTATAAAGAGTGTTTACAATACTGTAATAGCTACGTTGGTCCACAGGGCAAAACGTAGTATATTCACAAATAACCCTCTCAAGACGTGACATGCAGGGCCGGTTCTAGACAATTTGATGCCCTAGGTGAGATTTTAGCTGGCGGCCCCCTCACAAAAGGGTGTTACCTTTACTTAATTATGAATGTTGTTACATCAAGGCCGAAAATTAGGATGAGCACCAACGGTCCAACATGTTTTTTTCCCTCCCAGAGCTCCCAGCGCAGCGCCCCCCCAGATCAGGCGCCCTAGGCCCTAGGCCAAAAACCGGACCTGGTGACATGGATACAATATTGTTGTCCTCTTCATCTCTAATGACCGGTGTCCGTGTCACATGATCGCAAACTTTTCCAGTGATGAAAAAAAACATGGCGGACACCCGATTTATTTTTAATGGAAATCCTAAATTGTAGGATAGTTTGGCGTTAAAATGCTTTTTGATTACATTTCTAGCGAGAAGTTTATATTGTACTTTCAGAACCTACGTCCAGTGGATGTTTAGGATCCATAGTTTCAATAGAAATAAAATAGCATTTTGAAAAAAGAAGAAAATATACATGTTGAATTACAAATGTCCAGTAACAAAATATAAAGCAGGATATGATATATACATAAGTATGAGAGGAATGGAATATTAAATATTAGATTGAATATAAATATAAATGTACGGTGTGATTTAAAGCTTATAAAGAAGCAATCAAATCCTTTCAGAACAAACCAAAGTGCTCGTGTACGTTGTTAGAAAGTGTATTTCTCCATGTGACTCAGAGACAGCTCTCTCTCAGCATCCTGACTGAGGAACCTGTCGCTCCTCACCTGGTTATAAACTGATTGTGTTTCTTTTGGGTCATTGCATGTTTCTCTGTGCCAAGCAGCTTTTGCCTAACCCGTTCTCCAGCAGCTGGAAAGTCCCTGCTCTCCTTCCCTTTCTGTCTGGTGACTCAGCCGGGCTGTTCTGCTCCAGATATCTCATGTTGTATTTACTGTCTCTGAAACACAGCAACACGTGCAGACAGACTCATTACAGGAGGGTACAAGAGGCTTTGAGATGAGCTTCCTGCAACCTGAGACTCTGAGGCAGCAGGAACACAGACCACTCCTTTGCTTTGCAGCCTCGCTTCCTCACCTCGTCTCCTTTGCTTTGCAGCCTCGCTTCCTCACCTCGTCTCCTTTGCTTTGCAGCCTCGCTTCCTCACCTCGTCTCCTTTGCTTTGCAGCCTCGCTTCCTCACCTCGTCTCCTTTGCTTTGCAGCCTCGCTTCCTCACCTCGTCTCCTTTGCTTTGCAGCCTCGCTTCCTCACCTCGTCTCCTTTGCTTTGCAGCCTCGCTTCCTCACCTCGTCTCCTTTGCTTTGCAGCCTCGCTTCCTCACCTCGTCTCCTTTGCTTTGCAGCCTCGCTTCCTCACCTCGTCTCTTTTGCTTTGCAGCGTCATTTCCTCGCCTCGTCTCCTTTACTTTGCAGCGTTGTTTCCTCACCTCGTCTCCTTTGCTTTGCAGCGTCCTTTCCTCGCCTCGTCTCCTTTAGTTGAACAATGAGTTCAAACAGACAGGAAACATGCTGTAACAACTATTAGAAAAGGTTTAAAAAAAAGCCATTAATCATCTGCACAAATACATGTATATACAGTATATTTGACCATCTTCACTCACAAGCCACTAGAGTTCAGTACTTCTACTTTTACTCAAGTACAATATCTGAGTACTTCTACTTTTACTAAGTACATGATCTGAGTACTTCTCCCCTCTCTGTCTGTTGCTGCTTCCCTCCAGGATCAATAAAGCTCTTATCTTGATTGAACTCTGGTTGTATAAAACTTGAAGGTATTTGTATTGATCAGGTATTTGTATTGATCAGGTATTTGTATTGATCAGGTATTTGTATTGATCAGTTATTTGTGTTGATCAGGTATTTGTATTGATCAGGTATGTGTATTGATCAGGTATTTGTATTGATCAGGTATTTGTATTGATCAGGTATTTGTATTGATCAGGTATTTGTATTGATCAGGTATTTGTATTGATCAGGTAGATGTATTGATCAGGTATTTGTATTGATCAGGTAGATGTTGATGCTGTTCTCTCTTCAGGTGAACCCCCGCTGTCTCTCTGTGACTCCCCTCATTTCCCCTGAGAGTGACAGAGCACTATTTATTTCCTGCTGCGCAGTTCACAGTCTGAGTCTGAGCAACAGCTCCCCTACTGGTTGAGTTCGGAACTGTTCCCAGCAGTCACGTGATTTCCTGTAAACAGTCCCACCAGCAGGAGGTGAAATACATCCATGGGTGAAACCACTGCTCCTGAGCGCCATCTAGTGGGAACAACTGGAACTTAAACAATAAAGACGTGTGCAGATCTTGATGTCTCCAGTGTGTGGTTCAGGTCCAGAGGAAGTGAAGCTTCATCACAGCAGGGGACAGAAGAGGGTTTTAGGGTCAGAACCAGAGCACATTCTCACACTGTTTTCACCACACTTCCTTATTTATTGATTGTAAATATTCCACTTGTCATCAGTGTGAGCCCGGACATGTTGAGACCCCAACGTGTAATGATAGAAATGTAGAGTAGGGTCTCCAGCTCATAGAACCTGCCGGATGTTAACCTGCAGATGTTTGGAGGGACATTTACACAATGAGCACAAGCTGCATTAATTAGCATTAGCACACAATAGCTAAAACATGGTTTGGCCGATTTGAACAGTTTTGGAGGTTTTTGAGAATCTCTATTGAATAAATAATATATATTGGAGCAGTGGGTGAACATCTGATAAGAACAGTTTGCTCTGCAGCTTATTAACCACTGAATATAAAATAGTGTTTATTGGTGTTTATCACAGATAATATGAAGTGTAACGTGTGAGAGCTGGAGGACGATCAGACGCCACGTAAAGAAACTAATGGTTCAATAAATGGACTCAAAGATGTAAATGATGTCCTGCAGTTGGTCTTATTTAGAGCCAGTGTCACTAATGCTGTAACTCTTCAGAGCTATTGGAATGGGAAGGTGATGATATCCAATCAGAAGAGATCAGTGAGGCAACAATGAGGATCTTATTGATTTAAAAGCATATTGATTACACAGCGTGAGGAACAGACATAAGATGGAGAAGACATCATGTTAATGTGTCGTCTTTCAACAGGAAGGTTGTTGGTTCGATTCCAGCCCGTGGAGTCAACATGTCGATGTGTCCTTGGGCGAGATACTGAACCCTGAACAAAATCACATTTCTCAGAAAAGTCAGAATTCCTAAAAGAAAAAGTTATATTTCTGAAAAAAATCTAAATGTTTTAAAAAACAATGAAGTCAGTCAATAAAATGTCAGAATTCTGAGTGTGTGTGAGTGTGAGTGTGTGTGTGTGTGTGTGTGTGTGTGTGTGTGTGTGTGTGTGTGTGTGTGTGTGTGTGTGTGTGTGTGTGTGTGTGTGAGAGTGTGTGTGAGTGTGTATGTGTGTGTGTGTGTGTGTGTGTGTGTGTGTGTGTGTGTGTGTGTGTGTGTGTGTGTGTGTGTGAGAGTGTGTGTGTGTGGGAGTGTGTATGTGTGTGTATGTGTGTGTGTGAGAGAGTGTGTGTGTGTGTGTGCGTGTGTGTGTGTGTGTGTGTGTGTGTGTGTGTGTGTGTGTGACCTAGCATTATCCTTGTGGGGACCTACATCTGTTTACACAGTCACGTGTGGGGACTGGCTTCCCTTATGGGCACAACATGGAGGTCCTCTTAAAGGTGGGGTAGGTAATTCACTTCAGAAACACTTTTTGTTATATTCCATGGAATGCTCTTAACATGCCGATAGCAATGAATAGATTAAATGCTTTGACAATAAATAGGGAGGCAGTGGCTCAGTGGGTAGTGTGCTGGACTTTTAATCAGGGGATAGCAAGTTTGAGTCCCCCTGCAGTCAACATGTCGTTGTGTCCCTGGGCAAGACACTTCACCCCAAAGTGCTCCTGTGGGGATTGTCCACAGTACTGAATGTATGTAATTTGCTGACATGTAATGTAAATACATACAAATATTTCCTCTGTGGAAGCCGTGCGCTGTAAAAAGCACGGCCAATCATCTGAAGTCAAATTCTAGCGCACTAGAGCTGGTTTCTCCATTCTTACTTACCCTACCTGTGTGTGTGTGTGTGTGTGTGTGTGTGTGTGTGTGTGTGTGTGTGTGTGTGTGTGTGTGTGTGTGTGTGTGAGAGAGAGAGAGAGAGAGAGAGAGAGAGAGAGAGAGAGAGAGTGTGTGTGAGAGAGAGTGTGTGTGTGTGTGTGTGTGTGTGTGAGAGAGTGTGTGTGTTAGCTCCCTAGAGCAAGTGGTGCTGCTCTGCATGAATGAGGTGAATGACTCGTAGTTTCTAAAGAGCTCTGAGGGTCGAAGAGACCTGATGAAGAGATGTATAAGAACAGGACATTTACCATGTGATGTGAAGTACAATAACATACATTTAAAGTAATTCAACTGTCATTTCTTTAACTCCTTATGAAGCCCCGTCCTCTTCCTGTGACTTTACAGAAATTCAGAAAGACAAACGACACCGGGGAAACTCAGATTACACAAAACTAGAAAGAGAAATATACAAGAGAGAAAGAAGTAGTGTTTTTGTACGGAGGATGTTTCCCTGATCTCAGAAGAGATTCCTGTCTCTCAGAAATCTGACTTTACATTTAAACCCTCACATTTTCCTTTGCTTTTGGTCACGTGACCCTGATCCTCTTCTGTATTCGATGACAGCAGGTAAATTATATATATATATATATTATATATATATATATATATGAAATATAATATAAATATATATATATATAAAATATAATATAAATATATATATATATATATATAAAATATAAATATATATATATATAAAATATAATATAAATATATATATATATATATATAAAATATAAATATATATATATATATATAAAATATAATATAAATATATATATATAATATATATATAAATATATTTCCCACTGCAGCTGAATGGTTTCTTCTCAGCACTTTATTCAGGGTTTCAATCCTTGACCAAAGAATGCTCATTAGCATCTATCTACGATGGTACGATGAGGGAAATTAAGATGAGTTTTATATATTTAATTGCCTTTTATTACTTTATTGACTACAAAAGTGTTCCTTTGACATATGTTCATTCTTAAATCTAAGACGTGTAAAGTAATACAAAATAAAAAGCAGGTTTATTTTTAGATGCTTAAATTTTTTTTAAATTGAAGTAAATCATTGACAAGATATTTAGAGCATCAGTTCAAGTAGAAGTCATGTTGTCAGTGTTATCGTAACAAATACATGTCATACTCTCCAGATGTCTTGTTTTCTGTAAAGTTAGACGTTATTTACCGTTTGGCATTTTGACGACACATTGATGGATTCTGAGTTCATAAATCCAAGAGAATCCTTGCTCACCAACACGGCAGCCACATCGTTTCTCCTCCAACTCTCATGTGAATCTTTGAACTTTCACTTTGTCTATAAGATGTCTCACAATCTGAGCAGCTGAAAGGTTTCTCCTCAGTGTGGACTTGCAAGTGTTCAGACTACAGCTGCGTAAATATCTTCCACTTCTCAGTCAGCAGCCGTGGGGTTTCTCTCCGGTGTGAACCTGCATGTGAAGGTTTAATTCCCCCCTCTGTGTATATCTGTTGCTACACAGAGAGCAGCTGAATGGTTTCTCTTCTTCATGGACTCTCAGGTGAATCTGTAAATCAGGGGTGGGGAACCTTTTTCCTCTCAAGGGCCATTTCAATTTTTACAACATCCTCCGAGGGCCGTACAAATGATTGAACTCAACCTCTGCTTAAAAAAACTAAAATCACAGCCCATTCATTTTGCCTTTCTTTCATGCTGTGCAAAGAAAAAGCAACCTCTTAATTCAGATATCTTACCATGACTCGCACATGCACGTGCACGGTGTGGCATGACCACCAAAACAGAAAGATATGGAAACAAGATGTGAGCAAATGTATTTAGTTTCCTATCCACGTGAACATGATTTAAGTGGGGGGGGGGGACCTAACCTCCTCTAGGGGGGTCCGGGGGCATGTTCCCCCGGGAAGATTTATTTTTAAATATTGAAGTTAAAAGCATCAATCTGGTGCACTTTGAGAGCAACATGAAGAGATCTATGGAGGCATCTATCAACATCCATATGAAACAGAACTGTAAGCAGATTTTATTTCTCTTTATGGATATTTTACAAATCACTCCCCTTTCAAACTGTATTCTTGTTTATTAATAAGAACTTTTTTTTACTGTCATATAGTATTTTATACCTGTTTACTTTATTCTCTTATTTTTTTATACTATAATGATCATATAAAGATGTGCCTTTACCTCACTGGTTGTAGAAAAAGCTTCTTTTATTCGTTAGCATAGCTAGCTAACCAGATGCTAATAACAACAAAGTTATTGACTGTATGATCAGTTTGACAGATGAACAGATGCCACTGGGCTTTCAACTAAAGACACAGCCACGCAGAAACTGTGGCATGTGTACGGCTCCCGCGTTCGGGTGCTCTCCGGTAGAACTGCACCCGTCATACGAGACATATACCACGTGATGACACGTTATGGCTCGTGTTGTGTTCAAGGACCCTGACCTTGGCCAGGAAAAACAGGCACTCGCTTTTTTTATTATTTTGCGGTCTAGATTTCTTTAATTTTTTTTTGGTTGTATTTATAAATTACCTCGAGGGCCGAATCAAATGGTCTCACAGGCCGTATACGGCCCGAGGGCCGGAGGTTCCCCACCCCTGCTGTAAATGTTCACTTTGTGTAAAAGATTTCTCACAAAACAAGCAGCTGAAGGGTTTCTCTCCGGTGTGAACCTGCATGTGGGGGGCATCAGAGCCGGTGACATCAGCAGAATCAATAAACTGATCAGGAAAGCTAGCTCTGTCATCGGCATCAAGCTGGACTTCCATGCAGGGGCCTGAGGTTCAAACACATGTTTTGTCTTGAGATATTCTCAAAGTTTTTATATTGGGATTTTTAAAACCTAAAAGGTACTTCCCACTTCTTTTAGAAGGATCAAGTCCTTTGCAGAATGTCTTAAAAACATTGAGCATTTCACCATTTAATAAGATGATATTTCTGTATTCCTGCAGGTGGCGTCAGCTCACAGAGTTTCTTTATTCATTTCCAGTTCAGCCTTACCAAGGTCTTCCTCCTTTGTGACCTTTGAGCATTCATAATGATCCCAGAGCTCTGAGGAGGATGGAGAGGAAGGCTCTGAGCTCCATTAGCAGAGCTAGTTGTGAGTAACTGCATTAAGTGAATAACTTCCCTCAATATCCTACTGCTCACTTCCTGTTTGCACAACACTTGTTTAATGTATTGTCATCATGAAATAAGTGTTGCTGCAGGAGAGCGACTTTAATAACATCCTGATGATCTCACTGAAGGGCCTTAGTGAGGATGAGTGTCTTCCTAACACACACATAACTTTGTAATCTCTTTGAATGCAGCCTGGTTGGACTTTTTACTAAAGCAGAGGGTTTGAGTTAGAGAGGATAGTTTGTGTGCCGTTACTTCAGGGTGACTTATCCTAAAAAGTAAGGAAGTTACAGTTTTGAAAATCGTCTTCAAAGTTTGAACGACAGTTATTCTGCTCCTTTTTATGAATTTTTAAAAAGGTGTTTTACTGCTCTGCTTTGATTGGTCAATCGCTTAGAGATGTCCCGCCCCTTAACCTATCACGTACAATGTGTCGGAGCGTTAGCCAATAGGAGCGTGAGTGTTCTGTAGTGATGTCACTATGTTCTGGATGTGAACAAAGGAGTCCAATGCAGGCTTTCTGTTCGTTTAGTCTTCCTCTCATGTTCCTCCTCTTCCTCACATGTTCTTAGTCTTCATCTTCCTCTCCTCTTCCTCTCCTCTTCCTCCTCTTCCTCCTGATGATGGATGTTCCTGTCCGGCTAAGCTTCCTGATGTAAAGCCGAAGTGATGAACGACTTTACGGGGAGCGTTACTCCGGAGCCATTATCAGATGTCGCGTCCGGCTAATGAACACATCTATTATTCATCACTTTGTAATTTGAACTCATCTGACGGAGATTCATGAGTAGAATGTTCTCTTCCGTGTTGGAGAGGAAAGCCCGGTTCTTCGTCAGGAACATTTCAGGTCTTATTGTTCTATTTCATTTGATCTTTTTACTTCTTATGTTTGTATATTTAATTAAATGTGATGTTTTTTTAATAGTTTTCTGTCGTGATTTGAGTTTTATGTTTATATTTTTCCTGTTTTATTTTGAAATGTGTTCCCTCTTTGTG